>NC_030438.2:17149618-17460868 GCF_001660625.3 Ictalurus punctatus
CTTCCACACCAACCTTCACAAACCATGTTGCTGGGCTTTGTGCACAGGGGTACTGTCATGCTGGAACATGTTTAGGCTTCTTAGTGCCAGTGAAGGGAAATTCTAATGCGACATCATCCTATGCAATTGAGTACTTACGTTTTTGTAGCAACAGTTTGGTGAAGACCTGCATACTGTATGGGTACGATGGGCAGGTGTCCACAAACTTTTGGCCATATAGTGTGTATTATCATCCTTCTGCCATCTAACCTTGGGCCGCATCTCGTTCTTGTTCATCTCATGTTAACGAGTAGTAAAATCTCAGTAATAGCAAATACCAATACCAAGTAACAACACCAAATTAGTGCTGAATAAAGAAATGAGTCCGTCCTCAAGATGGCTGCATGCTACTAGGTGTGTTTATATAGACAGCATCAGAAACCACTTAAGCAAAAAGCTAAAAATCTAAACTTCATGTTTGACACCAAACAGGTCTTGGATGAACGACTACATTTGCGCTAAGTGGTCTGCTATTATTCAGCAATACAAGAAGTGCATTCCTGGATCGCAGTGGCTAGGCAAAGCCGTCGTGCTGATGTACGATGTCGTGCTTTAAAAGCAGGTTTAGGAGCATTTGAATTTCAATGGAAGCAACGGTAATTGCCGAGAAGGCTGCATTTTGTTTCCAAACATTATTATGGCATTGTGCAGTCTGGCTACACCACATCTGAAACGGTTTATAATAGCACAAGCACAATAGAGTCTGGAGACGCATTGTTCTGTGCACTTGTCTGACTTGGCCTTCATTCATCAGGATACTTTTGTTTTTCGAGTGCAAGATTATTGAAGGGTTTTTGTCCGCAAATCATTTATTGGGAATGGAAATGGAATCGAGCAACATAATTGAAATGATCAGCACCACCATAGCAACATTCTTCTTCTTCCTCTTCTTCTTCTATTTACATTCCACTGGACAGCATAGCAAAAAAAAAAACATTTATTAACCAAACTGTAATGTTCACTTAAACATGCCATGAAGAAGTGAAGACCCAGTGAAGGCCTTGAATGTTGGGCCTTTAAATGCAATGCTTTGCTTGCTATGCAGCAGTGATGGAAAGGAATCTTTTTTTTTTTTTATGTGAATTGAGAGAACTGATCTCAGATGTCTAATACTAAGATGGAATATATAGAAGTGTTCCAATGATATATAATGAAAATATATAGAACTTTATATGTAGAACATTCTTTCAAAAGACACTGAAGCAACTTTATATACATTACATTTGTTTGCCACAACCATAATTAAAACCACTGTTGAGTGCTCGAATTTGATTGGTCAGAAGATGTTGATTAAGTTTCTATAACAGTAGCTTTGACAATAGTTCCAGCTATAAAGCAAATCATGGGTTTATATAGCATTCATGTGTGCATTCTAATGTTATCAATTCTATAACAAAAACACAATTTAATAAGGTACTTATACGTTGGATGCTCCACATAAAGGGATAAAAAGTGAAGATTTATTAGAATTTTTGGAAAGAGTCTCCCACATTCTCTCTCACATTCGCATTGTGCCGCATCCTGTCATTGACTACGTTTACATGCACACACGTCAATATTCCGATATTAATATTGGCTTAATTAAATTAAGCCAATATTTTAATTAGTATTCAGTCATTTAAATGCAACAATCCGATTGTGTCATATATCAAGGAGGTAACTCTGGACTTCATTTCCCAGCAGCCACTGCACCATACTACATCACTGTCACATGACCACCTGCACCTGTATCATGTTTCTCTTTAACAAGCACTCCTATATATATAGCCACTGTTTGTACTGCTTCCTCGTCTTACGTATTATCTATCCATGCTTTTGTCCACACGTCGATGTTCAGTTTTGCCACAGTGTTTTGCCTCGTGTTACTGTGTCTTCGTTTTTTGTCTGTTTGTTTATTAAATGTTTGAAATCTTCGATTGCTTCCATCTGTACCTTTGAACCGTGACAGATTGCAATCAGATTAAGTCAATATTCTGATTCCCACCCCTGCAATATGCATGTTTTAACCGGAAATTTGTTGCATGTAAACACTTTATTCAGAAAATCCACTGAAGGGAGATATATATTCAAGCTCAGTCCACAAGGAATTGTGGGTGTTAAGAGATCCTTAGCTGTAGGCTAGGTATTTAGGAATGGCAACTCAGGCATACTTAATACAACCATGTATACAGGAATATTCCGATGCCTGTACGCATATAAACATTGCATTTGGAATGTAGCTGTAATCTGAATACAGACCGGAATTTGATACGCATGTAACCGTAGTCACTGATTATCGTCCAATATCAGCACCAAGTTTTTTATTCCTTCTATAAAAATGTCGAAGTGTCAAAAACACAGCGCCTTCCAGGAACCTTCAAAGCATGCGGCTGAATCAAATGAATCAAAGCGTTCGTTATTTGATTCACTTAAAAGCATGGTTTGAAAGAATGGCATTACGAAGTACTACGGCTCATAACTACTCTCAAAAGACTGAAAGATATGCTTCCCTTTACATTTTGATATTTTGATAATGTAGTACTTCTGGTTATACTTTTCCACATTTGTATAAATCAATGGGTTTAATTCTGGCAGCAGAAATCGAATTGATTTAACATCAAACATCAAAACGACACGCAGTATTCAAATTATAATAATCAATTAAGAATCCCGAGTTTGTGTACAGGCATAATTTAACATTTAAATAAATTGATCATGAATAGAGGACATCTGGGTAGACTTTAATCAACTGACTGGACTAACTTTATACTTCATGATCACTCGCAGGGCTAACACCCACACAACTCTGGGTGCTTCTGAGCCTTTCAATTAATACAAAAAGTTGAATTATAAACACTTCAAGAACTCAGTCATTTGTGTCTTTCCTTTTAATTAATTCTAGCTATGCATACATCAATGCAAGACACATCTAAAACTGGCAGTTTTAAGGCCTAGCGCTTATAAATATACTTTTATTCGACTGAAGACCTCAGATTAAGGAACGCTGTCTGCCTAAAGCCGGCTCGCTGTAAGGTGGAACTCAAGGCGCCGTCAATACAGCCATCTATTTTTACTCAGAGCAGTGGATCATAACGTCTTATTTGTCGATGTGAGCTGACTGTGATGGATCTCACAGGCTTTATCTTTGGGCTCGGGCTTGATGGGAGCGACGCCATCGTCAGAGATGTGTCTGAATTAAGGGCTCAGTGGTAAACAGATCAATTTTCATCGAAAAGTTTTGATGGACCATGTGCACATCTAGACTAGGACCGACACGGATAGTGGACCAACCAAGTAAACTGCAAAAGCCAGCTCCAGAGATGCATAAATTGTAGAATTACATCCAAAATGGAGCCTAATGAACCCCTACTTCACTTTATATTGACTTCTCAGCACAAACTGGATGGCATCCTGACAATATTGGCCAGGTTAATTGACCTCCATAACACTTTCATTACCGTCTGAACCGAGTGGACCGTGCAAAGGTCACTGCAAACGTGCTAGTTGTTATTATGCATTTCATACTCATTTCCCCAGGGACGGAATGATAGAACATATATATATATATATATATATATATATATATATATATATATATATATATATATATAAATAAAGGACAGTATTGTGTTGATTGGGTAAAATAGTGAGATATGTTATCTATAATGCATGCTTATCAAATAAGCTGCAGGGAGGAAAGGCTGAGAGAAGAGACTGAACCCCGAATGATGTTTAATATCAAGTCACTTCAATAATAAATGACCTTTTATTATGTAAATTGTATTCAATAGCAACCGAATGATGTCATTTGACCGTATCTGACAAATCTCCGGAAAAGCTCCAGCGCTCCAAACTGTTACACAGATGCCGTCAAGCTGCAAGAGCTACAAGAGTAATTCCATTTCGAAATGAAAGGGAATTTCATTAACCATGAATATCTAATCCACCCAAACAGGACATAATGCGGTGAAATTCATTACGATTAATTAAACACGCGAAATTGCTTTTTTGTTTAATGACATTGAAAATGGAAAAGTGAGGAAAATTTCAGAGAGCAAAGAGCACAGGCGCTGGTTGTGAATGCCGCATATGAATGCTGGAATGTTTCCAGAATAATTCGTCTTTCTCACTTATTCGTTATTTTTATATTAAACGGACTTTAATATATTTTTTGATATGGCGATATTATCAGCCAGGAGATGCTTGGTTAGCATTTATGGAAGGAGTCTCCAGTGTCAGCGCTTTGTAATGGCGAAATCTTCACAACTTTGCTTTCTCAATAACATGCCAAACTGCTTAACTTCAAGAATGAGAAACAAAAAAGAATGGCTAGTGAGGGAACTGTATGTTTATAGCTACTATAATGTGAGTGATAACAGGAACTAACTTGTTTCATGAAGGTTCCACAATGTTAAATGTAAGTATAAAGTGATTAAAAATAAAGATGCATTGTTCTTTATGTTAGTGTTGCAATTTGCTGTGGTATAAGAGGAATAAAAACACGTTGGAATGTGCAGTTAGAGAAAAATAATCATTTTGTGAGTCGTGCTTTAGGACCATCTCACAAAGTTCAGGGGAAATTAAAGACCTCTCCCTCCCCCGGGTAAGACATTAGTGGTACATTCCACCAAAACAGCTCTAACTTAATTACTATCAAAATTCAGTTAAGTGGTTAAGTGGTACTAATCACACCCACCCACCTCCTTCCATCCCATCCTTTATATCTTTCATTGGGATCTACTATCAATACAAACTAGAAAATGGAAAATACTGATTATCTGATTATTGAATCTCTATACCGATTAGCTTCGAGAAGTGCAATCACCTCAGTCTTTCATGCTCGAATCCTCGGTGAAATGTCTTCCTTGATGCCTGAATTTGATGCTAATATTAGAGCTCTACTGCTGGAAAAAAAAAAACCAAAACATATTGGCACCTTTCTCAGCTGCAATATCTCCCGAGTGCCAGGCCAAAGAAGTGACAAGGAAATTGCAATGCAGACTGAGACAGGTCTGGATACCCCAGTCTCGCAAACTGTTTATTATTGGTTATTGAGGTGGATTCGTTCCTATTAGCTGTCTAGCAGAATGATTGGGTGCCAATGATTATGCCGCGATCCAACGCTAGCACACTTTTACCAAACCATGAGCTGAAAAGAAAACTTGTTTTCATTAGCAGGATTTAGCAAGGCTACCAGATTAACTCGCTGGAACGATGGACTAATGAGGAGGGGAACGTGGAGTGTGAGGAAAATATCAGTTCACTGCCAGTTCCTCGCTTCTGCAGGAGGGACGTTATGACTTTACAGGACGCCTACGCTGTATTTGGGCATGTTTTTCTGACTAGTCTGAGAAACCTGTTGTTTATTATTGCAAGTAATGACTGCTTTTAGATCAATCCATCTTGCACTATCTCCCTCTCTCTTGCCCATTTTTTTCCACCTCTCCTACTTGCCATCTGTCTCTCCTCCAGTCACCAATTTCAAGTCATTTTTTCATATCACCTCTTGTGGCCACATCCAGGCCACTTTTTTTTTTTTTTTTTTTTTTAAACTTTCTTTCTTTATAAGCTTCTCTTTTTTCAATTCCGTGTCTCTAAATGCTAATGTGACTACTGCCAATAGAAGCGACATTGTTATCACTGAACAGTATGTGCTTAATTTGTAAACATAAGGTACTGGAACACCAAGGGAGAGGTTTTCAAGCAAGTAAACAAGGGAACACTCAGGATAATGTATCTAACTATGCATCTAGAAATATGCATAAATTAACATAAGCTAGCTAGCTAGCTAGCTAGCTAGCTAGCTAACAAACAAACCTAGCAAGCTACTAAAACTCCAACAGCGTTTGGCTATGTTAGCTAAGCCAGCTAACATTACCATTCATTATATACTCTTAATAATGGAGGTGGTGTTTACATAGCTCACTTGGTTAGTTTACGTAATTGTTCAAAATACATTCCTCGGATGAGAACATTTTAGTTAATTGTAGTCATGTAAAAAGTCATTTGTAAAATCATTACTCAAGTAGTGCTTCCTGACTTATTTACTCTTACTTGAATAATTTTCCTGCTCACTACTTGTACTTTCACTCAAATGAATTATTAATACAGTAGCAGAACTCTCACTCATCAATGCGTACTCTTTCCTCCACTGCCTAGAGCTAATCGCGTAGGTTTCACGATCGTGTACAATGAGGGATTGCAACCGGAAGATTTCAGTGATATCGTGGGAGGACTGGAGGAGTCAACTGCACATTTCCAATGCGTTAAGCTTCACAACATGTGTTTGAACTCACAGCAAACATTTTGGTCAGAACGCTGGGTCTTATAAGAGTACATTATCCCCATTAAACAACATAATGCAAATATAACAACACAAATACGGATATCAGTGAAAAGAAAGGCTTGCTTAATGATCGTAATTGCTCCACGATGCAGTCAAGTAGAGTCTCCTCCCCGTTTGCTCTGCTTGTGGGTGGCAGTTTGGTGTCTTTAGAAATTCAAAAACACACAGAGTACAGGGTTGAATTTTGTGACAGATGGAGAAAAACAATCATTCAGTAAGATAAATAGCACCATAATATTGGACTCACGCATCTACAGTTTTGTTGTGTATAGACACTGATGGATTGGATGGTGGGGGGTGGGGGGTGGGGGGGGGATTGTAGGGATTGTTATAGAGACTGTTGTAGGAATTGTTCGGGATTGTGTAGGGAGTGGTGTAGGAATTGTGGGACTTGTTGGGAGTTTTGGAGGGATTGTTTTTGGAATTGTTGTTGGGATTGTTGCTTGGAGTGCTGCTGGGATTGTTGTTGGGATTGTTGTAAATGATGCAGGGATTGTTGATGGGAATGTTGTAGGGATTGTTGTACTGTAAGGATTGTTGGGATTGTTGGAGATGATTTAGCGATTGTTGTTGGGATTATTGGAAATGATGTAGGGAGTGTTGTAGGGATTGGTGTTTGGAGTGACATTGGGAGTTTTCTAGGAATTGTTGTGATTGTCGTTGGGAGTTTTGTTGAGATTGTTGTAGGGATTCTTGCTGGGATTGTTCTTGGAATTGTTGTAGGGTTTGCTATAGGCATTGTTGGAAATGATGTAGGGATTGTTGTTGGGAGTTTTGTTGGGATTGTCACTGGGAGTTTTCTAGGAATTGTTCTGGGGATTGTTGGAATTGTTGTTAGGATTGTTGTTTGGGAGTGTTGTAGGGGCTGTTGGAAGTGATGTAGGGAGTACTGTAGGGATTGTTGTTTGGAGTGACATTAAGAGTTTTGTTGGGATTGTTATTGGGAGTTTTCAAGGGATTGTTGGGGATTGATGTTGGAAGTGATGTAGGGATTGTTGTTGGACTTGTTGTAATGAGAGTTGTAGGGATTGTTGTTGGAAGTGATGTAGGGAGAGTTGTAGGGATTGTTGTTGGAAGTAATGTAGGGATTGTTGTGGGGATTGTTGTTGGAAGTAATGTAGGGATTGTTGTTGGACTTGTTGTAGGGATTGTTGTTGGGATTGATGTAGGTATTTTTGTAGGGATTGTTGCAGGTAGAGTTGTAGGTATGGTCGAAAGAAGTGACACTACTGGGAGTTTATGTTATTTATGTGTAGCCCGCAGAGAGGTTGTGGCCATGTAATGTACTAATGATCAAGCACAACTTGTGTAACCACATGCATTACAACATGCGGTTATAATAAATGTCAAATATTGTATTAAAGTGGTGTGGTATGTATATAATTCGTAGTGTTACAACCATGCATACTGTACTTAGTGAAGACACTCCTATCTCTGTGATATATAGCCTACAGGGATACAGGATATTTTATTCTGCAGAAAGAAGAACAATTATGGACGATATCTGTTTGTATCCTTTTGTTTTTTGTTCTATATACTGTACAAGGATGCACAAAAAGACTTTTGTACAATAAATATATAATACATATTTGTTTTCCTTTCCCAGGATATTTTTCAGACTAGTGTGAAAATTTCAGACTTTCACACCCCTAGCCTCATGTTATTATATAACGGTCCAATTCGGGAAAACTGCTGGAAAAAGCTTTTAAATAGGGTTCAATCTTGGTGGGAAAAGGGTATCTGTTACATCAGTTATGCCATGTTATGTTCACTCCATGTCTGATCGAGACACTTTGTTTCAACGGTTTAGATCTCAGTGAAGCACCAGCATCGTTGAAGTAGCACTCTTGTCCTTTACTCCACCTTTCGTACTTTTCTCTCTATCTTTCGCTTTCTCTCTATACCTCTCTGTAGCTCTTGTTCTGTCTCTCTGAATGTATTCTGCACTCTCCTTTCTCTCTAGATTCATCTTAGGAAGTCATGGGTGTACAGTGCAAGCACAGGTTGCAGCAGGGTTCAAAGATTCGCCACGTAGATCTGTCAAAAATGTGGATAATTTGGTCTAATTATATTTCTCACACAATAAGACATCATCCTTCACTCAAATGTCAAAAGGCCATGGGTTATTGACAGAACGCAGTATTGGTGATAGAGCACCAGGCATAGCGAACTACAGCACTACCTACCTCTTGTCCATTCTTGGCTACTCTCTGTTTCCAATTTCTCTCGCCCTCTCTCCTTTTTCTCTTGCTCTCACTCTAAAATTACTGTCTTACCCTCTCCTCCCCATGTCCACTGTTTGGCTTGGGAAGGTGTGTGAGTGTGTAAATGCAGACAGCTGCTGAAATATTTATTGATCTGTTTTCCTCAGCGTTAGCCTTTGTACATTTCGTCTGTTTCTCCTGCACTCACATCAACCTCAGCCGCCAATCCCAGCCAGAGACATGCCCTAGAACAGACCACTACGTAAAGTCTTCTACACCATGTCATTCCACTGCACTCGTATTAAATAGGAATCGGTGGAACGGCTCCATTGGGTTTTAAAAGCGTCGGGTTCCGTATAGACCTGATTCCGCCATCTCAGCACATGTGGCTTTTAAAAATTAAAACTACAGGTATGCTTACAAAGGTTCAGACTAAAGGGCATATAAAGTTTATAATGAGTATCACAGCATTGCTCTTTATGGCAATATCATTTCTGTATACTATCCATTAAGGTGTCGGTGAATGTGATGGATGTAATGAGTGGATGATTGAAAAACAGCAAGAAAAGGAAGGCGGTTGTTACGTTGGGTTCATCATGCATTTTGAAATGGCCACGTCCGATTAGAAAATGGTTTCGCTCTCAAACTGCTGAAACACGGAATGGTTCATAAAAGATCTGAGCCACATATGGCTATATTTACACCGTGCATTAATGAGTCCTGGACTATTGTGTAAAATATTACAGATATTTCTGCGATAGGGGTTTTATATGAACCCATACGCTCGCTCGGTTTGCTTTTGCTCGCTAGTTTGCCCCGCCCACTTTTCACTGAATTTGGTGAAGAACTTTGGAAAAGTCACCAATTCATATTTAACCAGAAGACCATGAGTAATCTAATTAGAAATGAGTTCCCTAGGCGTTAAGTTTGCATCCCATGTGAAATGTTCAACTGTTACTCTCCATCTGTTTATATCTTCTTTTCTTTCTTTCTTTCTTTTTTTTTTTTGAAAGATTTTGCTGTTTTGAGATTCAATGTTTCTCCAGATAACAAATGAGAGATGACCCTGTACCAGTCCACACTTATTACTCTTTCTGCCCTAATGGATATATGTAATGATATAGAGCAGAACGTACACTTGGGCTACTTTCAGCCCAAAATTGAAATGCACATGAAAAGTCGGTCTGTCTCAGTGCCCTTGAGAGATTCTCGTTAGCGCGACATCGAGAACAAATGGTCTAATCTTTGTAGGATTTATATCAATACATCACTCTGAATTGAAAATGAACCGGTTAGATATTGGAATTCAGAGTCAAACAGAGTCAAGGTCACAGCAAGGTCAAATATCTTCAATAGCTACCTTCCTGTTTAAAGTATATTTTAATGGTTTTTCAGGCATACAAATTAGTAACAATAAGAACCAGAGCTTCTACTTGGTTATTTGTCTAATTAACCTCACACTTCCCTGGTACTGATTATTTTCCTATAACAGCATACCACCAAGTGTTTTATTCCTTACTTAGGCCAATTGCTGTGAAAACTCCAAATGTGACTGCTTGGAAATGTTTAGCCCATAACCATTATATGACTAAACTAAATTCAGGGGTCATTTTATTCTTCCATTCTTCCACAAACCTTTTTTTTCCAAAAACAAATTCCAAATTGTCCATGCGCTGGGGCAAGAGGTAGCATTGCAACTTCAAAGCTCCGCTCCAGGGTCCCGGGTTTGATACCGAGCTCAAATTTTCAGATGTCCATGTGCGTTTCCTCCAGATTCTCCAGTTTCTTCCCTCCCAAAAAATCTTCCAGTAGGTAGACTGTGTACAATAAATTGGCACTAGTTGAATGTGAATGTGTGTGTGGTGCCAAGGTATTCCTGTCTTGTGTCCAACATTCCCAGGATAGGCTCTGGCTCCACCTCACCTGACCAAGATGAAGTGCTTACTGCAGATGAACGTATGTGAGAAGTTCCAGATTAAGTGAGAAGCCTCATTTACTTTTAATTTACCCCAAACCCATTTAAAACGGTGCCAACTCAAATAAGGCAAAGTACTTTTTCCCGTAATGTTCTATGATGTTGCTCTGATTTTGCTCTTGTTTATGGATGAGTTGTTTTGTTCAAATTTACGATGAACAAAACATGCCTGGAACACCCACATCCGTATCTTCACACTCGTATTGCCAGTCTGAAGCACTGCAGTTGGCAAGATGTCAGGTTTCATGAAACAACAGGAGTGTGAGGCAACGAGGAAAGAATAAGGAAGAACAGCGAATCAGACGGATTTACCCAGGAGAAGAGAGTAGAGAGGGAAAGGAGTAAGAGAAGGAAGAGAGGAGAGCACGGTAAAAGAGGTTTAGGAGAGTTAGGAGACAAGTAAAAGAGGCTCAGGAGAGGAAGGAGATAAGTGAAAGAGAAAAAAAAATATATGATGAGGGGAGAGAGGGAAGAGAGGAGAGGAAATGTAGAGCAATGACAGAAGAAAGGAACGAAACCGGAAGAAAGAGTGAAGAGGAAGAAGAGGAACAAAGTAGCAAAGGGAGAAAGAATAGACAGAGAAGAAGAAGAAGAAGAAGAGAGGAAGAGAAGGAGGACGCTGCCCACATGTCCATACTCAACACCTGTTCTGAACTCTCTCGCCTGGTAAATCCGAAGCAGTCGGACGAATTAAAAGGTACACGCGATATATCACGTCTGAAACTCAGAAACGAGCTCGTTAACGCCGAATTACCAACAAGCGCACAAGTCATTATTCTGATTGAGCTGAGGTAAAAGTTTACGATGCGATGAACCGATTACACCCAAGTCCTTCTTCTTCCACACTTGTGAAACTGGTAAATAATATTCCTCCTGTTCAGCACGCCAGAAACCTTTAAACGAGCTCGACACGTGATGCGCGGTTCAGCTCGGACATTACTGCCGTAAATTCACACCTGGGGTTGGTTTTTCAGACGCAAATTAAGACTAAGGAGGATTTACTGTGCTGGAAAACTACTGACGGTGTAAATTGGACCCAAGATGGCGGAAAACTAAACAAACCATTAGAGCAGGTACAGGATGGGAACAGTAATTAAATTACAGTCATGAAGTTAAACAAAGAAAAAAAAAAACAACCCTCTTCAAATGGGTTTCCGACTGGCTCCGACGTTAAGGGTTTCGTCTAATGTCATATACGTCCTTCTGCTGCGTTTTTCGCAAACTAGCCCACCTCTGAAGTTCGGTCGTTTCATCTAGGTGTGTATCCTTGCTTCAAATATTATTTACAGTAATAATGTATGCTAAATGAAGGGGTGTAAGGATGTAGCTACATACTGGCTGTATTTATCGTGACCGTTATTCCTTTAATACACGAATGCATGTTCTGGGCTTAGCCAGCTAACTAGCTATCTAATGCTAGTCACATTTCAATCTAGATAACATTAGCTAGCAAGCAGTCAGTCCAGGATTCTGGAATCGCAGAAAATCAACAAACTCCGCAAAAAAAATTCAGTAATTTCTCAAAAAATGACCGCAGATTTGGATCGAGACACGTCATGTGACGTCGCGTCAACGTGCATTCAATCAAAGCCCTCTTCAATTCGCGTGCGTCAAACATGAGTACAGCTGAAAGGTCTCATTTACCAACAGAAATCACTACGAAGGACCCCAAAAATTTCTTGCAATTAGCAATTTCGCCAATTCAAGTAGTTTTCCGCAAAAAAAACAAACAAAACAAAGAAACAAACAAACAAAAAAAAAACGCAAAAACTAAAGCAAGTTGCATCGCAAATTCTGAAGAAAAAAAAAGCCGCGGCATAATCAAGCATTTTTGGCCGCAACAATCACAAAAGAACTCTGAAGTCCTGTACAGACTGACGCAGTGAATAATTTGTACGTATCTGCTGAGTCGGTGACTTTCATGTCATTTAGCGATGCTAAGAGTAGAGATATGTCAGATAAAGTTGTTTCATTAGGGGGTGTGTCCATGCTTGAAAGAGTTAAATGGAGTCGTGTAGTGAATAACTTATATTCAGTGAATCGGTTTGAGGATGTACTGTAGCGTGAATGCATTTCTAGCTACATACATGCTAATATTATGCTAATACAACGTAACTATTATGTTGTTTATATTCATGGAACTAAACAACATGACAGTTGCATAACAGTTACACAATTATACAAAAATCTTCTTGGTTACTTACATGAATGTTAGCTAGCTATCATCTAATGTTAGTCACGTTTCAATGTAGATAACGCTAGCTAGCAAGCTCTGAATGATTCATACGTATCTCATCGAAGTTGTGAGTTTTTGAGTTTTTCAAACACAGGACAGTGCCCAGAACTCTAAATGACATCTTAAGGACTTCTAATAAGAAGAAAGTATCTTTTTAGACCCTTGCCTTTGCTGAAATGCTGTTGACATGATGATCGTGATGGAGTTCTGGTAAAACTAGTCTCGCCTGTTGTTGTTGCTTGTTTTTCATTTATTTATTTTTTTAATCGAATCTGTTTTTGTAAAGATTTTTTTTTTCTTCATAGGATGCTGACATAATCAGCAGAAAGTGGTTATTACAGTGGCATGAATGCAGCATTAACCCTCTAACCAGGTTCATCGTTAAGTGATCTGGATCTTTGTGTAAGTGCATCTCAACGATAGACAACACAAGACAACGGGCGCAAAACAGGAAGTCAATAGAAAAGGAACATGAAATATAAATGATGGTGAGGAAGACATGGAAGTGCAGCATTACATTAATAGCTGTCTGGTCTACAGAGCACTAACACGAGGATGTTCTCCAACAAAGTACTTGTGTAAGTTGCTTCAAGAGTGTGAGAGTGTCTGCCAAATGCTATGAATGTAAATGGGAATATAAATGTACCGCCATGCAGATAAAGCAAAGCAATGCATTAAAAATGGTGGACTTTTTTTTGTGCTATAGGGTTACACTTGTATTAAAATCTCTCCAAACCACTGGGCCTCATTTATCAAACTGTATCCGAACAAATGTATTCATAAACCATTCCAAGAAGCATTTACAAGAAATGCGGTATTCATGAAAATCCCGTTGATTCGGGAAAAACATCTGCGTCCGACATTTCGCTCCTGGCTTCAAGTACATTTACATGTTAGGAGACTTCATAACGTGGATCCGGACTGATCGGCTTCAAGATGAATGAAAATTTCGTGAAACTCGCTCGCTTCACATTCAACTTGAAAGAACGTAATCCAAGGCAAATCGGTAAATGAAGGCAAATAAGACTAGCCGTTCGTTCAGGACAAAAGTAATGGCGCCCTAGGAAAGGAGGAAGAGTTAGTGTGTGTCTGTGGTAGCTGATGCGCTGCACTGGTTGAGCTGCATTAGTGGAAGACTTAGGAGGTTATGGAGTTTCATGGGTGGTGCTAAATGTAAACTGAGCAGCTGAGCTTGGTAGTTAGTTTATGACTGATTGGCATTTTTCAATATACAGATTTGAGTACAAAGTAAATGAGAATTACAGAAACTGTAAGTCTGACAAGTTTCAGGTTTATGGATCGGTTTCACCGACAAAAGCGTTTACACAAATGTACTAAAACATCGATAATTGAGGCCCACGGTGTCCTGTCTTGATGTCTTGTGAGATCTTGTTCGGATGTCAAAAAAACTACCAGTGTTCTCCAGAATGTAAGTTTGTGAAGATTCATCAGTTCGCAGTTTGAACTTCTTTATATCAGAAGAGTCCGATATAACATGGACTATAACTGTTTTTAATATAACTGTTTTTGCTAACTAGCATAATATTAGCATAAATATTTCCACATTTGTATTTTTATGCGAATTTTGGGATATTGCGTTAAAAAAAACTCTTATTTTTTTCCATCTGATGGCTCCTCCCCATTCTGAGTAAGATCACCGAGTGCTGGTATTAGACACTTTATATCCATTTATTAGGAGAGCTTAAAACAGCCTACAAAGTTGAGCTCTTGTAGAGTATAAACTGTATAAACAGTATAAACCTCTAGCTGACCGCTAGAGGATTACCCTTTCACGTCTCTGACAGCACGTCACTATCTATCAATGCTAGCAATATAGCCACACAAACTATAGCTAGCTAAAGAACAAATGCAAAAATCACCCATTTGAGAACAAACAAGATGCCCTTCAGGATCTCTGCCAAACCCTGGTGAACAGCAATTCTATTCCATCAGTTAAAGACCTGCGATTACAGATAAATATCTGAAACTAAACAAGCACAGATAATGTTTTCAGACAGACAAATCCAGTATAGCCAAGACTGCCAAAGATTCATTGCTACCATAGGTGGCATAATACTTTACCAGACTATTTAGTGTGCTAGTCTGCGGTTGAACATGAACAACTTCTGGACGCTTTGTTGTGTTTGTTTTTGTGTCGCGGATATTTCACCATAAAACAGATTTCCAGGACGGGTTTAAAATAAGAACCCCAACGTCTTTATTTAAAACGCTGTGTTATACAGTATAATGTCAAATATGCATAAATAATGAGGTTTTGATTAATAAGTGATGAAACAAAACCAGTTCTTGGTAGCACCCTCAGACCCTACATTACATTCGTAATGTACATATATAAAATCTAACCTGAAATTATGCTCGTGACATTTTCCTCTGCTAATGAGCTCATTATTCATGGCGCTATGAACCTGCCCATTTTTGAAGTATAGGCTACCTGTGGGATCTGTGCACGTGTAATAACTCAGCGTTAAAAATGACTACAGAACATGCCTTTCTTCAGCCAGTACTGCGTCAAACAGCAGGGACCGGGCAGACACACACACACACATACACACATACAAGCACACACAAGGCTGCTGGTAGGGTATAGCTGGTGTTAGCACCTAAGCCTTTCGCATTGATTTGCAGCTGAGCACCTTGTCCTCTATAACAAAGCAAAAAAAAAAAAAAAGACCAGTGGTCCCTTGTTCGTGCAAAGAGCACACTTCAATCTGCAGCACTCTATTTGTATGCTAGTACGCACACACGATAACACACACACACACACACACACACACACACACAAATACACAACCCCCTGAGCAAAACTATTCTCCTTCAACAGCTCAATCCGGTGTCTCGGTACAACCTTATAGAGCAAGAATTTTTCCCTAGGTCCATGACTTATTACGTCCTCCCTATATGAGATTAACTATTGATACGAGATCAATGGAGGCTATTTGCAGTGTGGCTGCGGCGCCTGGTAAATATATAGATGTTCTCTCCCGGTGCTGGGTGCCCTCAGCTCTTTTATTGACTCGCACGAGCCCCCTTCGCCGGCGGAATGTTTTAAATTCATCTTTCTGCCAGCGCCAAAACAAGACTGAGCGCAATGGTGGGCATGTTCTAGATTTCTCTACATGCATGAGAATATACCTCATGAGTATGAGATGAGAGGCGTGTGAGCGTGTGTAAATACATTTCCGTGCATGCGCCTTCCTCTCCTCCCCCTCCCATCGCTCATTTCTCCCTCACTCTGTGACCACCTAAACGATCACTCGATGCTCTACTAAATAAAACATGGATGTCTTTTTCACTTTTATCCGCAGCAGGTCCTTTAGCTCAGGCGCATATTCATGTACCGAACAAAAGGGAGAACGGAGGAGGAAGCGGGTAGTATTACAGTAATTAAAGACGGCGGGCGAACTCGTCCCACGCCACCGGCGACCCAAATTTCGTTCCCGTTTTTTTTCTAATCACCGAAGACTTATAATGACTGTAATTACAGTAATGAATAATCGTTGCACCATGATCTTCGCTTATTGTCCGGGATCTAATTGCAAAGCGAGTGGTCGGGATATAACGAGATGTGAAAGTGAGATATGTATGCGCTGAGGGATATCTCCGAGGCGAAATGTCCGTGACCTCAAGGTCACCGCTAAAAGCAGTAGAATCAAGGTTGCGGGTGGAGATTCCCTGTCACGTGACTATTAGTCCGTTCTCTAATCAAAGTGAGTCAGATGAGTTACCAAAAATCACCCAAGCATGAAGACTACAGAGCTGGTGCTAAATAAATCACTAGATAATCGATGTTTGTCGGTGAATGAGACTTTTTAGCTGTACTCATGTCCGACGCATGCGAATCGAAGCCGGAACTGGAGCTAAGTAAGTGATTCGATGATTATATAAATAATTATTTATTAATACAGTGTTTATTTTCACTGTCCAAACATCCAGAATCACATTCCTGCAGTTCTGACCTTTGGCTCAAGTTGATTCAATTGATTCAATTCAGAGTCTAATAATCGCTGCAGTTGAATCGCACTAGAGTTCGCTTGGAAGCGGACGGACAGAAGTCGTTTTGGTCCGCACCCGAGCATTGCTGCATTCTCACCTGCCTAAAGAACCACACTGAGAGGGAGAACACACCAGGGTTCCATTTAAATGAACTAAACACCGTATATGTGAACGCTCCCTCAAGATTTTCCTTTCTGACTGCTTAGGATGAAGATGTGCATTCATTATGCATTGTTCGCTTGCCAAAACAGCACCTCATATTATAACCCAGGTCTGAAAACAACGCAATCTGTTGGTCCTCAGTCCAACAGGTGCAAGGAGTGCGTGCAGATCTCCAGGCATTCTGCCCGGGCACTGCACTCTGCATCGGAAAGGGTGCCAAGCACCATCCTCTGCCTCCTGCCTTGGATTTTCAAGCTGACTCGCAGTCCAAAACGGCAAAGCTGAGAAGCAACGACACACTCCAGATACAACGGATGGAAGATAAAGAGCATGCGGAAGCCAGGTCTGGAACATGACGCAGTTCAGACGGTGTGGATTTGACAGTCGAAGGGAGGGGTTGTGGGTTTAAACGAGGCGGCATCTGTTAGGGTTGGCAACATACGCCATCCCTCCATCCCTTCATCCCTTCATCCTTCCATTGCTCTTTATCCGCCAGCCAAATTTGCCATTCCAGTTTCCACTTGAGATGCCAAGCTGGCTAACATGTTCTACATGCACCGACCCCACTTGTATTTTCCATATGTCATAAAAAGAAGCCATGTTATTGGTGGAGCACCAAGTGACAATCCCACCAGCAATCTAAAAAGGGTTCTGAAGAGTGTTTCTGACATGCGTTCAAATAAATAGAGAGAAGAAGAAATCTGCTTCCTGAACTATCGTCACCCTTTGCGGAAATGGTTTCAAAAGTATTGGTACCCCACCGTTCGTTTCGGGAAGCCTTCCCTGGAGAGTATAACAACATTGAGTCTGTAATGTCTGACAAGGTTGCAGAGGAGCTTGGATCGTCCTTCATGCAAAATTCTATATTATTACAACCGTCCTGATGGGAGTGCTGTGACTAAAAGGTGAGGGAGAAGCAAGAGCGAGAGACTTTTAAATAGTACAATTTCACGTACAATATCTTTGGAGGTCCATTTTGTCTCTTCATCCCAACTATACAAATTAGCGATCGTTTCCGCCGGAGCCCTTCTAAACGTTCTATATTTAAGAGTTGGTGGTTCTCAGGTGCTGGAGTCAGTGGTATATGATATAAATACAATAAAGGCGCATTATCATTAGGTTCCTTAATGGCACCTTAGTGTTATCTATGGACAGAACAGCCAGGTGAAAATAGTAACACTGACCAAAAATATGTAAGGGGATCTTACAGCTGCAGGAGTGCTGGAGTGGTAAGAGACCTCAAATCAATATCAGCAAGGTTCACCTCTCAAACAACATAGAAATTACATTACACAACCCTCAGTTTCTGATCATCCTTTCCCTGACAAAAAAAAAAAAAGAGAATGGTTTTTTTTTTTTTGTGGTTACATTTACAGACTCCATTAGTGCATTGTGTCACTGCATCCTTATGGTTCTTTTACGAGTTCTAGGCAGCAAGGTGTATGGAAGGAATCTCACACGATAGGCCATGCTGTCTAATAACATCACATCCCGAAGTGATTTACTCCTCTTATACCGTAGCAATCTGCCAACAGTTTTTAATGATTTGTTGCACTTTTGAATCATTTATAGTTGCATTTAATGCTCCTTTTTATCACTTGTGCATATGTTCTAGCAGATATATACAGGCTTTATCTCATTAAGATAAGATGCAGCTTGTCATGTTACAGAGGAATTGGAAATCTCCAACTCGCTTGGCTTGAAGAATTGGTGGAAATGTTATGGTGGACCTACTGGTCATTTCAAAGCACTGACACTGGAGAGTCCTTCCATGGTATTTGTAACTATAGACTGTAACTAGACAGAATAATTGACAGTATTATTGAAATTTGAACGTGCACATGAACATAAACACACATAAACACATTTTTAATTTCGAAATTGGAAATACTCAAGGTTTTCAAATTGTGAAATATTTCAAACAATATATTGAAAAATTTATATTCCATAGTCTGCACTATTTCTAGTTCCCTATTTAAATGAAAGCCAATGTGTGATATTGCCCATATTAACTGCTTTGGACAAAAGACGAACGTGTTCAAATGCTAGGACACTCTGAAATTCATATAAATATTTCAAAGATTCTACTTTTCACCCAATTTGATGTCAGTAATATAATTTCTAATGACAACTGTTGTAAAATAGAAGCATTTTCACTATATACACAGTATATGGACCTGTGAGTTGTATTACAGCTGGAACTACTGTCAGCTGTTCTATCAACACCGAACGCATCATCGCTTCCTGATTCAAGAATTCATCAGCGCTGTGGTGTAAGCCATATCACAATACATGATATATAATGTTGCTATAATTTTACCAGCATGTCAACACAGGCCACTAAAGGTATCAGTATCATATTGCCATACTGCCAAGCCCTAACACTCACCTCTGAATGCTTCCTACCTTAAATTCCCTTCATAGTTTTTTCCTTTCTGTTTTTCTACCTGGAGTACAGACGCTGCGTCAGTCAGGCGAGCGGCTTAGATGAAACCATCATTAACATCGGATCAGACATGTCATGGGGAATCCACAGGTTTGAGTAATGACTGGCTGTATCTCGAGGCAGTCTGTGGTGCCATTGTAATACATGTGAATCAGAATATTCCCCTGCCTTGTATGAATTCCTTGTGTGGTGGCTAGACTATGCAATTCTAAAGCAAGCTTATTTTTCTTTTACCTGATTATATAAATACTCCAGGATTTCTTATTCAATCACTATCCTGTGGATCTGTAGTGTGTGTGTGTGTGTGTTTGTGATTACTTCTTATAATTCATCTTTCCTTGTACTAACAAGACTCATTCAATCAAAACTCACTTATTGTGTAAGCCTAAGGGCAGTTCTTCAGTACTTAAACTGTAAATCCACAACACTGCGGTATTCTCAATTCTGATTGGTCAACAGCAGCTCTGATAGTAATCCCAGCTGCAAAGTTTAAATATCAAGGCGTTTTTGTTCGAATGACATTTTCGTTCACGTGCTAACAGCTGACACAAGGACTTGTATGCCAGACGCTCCAAATAAACTTCAAAATGGAAGGAAGGAAGGAAGGAGTCTCCAGTGTTAGTGCGTTTCCGAGGTAGTCAAAGGTAAAGGTTTTGCTTGAAGTTTTCCGACACACTAAAGTCTTTCATTTTGTGGATAACACGAACAACTGTTTATAGCTGCGATAACACGAGCAGTAACAGGAACTAATTTGTTCTGTAGATGTTCCACAACATTGCCCGTAAGTATAATCGGATTAAAAAGTATTACGGTTTGTTCTTTAATTCATATAAAATTTTAATCATTGGCAAAGTACTTTGGTATTAGAGCAATAACAGTATAAACACCCACTGTTTGGGTAAAAGGATTGCAGTTTTAAGCTTGTGTCAGCAAATTAATCACAACTGCACTTAGATTTCTGTGTCAGTAAATTACAGATTTGGTGAAATTTAGTTGGAACAAAGCCGGAATATTCTTTTAATGAATCTGTGTGGAAGTAAACAGATGAGAAAGTGCTGCAGAACAACCAACAACGCTGTCATTTGGACAGGAGAGCTGTCGTTTCCTATTATAATTAGCATTCATTGTAATATATATATATATATATATATATATATATATATATATATATATATATATATATATATATATATGTATAACGTCTCAACAACATATGCATTCCAAACAAGACAGGAGGCTCAATCTGCTAAGTGCTTCCTGTCTCTCACTCTCTAACTCAACTGTGTTTATTTCTGTTTTACTGTGTACTCTGCCCCAGAGCCTGTTTTCTTGTGGGTGGTCAGAGGTCATTGTAGATGAACTGTGTTTGGATGACACTTTCCCCCCATTCTTCTACTGCAATTTCCTTAAAACATAAGAAAAAAATTAGAAACATTTTTTTTTTTTAATGGTGAACAGTACTTGCTGAAATGTTTATCCAGTGTGACCTCCTTTTGCAGCTGTTCAACATTTGCAATACTCTCATAAAGTATAAGAGAACAGCTGGAACTTGGAACTGGTCTGTGTGTGTAAATATTTCTGGGTTTAAAGATAAGAAGAGAGAAAAGAAGATTAGAAGCAGTGGTGGCTTGTGTGCTCGTGACCAGAAGGTTGTGAGTTCAACTCTAAGGACTGCCTGACAGACACTGCTGGGACTCTGAAGAAAATAGTTTGGATTGGATTCTGGATTCAATTGGATGTCGCCTTGGAATAAAGCATTTGTCTGCTGAGTGAGAATCAAGAAATGAAGAAATGTAATGCCTCATGTCAAAACCTTGGCCAAATAGCAATTTGATTTACTGTAGAGGCCACAGGATAATGGATGCCACAAGATGATATGTTGAATCTGTAAGTTGATATATTGAAGCCATGAGATATTAAATAATATGCAAGTGATGCGATAATATATAGAGGCAATGAAATAATATATAGAGGTGATGAGATAATATATAGAGGTGATGAGATAATATATAAAGGCGAGGAGATAATATATAGAGGCAAGGAGATAATATAAAGAGGTGATGAGATCATATAAGGAGGTGGTGAGGTAATATAAGGAGGTGGTGAGGTAATCTATAGAGGCAATGAGATAATATATAGTGGTGAGAGCCATAAGATAATCTATTGAGGCAATTGAGTAATATAGTTTTGCCTCAAGATAATATGTTGATGTAATGAGATAATATATTGAGGCCACAAGATAATATACTGAGGTGACAAGATAGTATATTGACAACACATGATATTATATTGAGGCAATGAAATAATATATTGAGGTGATGAGATAAGATATTGAGGCAATGAGATAATATACTGAGGCAATGAGATAATTTATTGAAGTGATGAGATAAGATATTGAGGCCACAGGTATTCGGATATTCACGATTATTCAAAATAATATATAGAGGCAATGAGAATATATATAAGTGATGAGATAATAAATTGAGGACACAAGATAATATGTTGAGTTAATTCCTTGAAGCAACAAGTTAGTATATTGGATCACAAATTACTTAATTAATTAATTAGGCCACAGGATAATATATTAATGCCACAGGATAATATTTTGAGGCCATAAAATGACATATTCAGCTATAATTCAGCATATTGAGGCCACAAGATAATATACTGAGGTGATGAGATAATATATTGAGGCCACAGGTTCACATGTATCAAGTCAAGGAGATAATTATCAAGGTAATGAAATATATTGAGGCCTGAGATCATTTGGTATCTTTGGTATCTTGTGGATATTGGCATCATACTTAAAACATGGCCTCCAGTAAACTATTTTTGGAACATTTTCTTCAATTTGAGAATTCGCTTAAGAGAATTTGCCTAGCCAGCATTTGCTGAAGCACTGGTTGCTGCCATGTGCTGCTAATAATGAAGTCCTCATTCTGAGTTTTACGTTTAAGATGTCATGGCACTGTCATGAATTGTACCTTGGCTCGTGAGCAAAGTGTAGACCCTGGAAGCACACATGTCTCCGTGCCCGAAGAACTGAAGTGCTCTCACCTGTGACATTTCCTCTGCATGCTCGCTTCACTGCTCCATGCTCATAAATAACTTTTTTTGCGCATTTTGACAATGACCATGCCTACTGATACTGCTCAGTAAAAGAACACGGTATCAGAGCAATACTCAATACCACAAGACTGGTAATACTATCAATCATTTCCAATCTGTGGTTCCTGTAGTCACAATGGTCAAGTTGATTTCTCTGTATGGCACTCATTGTAAAATGCAATACTTGCCACAAGTTAAGCAGTTCGAACCCGACAAATAGATCTAGATTAATTGTATAGTCATTTGTGGCCACACCTTATTAAAAAAAAATAACCACCATGGCACCTAAGAGGCTCTGTAGGTTTCAGTACAATCTGAAGGGAAAAAAAGCCCATTTGTCCTAATATAACCTTACACATTTCCAATAAACACAACACCAAAACCCCATGTTTACAATGCTCACATTAAGCCTGCCCTAACAGGAACGCTTGTAATTAAGTGTTGCTTTGTTTATCCAAATCCCATTTTTTTTACACATTGACATTCAATTAAATCAGCATACAGTCAACTTTATAATAACTTTATTTGTATGCAGCACAAAATGATTTACAACATTAACATAAAAAGACAGGGTAATAAAAGGAAACTTGGTAATACAGACAGGAGGAGTATGTATAAAACAAAACAGAATGAGATTCAACAAAAACATGAATTTAACCAAAAAAAAAAAACGAGAAGATTTTAGAGAGGAAATGATAAAATAATGGGAACATTATGTGATTATAATAAATGCAAGAGTGATTAAAATGATGAGACACAGCAGAAGTTTGCGTTGCTCGCTTATTAGTATCCTTAATGGGATATTCGCCGGCTGCACGGTTAAACCTTGAGTAGCGATCGCTGACAATTTCAGAGGAAAACGTTCATTGTGTTCACAGAAACAACGGAAATAAATTCATGTCGACTGTGAATAGGCATGCACAGACTGAAGTCATTCGGAAAACAAAAGCCTTGTAGGAGAGTGCGCAGACGTGATTTGGTATGCTAACTTGTTGCAGGAAAAAAAAAAAGAATAGAAGAAATTCAACTACTTAAATATAAGGCTCATTATTTCACATGTTAAACATGTAGAGTAATATTCTGGCTAGTTATTACAGCCATAGAGCTCCTTATTCCTGACCAATAATGTCCAAGCTGACATTATTTATAGGCTACTTGTCTTTAGCTTTATTGAGGCTTGGATTAAACCTATTCAAATCTAGTGAACAGTCAATCAAGCTAATAATGATCTCTTTCATGCATGAATTATTTCAAGCATGTCCAGATTCTTTGGGTTTTTTTATGACCTAAAGATGTCATGACTGTATATGAATAAATATTACTTATATTAAAATGGAAATGGATAAAACAGTATAGTCTATCTATCTATCTATCTATCTATCTATCTATCTATCTATCTATATACATGTGTATATGTAATATGTATACGTATATGTATCTATATATGTAATATATCTATCCTATATTTTGTTTATACCAGATCTATCTATCTATCTATCATATATTACATTTATATCAGATATATCTATCCTATATTTTGTTTACATCAGATCTATCTATCTATCTATCTATCTATCTATCTATCTATCTATCTATCTATCCTATATCTTGTTTACATCAGATCTATCTATCTATCTATCTATCTATCATATATTTCATTTATATCAGATCTATCTATCTATCTATCTATCCTATATTTTGTTTACATCATATCCATCTATCTATCATATATTTTATTTATATCAGATCTATCTATCTATCTATCTATCTATCTATCTATCTATATATCTATCCTATATTTTATTTATATCAGATCTATCTATCTATCCTATATTTTATTTATATCAGATCTATCTATCTATCTTCCAATATAAACAAAAATGAACATTCAAATCTAAAATATCTAATGTATATTACAAAAATAATTTTCAAAATGATCATGTTTTAACAAAATCTAGCAATATTCTCGACAACATGTACACAGTTTAGGACTCTTGCATGCCAAACATTAAGGCATTCATTTGAGTCTGGAACAATATATATATATATATATATATATATATATATATATATATATATATATATATATATATAGTTTTACTTGATTTTGGATCTTGTGTAGAAACTTATACACCAGTGACATGAGAAATTAGCAAATAACCCAGAAAGTAACTGAAATCAGGATAACGATTTATATTAAATGCCCTTAGTGGTGATGTACTTCTTATATTTTCCCACTATGCATGAAAGGGTTAAAACAACTCAATAATGAATATAATGACTTCATTACTTGTGCATTATGATGTCTAGCACTGTAACAACCCCCGGGTATCCCCCTGGCCTCTTGAGAACCGCTGCTCTAGACAGACTACAGTGCCACAGCTGGACATCCTTCCTATGATCAGATGCAGTGGTGGATTGTGTGCCAGTGACCAGAAGGTTGTGAGTCCAACATTTAGGGACTGCAAGAGAGCCACTGTTGGGACTACTCCGTTTGGATATTCATGTGGAAGACTGCCAGAGCTGGCTGGTGGGTAGGAATTGACAAAATGAACAAATGGAAGAAAATAGGGATGGTGGGAGTGGTGTTTCTCTGCTGAATAAGAATGACTCACATGGCACAACCTCGAGCAATCAGACACACTAGGACATTTCGACAGATTATGGAACAGTACAAAATGTTAACGTGGGAGGGATGGCACACTCTCTCTCGTGTATGCAGAAGAGGGTAGATAGCGCTTACGCTGCCCTGAGCAGCAGTTTGGAAAAGATGCAGTGGTTGGCTTCACATGTTTTGGAAGAACAATGAATAAATGTAATGACTTACATAGCACAACCTCGAGCAACTGCTAGCCTACATTTAGTCAGACTTTGTAATGGCAGAACATGTTTCACGCCTAATAATTACTGTGAAGGGGAACGTTCCCAGTAATTTCCCAGGTTCATAGAAACAAAATGTATGGATGAGTATTGGAGACACAATCTAAACTCCTTAATGCTCATTCAGGAGATTACAATGGACTAGGATGCCTCGGCTGATCATCCATATATCCTTCCAATCATTTCATGATAAAACATTCGATGACATTTGAACATATCAAATAAATATAGTTTATTACTACACTATATAACCGCTATATAATTTAATGCATACTTTCGAAACGGTTCTGTGACAAAAAAAAACAAACAAAAAAAATATACATAAAATGCATTACTAAAGAAAAACAAAGTTACTGGTTGATGTTAAAGGCGCTCAATTGGCCTTGCTGTCAGATAGGGGCGTGATTTATTTAATTAATTAATAAATAACAAGTGGGCGTGGCTTGTGGCTCTGTGGGACGGATTACAAGCGCTACCTTAGTAACTTTAAAGTTTTGCCTCTATTGATAAGGCGAAATCCTTCTGCGCACGAGCATCATGCAGCATGTTTGACAATCCTAATGACATGTTGAGGGGGGGAAAAGTTAAACGTGCTCAAGCATGTAAAAAATCTCGGCATACAGAAGGAGCTCGAGCCGCGGCGCATTAGTATGCGACTGGAGAAGCGCACGAGCAGAAGCAGAGCGCGAGGCGAGACGCGCTCCACAGTGAGAGAGAGAGAGAGAGAGAGAGTGAGAGAGAGAGAGAGACGTGACATTCTGTATTTCCAGCACGCGATCCGTTGCGACTTACCTTCAGACAGAAGCGCCAGCAGCAAAACGGTGAAGATTGAGATCGCGCGGCTCATGTTTACGAGTTGCAATCGCTGTATCGCTCCTCGAGCACCGTGATGCAATTCAGCAGGTTGTCCTTATGTTTGTTTGTTTGTTTGTTTTTCTGTAAGACAGAGAGAGAAAACGCACAGAGCGCAACGCACGCGCTCTTCCTCTGCTCTTGTTTACTACAGATGCTCCAAAAATGTCTTAGATGAGAAATTTAGATATATAGATATATATTTTAAATCTCCTCCTCTTCGTGCCTTTTCCCTCTCTTCCTTGCTCCAAAGTGACCCCTTAAGAGAAAACAACGACCGACAGGCACGCAAATATCCCTCACGCGAAGAGCATCCCCGCACGCGCCAGATGAGAGGACCAGATGAAGTGAAAACCAAGGTTGCTTATCGCAGAGCGCGCGCTCTCTCTCGCTCTCTCACTGGTGTATCTCCCGGTCCGGATTCTCTCTCGGAATGCGGCGCGAGCGAGCGGATCAGCAGCGCGACACTACGCGCATAGTTAGCGCGAGGCAGAGTCAAGAGCGGAGCCCGCACGAGCTCTGATTGGCAGCTCGAGGAGGGAAAACGGCCGGCCAGTTCCAAGCGGGGGCGGGGCTCAAGGGAGGCGAGCTAGCCAATCACAGGGTGGGAGGGGCGGGGTGAAGAAAGGAGCGAGAACAGAATATTAAAGCGATTTATAGGGAATGTGTGCAGGTACTGCGGTATTCCTCCTGACAGTGTGTACAGGGGAAATACACACACACACACACACACACGGCATATAGTAGGTCATAATATATTAAGAAAAAGAAGATAAAGAAGAACAATAAGGAGGACAAAAGGCACTTTACATATAGTAGGTTTCGTTTAAGTTCAAATGAAAGCAGAAATATGAAAAGAACAATAGCATGAAGGAGGAAATCCATACAAATCACAATAAAAAGAAATATATAAACAAATAAATACATTTGTAAATTAGAGATGGTACTGAGTGGTGGATTGGATAGAGGAATATTGGTTTTTGGATTTCAGAAAAAAAAGACGATTGTATTTTTTCATGAGGATTGTTTTTTAAAAAAAAATTATATTTATACTTTATTATATTTATTATAATTGCAGTACAAATGATTTTTCTATGTAAATAAAATTTAAACTGAATATAAAACCCTGCAGCTATATATATATATATATATATATATATATATATATATATATATATATATATATATATGAGGAGGTATTGATCTCAGCTGATATTCAAGGTTTCCATACTGTTATCAGAAAAGAAACAGAAAAATGCTATCTCTAATGTAAATAAATAAATGATATGTAAATAAAAATCATGCTATCCAAAACTCACTTGTTGCAATGGTGTGAAAATCAAATAAAAATAGTATGAAATAATAACCAAAGAATTCTGATTAGCGGAAGTTCTGCGTGTTTTGCCACTCAGTTGCAGATTTTTCATCAAAATCACGCACAAATTTTGTCTGTCTAATATTTAATAATATCTGGGGTTTGAAGCAAAGTACTTTCTTTGTCAAACTACAAACTTTCCCAAATGGCACTATTTAATAAATTATACAGCACAATAAAACAGGGCATACGGTTTAATTTGGTTTATTTCGATTCGGGATGTTATCGGAAAATAGTCCCCATGAAATCAAAATTTTTGAAAGCAATGTTTTGTTGCTTTTAGTATGAATATGTTAGCCTGAAGGCTGATTGGCGTGTCCAAAGTGTCCGTAGTGTATGAATGGGTGTGTGAATGTGTTGGGATAGGCTCCAGGTTTCCCCGTGACCCTGAAAAGGATAAGCAGTGTAGAAGATGGATGGATGGATGGATGCTAGCCTGAAGGTTATCAATGAGCTAGCGTGTGCCAAATTAATGACAAAATTCGTAGTTAGAAGATATACGTGTTCAAAAATTTACAGTCTCTCTCTACCACCAATCCGGATCAACAATTTTGATGACATCATTCTGCACTTCATCTTCTCATCGGATTTTCTATCCAATCAGTTGCTGTCTAGAATCTGAAGTGTCCCACCGCCAACATTATAAGAATCACCTTGCTGTCGTTGAGCGAGAGAAATCCGAGCAGCAAGCATGGGTCGTAAATATGTGAACAGGTGGAAAATCCTCCACAGGTGAATCCAATGCATCGTTATAAATGATCTTCTCAGACTCGTGTCCATGGTACTAACTGTCAAGTACGTCTTAGCCCCCGGCTATGAGGTAAGCTAAACACTACTGGCTATTCAAATAGGGTGAGGAGCCACCCGATATGTCCATCCTGATTTCCTGTTTCCGTGGAAATTACGTCAACTCATCGAATTTCAAGGCACTTCAGGGGGACTTTAAAGAACTTTCAAGTCTTCATTGTGCAGATCAACAGGATTGAACTATTTATAATACACGACACAATTCGTTTTTTTTAAATAAATAAATAAATAATCAATATTTAAAAAGGTCCCACACAGACAACAGGAAATAAGGACAACCTATCATTTAATGCATGGCTTTTCATTTGAGTAAAAAATGACAAGCCAGTGAAGTAACTGATTTAGAAATGTACAAAACTGTCAGATGGAGTGAGGTAAAACCGAATCAGTTTAAGAAGAGATTATCAAGCAGATTATCTTGTAGGCTATTTGTTTAAGATGAATTCCTTATCTTTTTCAAAGCATAGGACTGAATGGCATGTGCACGTGCGATTCAACCCTCCCTGTTCACCGGCTTTTAAAACTCACCAGTGAACTGTATCTACCAAGTGCAATTTTCACAATATTTTCACCTTCAGTCACTCACGAATAACATTTAAAGGATACCAAACATGGAGTCTTATGCTCCCACTTTTGACGATTTCCCCTTTCCTACCACTAATGCCCTTGTACTTTTATCCAAGTACTCCCCCATGGCACGCTCTTCAAAATATTCAGGATGTAAGGCATAAGTGAAAGGACTCTGCGTTGCCGTGTCCCTGCAAGGTCAGCCGCTCAGGGTGGAGGATGGACGCAGCTCCAGCAGGGCTGAGCCGTCTGCTGCTTCGGACAGACTGATGACACGACAGAGGAGATGAGGGAAAGCTAGCGAATGTCAATTAGCCAAAGCCTGAATGACACGTATCATGCTCATGCAGATGCTCAGCTCAGTAGATAAAAGCGGCCATGTTTTAATAGCACTTCAGAGACGTGCTTTCAGAGAACAATGGAGAATACGATGTGCATTAATTACGTTTGATTTACTGCTCGGCCCATTGAAAAGCAATTAATCAGCAAGGCGTCACTGAGTATTGCCTATGCATTGCTCCGGGTCTGAGCCTTTCTTTTATTACGCACGTCGTAAAACTGTTCATTGTAGTGTAACCCAAACCAAATGTAAATAAACTGTACTCGGCAGACTGCTTTTTTTTATTTGTTTTTTTTCTAACTTCTTTTTATTCCATTTTATCAAGTGCAGTCGTACAGTACAATTAGTAATTCAGCGATATAGCACAGGTATAAATGTCTTACAGGGCGGTCCATGGTTTCCAATATCCTCTGAGTGTCCACGCATATTTCCCTCTCATGGGACAAAATGGTAAGTAAGGGGTTACAACCACCAATACTGTAAATAGATCAAAATAAATCAAAAAAAGAGACAAAAATAGACGCACAGTAATAATGAATAAATAATAGTAATGCGTGAATAACATCAAGATGGTGTTCAGATTTAGATAACAAAGAGAATCTACTCCGACTCCTACAACAAATCACATGAGAAAATATGAGATGATCGCGGACCATTTAATTGAAAATATTTCTGTTTATGCAGTTATATATTCCATGTAATAAACATCCGTCACCCTTTCCCTACATTGTGATATCGTGGGGGTCTGCGGATTCAGCCAGGAGCCCGTAATCATCTTCTTGGCTATTAAGAGTAAGACTCTCAGTAAGAATGTCATATTATTGTTCTCCACATCCTTTGGAAGTAATTCCAATAAATAACAAGATGGTTCTAAAGGCAGTTCTATATGTAGACATTTTTTCATTTCATTTTGTATGCTTCGCTAATATTCTGTTAATTTTGGACAGTCAGAGAATATGCGTGCATGGTCTCCCACCAGGCCGCATCCCCTCCAACATTGATCTGATCTGTCTCCAAATTTTGAGGTAATAAGGGGAGTTCTGAAAAATCTCATCTTGACTTTCCATTCAAATTCCCTCCAAATGGGGCTGTTTGTTATTTTGCGTCCCTCTCCGCAAGATGCGCATTTTTCATCTGGAATGATGGTATTCATCTCCAGTTCCCATTTTTCCTTAATGTCCAAACTGCCACCCTTTAGTTGTTCTTGTAAGATCTTATATATGTGTGAAATGATCTTCTTTTTAATGGTTCTTTTGATTATTAACATAAAATAAATAAATTAACATTCTATATTGGATGGCGAAGTGCATAGTTTATCCCATTCTTTGGTGTGTCTGTAAGTAATGCCTTAGCTGAAGGTATCAAATAAAAATCATGGGCTGGCAAATTATATTTATGTTGGAGCTGTTCAAATGACAATAGGACTCCTCCCGCAAATAACTGATCTAACATAACGAGACCATTTTCTTCCCATTTTTTAAACCCTGCGTCTAATTGGGATGGAAGCAAGTCAGTATTGTGTATCTTCATCGTTCTAGAAATGAATGTGGGGAGTCTTAGCTTCTTTCTCACACTTGCCCAAATCTTTAAAGTGGTTTTTTACCCATTGATTGCTTATTTTTTTTTCACTCTCCAAATATCTTGGTGCATAAATGGGACTGTGTCTAGAGGGACAGTAGAGCATTCACTCTGTTCCATCCCGACCCAAATGGCATCTTTATCTTGAGAAATCCAGGAGACCATAGCAGACTGCTTTTTTTTTTTTTTTTTTTTTTCTAAATTTGATTTCTTTTTGGGTTTAAATTTTTTCTACTTCTTGTAATTGATTCTTGGAGGATGTTCTTCGAGGATGAGAGTTATAAGCCATTATTATCTAGACATTATTTTCTTATGCCACAGTGCTGTTGAGTTCATTATTCTGATTGGTTAGAAGGTGTTACACTGTAAAACCGGATTAATTCATTTAACTCAAAAAATTTTGAGGAAACTAATTACCTCAAAATTTTTAAGTGGATAAGTCAATTTCTTTAAGCCAAATACACTTAAATATAACAAAAAAATTCTACGTAATTTGAAATAAATTTCCGTTATATTTAAGTGTATTTGGCTTAAAGAAATTGACTTATCCACTTAAAAATTTTGAGGATTTTTTGAGTTAAATTAACTATCCGGTTTTACAGTCAGTGTGTATATACGTTCTTCAGGTCTTGGGAGTAAACTTGGGAGAAAACCCTAGCCAAACATGGGAGTTTTTATTATTAAAACTCAGCCTTTCATTACTTGCATCACTGTCAGCGTGTCTGTCCTTGGGCTGAATTGTTCCCCAGTTATTTTCACTTTGGGTAAAACCATTTCTCAAACAAACAAATGTTAAAAATGGAAAATGCTTCTTCATTAACTGGCCTGTTGAAATCATAGATTTTTCCAAAATGTCTCTGGGATTTAATGTATCTCCAAATGTAACATGATGACTTCCATGTTTTTGCTGCCAAACGTATAGTTCCAGAGACTGTCTTATTAAGAATTCTGCGGTGGACATCAGCAATATCTGGCTCTGATGATCTTCATTACTTCGTACTTTTTCCTCTTAATGGATATGAGAATTGGGTGTAATCACAGTCTGTTTATCAGCTTTTACCCAAGACTCTGTAGTAGGGGTCAGGACACCAGGGCACAAGATTACCGTACAACCAATCCATTTTCTTCCAAACAAGGAGGTAAACAAGACAGGAAATAGCACCAGAGAAACATCAGAGGACTAGAAAACCATGTTTGGCTGCTAGGAAAACAAATTGGCATAACTTTTTAGACATTCCAACCAGAAACAAGGACTATACAGTATATTTATGTAGTATATTGTAATGCTCAGCCTCACAACTAGGCGCCTCAGCTCACACCCAGGTCTGTGAAAGCAATAACAAATGCACGTGCACCTGAAACAGGAAGATCTCCAATTGCCTGCGGCTGGAGTGCCATGATTACCCCAAGCAGTCCCAGCTGGCATGCAATCAGAGACAGACAAAAGAGCTGCATGCTAGGGAAACAGAGTTAGATGCTGGATGCGCTGTCACAGAGTAAAACCGGTGACTAATCCTCTCTCTGGTACATAGATGCCCCGGAGGAAATCTGTCCTCCAGCCCACCGTTGACGATGCTCACCACTTGCACTGGATCCCAGAAGGATGGAGTTCATTACCTTATAATTATCACATGATACTTTTTTTATTCGTTTACATTTAATTCTGTGGAATGTCCACAAACCAAGTCAGTTCCTGTTATCACTTATGTTACCGCAGCTGGCAGTTAAAACAACTCGGACACTGAAGACCCCTTCCAAAAATGATAAATAGACATCTTCTCTTAGAAAACATCACCTTAGCTATATATATATATATATATATATGTATAACATCATATAGGTACTGTCAGAAAGGGGTCAAATATGCAGAAGATGCTGGAAAAGCAAAGAAAGTGCAGGACCTGGAGGATGTCTCTGAAGAACAGTGGGTAGTTTAACTGCTCAGGACAAACAAGGGACTCGTGAACGACTCTCACAAAACATAAACACAGTCGTTGATCATCCAGGTAACGACACACCGTATCAAGGTTATGTAAACTTTTGAACCGGTTCATTTGTGTAAATTCAGTTATTTTTGTGTCTTGTGGACTCTCTGTTATGTGAAATAGCTTATTCATGGCGGTACTAAATAAAAAACAAATAACAATTTTTATGATCCCTATGATTAAAAATAAATAACATTTAACAGATCGCACAAGGCATATGTAAACTTATGACCTCAACTGTATGTGATTTCCAAAATATGCTGAACAGCATGTGAGAGAGACTACACTTAATGGCCCAGTAATAATAAGAAAAAGAAGAGGAAGAAGAAGAAGAAGAAGAATTTAATTTAATAATAGGAGCTACAATTGGTAAATATTGAGCCTATTTTTTTGTTTGTCAAGAAAATGAGGAATAATCCAAAAAGTGGTTTGAACTAATCATCAAACCAAAGAGCACGCACCTTACATCAAATATTAATCTAATTATCTACTCTGAAAAATCATTTGCAAAGGGGGAGAAGAAGAAGAAAAAAAGAAGAAAGAAACACATGCCTTGCACATTTTGAGAAGAAGCTCCTGATTTGCATCTGAGCAAGTGTCTGATATCTCCTGGAGTTTAGTTATACATAAAATATTCAGATGATTGAACGTGGTATGACTTTTTCTCTGTGTCTGGCTTAAACAGATTGGAGCTCAGAGGGAGCACAGCAGGTCAGCACAGTAAAAGCCAAGGCACATCGGATAGTCAGGAGAGGGTTCTTAGTGCAAGTAAGATCTGTCTGTAAATGTCTCAATGACTTGCACACTTGGGCACTAATTCACGTATTTAAAAAAACAACAACATAGAAAGTAGAAATTGCAATTAAGTGAACATACTATGAACAACCATTCAAACCCACTTGAGCAGGCTATAAAACAGGAAGAGCTTTCGAAACTCAAATCTTTCCAATTAAAAAACCGCTTGTGGTCCTGACAGCATCAGATGCTTAAAAAGTGATTCAACATGCTTAAAAAGTTATTCAAAAGTTATTCAAAGTTATTCAGGAAAATGGAAATGCGCTGAATTTGAATGCTTTTAGAGGTCCAATGAATAAATAAATATATCCATCCATCCATCTTCTATACCACTTATCGGGAACCTGGAGCCTATGCCAGGGAGCATCAGGCACAAGGTGGGGTACACCCTGGACAGGGTGCCAATCCATCGCAGGGCACAATCACATACACATTCACACACTACGGACACTTTGGACATGCCAGTCATCCTACCATGCGTGTCTTTGGACTGGGGAGGAAACCAGAGTACCCGGAGAAAGCCTCCGAGGCATGGGGAGAACATGCAAACACCACACACACAGGGCCACAGTGGGAATCAAACCCTCGACCCTGGAGGTGTGAGGCGAACATACTAACCACTAAGCCACCATGCGCCCTTAAATAAATATATATATCTATATAAATAAAAGCACTATTAACTTTTAGCTAGCTCTGAACCTTACTAACCCTGGAGCAGTCATTAACACTTGGCATGTTCAGACCAGCACCACTTTACAACCCAATATAAACAGCAGTCAGATCATCAAACAGTGTCAAACAGCCTGTGTGGATCTATGAAAGTAACAGCCAGAGTAAATTAGAGTGCAGGACGGATTGGCAGTCAGAGTCAGAGTCAGAGTCAGTGTCAGAAACACGAAGCAAGCATTACTTATGTATCAAAGGCTCCCTCAGGAGGGACTTTTAGGGTGAAGTGTAATTCTGAGTTGAGCCAATGCCGAGCTGTGTTGCAAGTTGAGCTGCCATTGGCTGCTGCGTCACGGGGATTTGTTTTGAGCCGTATCTGAAAGAGCACAAAATTCCTGTTCGTTTATGGTTGTTGCTGGTGTGGTATCGTCAAGGTGTTAGTCATTTTTTTTGTGTTGCTGCAGTCGGAACCGAATTATTTGGTTTCTGTGTTATATGAGAATGAAATTGTCGATATTCAGTCTTTATTTATATAGGGAGGGATGTTCTGTGTTCTTAGCATTGTGTTAGTAATCTGTATGTGATTATAATGCAGAACGAGTGACTGCCATTTTGAAGCTGAGTTGTGGTCCCCATGTCGCTCGCCTTCTGAGGAAGTTCCTCCCGATCAGAGCTACGTTTCGTCGCCATGTGTTACGCCAACCTGGTACTACCGCGAATCTGGTTGAACTTTCTAACTTGCTCCATTACAAAACTTGGTCCCACGGCTACAATGCAGAGCCAACCACTAAAGGTTCACAAGATAGGCTGATGGCTAAGTCAGACTCTGGAACGAGAACGATGGCCATCCTGCATGGAGTTGGAGGATCCCTGGTTAAGACTTCCTTCCGTAGGATGGGACACTTTTCTCAAGTCAAGCCTACCAAGGTGAGATGGTATTGTCCTTTCTGTGATAAGACTGAGCATTACCTGAGTCTGTGCATCCTTCACCAAGCTTACCTCTAACCAGGTTAGGACATGGATTCACAGTAGCAACCATTGTTGGCGTTGCACCAGGGTGCATCATGCCATTCAGTGTGACCTTAAGAAGCCCTGCAACCTCTGCCAGGGCACCCATTTCCACCCTCTTCACGAGGTGAATGGTAGATCATCCGGTGACGGAGCTGCCTGACGAATTCTTCCCTGGATATGTTCTATCTGGATAAACCCTCCTTCAGAGGTCGAGTTGTGCATCAATTGGTTCCTGTGAAGCTGCATTACAAAGATTGCGCCTTGTTCACCTACATCTTCTCAATGATTGGTCAGAGAGGACTATTCTGCTCTCCACGGTGGTTAAGGCCTTGGGCATCCAGGGTGCCCTTGAAGATCTTCTACATTGACCCTACAGTAAGCGTAAATTTGATAGGATATATCATTATATAGGAATGCCCAGACATGTTAGCTATCATTCGGAAGCATCCAGCTTGGTAATGTCATTTTCCATGTCGATATTCAGTCTTTATTGATATGGGGATGGAGGTTCTCTGTTAATAGCGACGTGTTAGTAATCCGTATGTGATTACAATGCCGAACGAGGGACCGCCATGTTGCGCTGTTGAATGCTGCGCTTTTGCACAGCTAGCCTATTCATCATTCATCCAGTAATCAGAACCTAACACACCAAAAGCCTCACAAAAACAACTTAGTCTGAAAGATGCTGTATCTCTGTATGCCTTATCTGTTCTGGGAAAATCCTAAACAGACTTTAACGTATTCACAATTCAGCTGCTAGGGGACAAATCACTGACTTAAGTAAAAGTACTACTGTGTCATGTGAACACCGGAATCAGTGTTGAAGCCCAGCTCACAGAATGCATCACGGCCTAGAGACATGGGACTGCATCTCCCAACACACTCTTCTTGTTGGGGTTGCAGTAGCTTGCTAGGTTCATTCGTCATTAGATACATGTTTTTAAAAAAAGCTGATAAATTGGGTCAGAGATGCTCATTTGTCTCCACTGTCTCAGACATTGTTGCCGCTCTTCCAGAAGCATTTGACGACTGAAGTGTAGACTTTCAGTAGGTTTTATGTCTACTGGTGAATACATATCTAGAGAGCAGCTTGAGATCAATGGGAGTCAGATCATTTAGCGCCATAGCTCTCAAACTTTGCTCATTTAAAACAGACCTTTCTCCCGATATTTTTCCTCTTTCTTCTTCCTGCAAAGAATCAGAGATTCCGACAGAAAGGAACCGATGCCGAGAAGCAAAAAGGGGAATTATAGATTAAGGAGAGACTTAGGTAGAGTGAGAGAGACTGATCTAGAGAAGAAAGGAGAGAGAAAGTGAACAGGGAGAGAGAGAGAGGTAGTAAAAAAAAGAAAGATATAATATGAAATAGAGAGAGAGAGAAAGGGGAGAAAGACGGGGAGAGAGATAGACGAGAAGAAAGGAAGAATTAAATGAGAGAAGGACTGATATAGAAAAAAAGGAAGAATTAGAGAGAGAGACAAGGAGACAGAGAGAGAGAGAGAGAGAGAGAGAGAGAGAGAGAGAGAGAGAGAGAGGCGGGGTTGATATTTGATATGGAAGAAGAAAGAAAGAATGAAAGAAAAGAAGGATAAAAAGTGAGAGAGAGAAAGTGACTAATGTAGAGAAGAAAATGGAAGAATTAGAGAGAGAGAGAGAGAGAGAGAGAGAGAGAGAAGGAGAAAATGGGTAGTTATAGAGAAATGTACAGAGCTTGATAGACAAGAAGAAACGAATAATTAAATGAGACAAAGTGCTAATGCAGAAAAAAAGGAAGAATTAGATAGAGAAAAGGAGCGAGAGAGAGAGAGAGAGAGAGAGAGAGAGAGAGAGAGAGAGACAGAGAGAAATACAGAGGGGTTGATATGGAAGAAGAAAAAAGGAATTAGAGAAAAGAAGGATATAAAGAGAGAGCGAGCGAGAGATTGGTGTAGAGAAGAAAAAAGGAAGAATTGGAGAGAGATGAAGAGGGGGAGAAAAATATCGAAGGAAGAGAGAGTTAATGTAAGAGCAGGTGAAACCGTATAAGAGAGAGCAAAAAAGAGAAAGAAAGAAAGGAAAAACGTGAGAGAACGAGGAAGGCAGAAAAGGACAAGGAGAAAGGTACAGACGGGAAAAAAATCAACAGATGAGAGAGAAAGGGAGAACGACAGATTAATCCCTCATCCCTCTTCAAACTCCCCAGTGAATGGAGACTATATGGAACAGAAAAGGAGCGATGCGTGCGTGTGTGTGTGTGTGTGTGTGTGCGTGTGTGTGTGCGTGTGTGTGTGTGTGCGTGTGTGTGTGCGTGTGTGTGTGTGTGTGTGCGTGTATGCAGAAGCGAGAGGCCTTGAGTACTCTGTAGCCGTGTTCCATATTAAATAAAGAGCGGTGTGTGTGTGGGATGCAGACGATTCACACACAGCACAGAGGAACAAATCAGTCAGTGCTAATCTCGCTCGCTTTAACGTCGAATGTGTCGTTACATTTGCTTCGTTATCGCCCCTGTTGTTTTTCGCTGATTGCTCCTGCAACATGTCATGCCTATAAAGCACCTTGAAATTGAACGAGCGAAACCGAATCAACAACAACAAAAAAACAGAGGCTGAACGAGAAAACCCAAACATTTTCGAGAAAAGGAATTTAGCAATTGCTCCATGGTTCTCGAGCTTCAATTGAATTAGTGCTTCAGCTCAAAAATATATTACTGTAACCTATAAACAGGAGGGCATTTAATTAAGTTCCTCCCTTAGGGTGTACTATATTACAGATATGAAAAGTGTAATGAAACGCAGCCATGAGAAATTCCCCTCACACACACACACACACACAAACACACAAACACACACACACACACACCGTCAAAAGTTGACTCAAGATTCTTACAAAAACTATTCATTTTATGTCAAAATTTTCAAAGAGAAAAAGAAAAAAAAAGCATATGAACTGCATATGAACATAGTGGAGCATTATTGTTGCTAGCAAGCTAGCTAGTTTGGCTAGTTTTATTAGCATGATCGTAACGGTTGCGTCGCTACGTTTTACATCCCATGGGTTGTTACCGTGCGTTCAAGTCCTCCTGGGAAGTCCGTATTTACGAGTTAGGAAGTCGTACTTATGACGTCAGGTGCGTTCAAGTTACTTAGTCGGAGCGAGATGGCGATAAGCCTTCTCTTAATTAACTGCAAAAAAATACAGCAAGGGTTTTTTTTTTTTTTTTTAAACTCTTCTTCTAGAAAATGAAGAACAACGAATGTGCATCAGGTCTGTTTTGCCTTTTTAAAAAAAATGTTTTTAATCAATTTATGAATCCGCTGTAAACTTTATTGTTAAATATTATATAGTAATTGTACGATGCTGTCGTATTTCGTGCACGCAAGTAGCTTGTTTAATCGTAACTGGAAAAAAAAAGCAAGCACATAATAATTGAAATCAGCTTCTGAGACGAGTAAAGATTCAATTTCGACAAATTGACCGCCAACTACAGACGCCGATGGCGTCCATGTGCGTTCGACACGTAAATACGATCTTTCCGTTTACGACTTGAACGCACCGTAATTAAACTACCACAGCTCTGTTGAATTCTCGATTCTGATTGGACAGCTTGAACAGACGTTCCGGCTGTCGATCATAACACAGTTTTGTAATTAATGGCTCGTATCTTTTCTATAATAACAGATACAGTATGGCATCTCTCTGCATAAATAGTTTCTGTAAGGAGATGTTTATTCAACATTTATGGAAGGAGTCTCCAGTGTCAGTAACATTCTGTAAGTTGTACAATATGGGAAAGACTTTTTTGTGGTTGGATTTTTTTGTTTGTTTGTTTGTGTTATTAACTCCAAGAGAGTTCAGGCAAACTGAAGAGGGAATGTTTATTTATAGCTGCTATGACATAGTGACAGGGGCGTGGCCTTTAACACTCCCCCCCTACCCCCCCCCCCCCAATTAAAATCAGATTAAATCACACCGTGTTGCTGTGAACCAGCTCTAAATCATATCACATACAATTGATATTACATCATCTCCGAAGGAGCGCCATGCACCCCCTTTCCTATTTCTCCTTAATCCTCTCTCGATGATGCGGCTCTGGTAGGCGTTTACTTTGAGCATATGGACAGATTAATGGGAAGCCACTTTAGGTAGAACGCTGTGGAAAATTGGATTAAATCGATGAAATAGGCCGGCATGCCCCTTTATTGTCTGCAGCACTGGAACTTAAGCATTTAGACAGGCACTTTATGTGTGTTCTCTGCGCACTAATGCATTGCGTTCTGATTCAGCCATAAACAGAGTTGCGTCGATGCACTTCAGATCAGTTAAAGGCTCTGAAAAAAGTGCAGTTCGGATCAATTACCATAAATTATTATCTAGTTATTTTCGATCAGTCATGAGATCAATCCTGAGATTAGTAAATCAAGAAGGGGAAATGATAATAATGCGGTAATAATGCGTCAGGACGTCATTCGTTTACAAGTACATTCTGTTTTCTGGAGATAAAACCAGTTCTCAAGATGTCCCAGAGGAGTATGTGTAAACTGTAGTGTACCTTAAGGTGGTAAAAATATAATACCTTTTATTAGAGACCTGTGAAAATAATGAGCAGAAGGAATGAACGATACGACAAAAGCACCATATCACCGGAGCAGCAGGCACTTTTAGTGAGATCTTTATAGTATCTGTGGTCCTTAAGCCTTGCGATAAGATTTCACGGGTTTCAAGACTCAAAACTTTAGGCTCTCGTGCGTCTATAGAAAATTTGGCCAAAACAACTGCCAGACCAAACACGGAGCCTGAATATGCTTGTAATGAGTATCATTTATCTCTTTTGCTTATTAACTGGAAAGAAGCCATTGCCCATGATGGGTATGCAAATGACCTTGCGGGTATGCTGTATGGCTGAAAATAATAATGCGAAAAGAAATAACAAACTAATAAACTGTCATGAAAATCGTCTAAATAAACTAGGGCACGGAAGTCTTACTTGTTGGGGTATAATTTACAGAGATTATTTCATTTTGCTTACAGATAAACAGAATACTATGTTTACGGCTCCTCCGTGTTGATGATCCTAATCCACCGAGATACCGTACTGACCTAATATAAAACTTTGGTGAATTCCATGCACTCAGTGTAGACCAGGAATGTGTGTATAGGGGTGTATAGGTTTTCATTCCAACCAAGCAGAAGTCACACTGAAAGCCCAGATCAACTGACGAACCCAACCCAGTGTTCCTGAGATTAGCTTTGGATCCAGTGCATCCCTGACCAGAATAAAGTGGTTACTGTGCAGCAGTGGTCACCAGTCCTGTTCCTGGAGATCTACCTTCCTGAAGACTTTATCTCCAACCGTAATCGTGCCCACCTGATCATCTAATCATTGCCTTAAGAAGTTCTTCATCAGCTAAAAACAGGTGTGTTAGATTTTGGTTGGAGATGAAAGCGGCAGGAAGGTGGATCTCAAGGAAGAGCTCAAGGTGACCACTGCTGTAGATGAATGAAGGAATTCCACAACATTGTGACGTTTCATTCATTATATAAATAAATCACTGTGATCGCTGGAAAAATATGTAGTGGTGTAATAGGAATACAACACGTTGAGACATACTGTTATTGGAAAATAATAAACTTTTGGGGGGAAACAGTAACTCAACTTCCTGAATCATATCTGGATTATAGATAATTCATGTAACTGGGAGGCATGGTGGCTTAGTGGCTTACCATGTTTGCCTCGCACCTGCAGGATTGAAGGATCGCGCCCTGTGTGCGTAGAAATTGAATGTTCTCCATGTGTTTCGGGTGTTTCCGTCGGGTACTCCAGTTTCCTCCCCCAGTCCAAAGACACGTGTTGTAGACTTATTGGCATTTCCAAAATTGTCTGTAGTGCATGTGATTGTTTCCTGAAGTGGAGTGCCCCCCCGCCTTGTGCCCAGAGTTACCTGGGAGAGGTTCCAGGAACCCTGTGTAGGATAAGTGGTATAGAAAATGGATGGATGGATGTTTAGCAAATTCCACTTTCCACTCAGTCATGTTTGCAAACCTCATTAGCTCCACTTACTCTTTCCCAAACCTCAAACCTTCTTCTTCATACCTACAAATCAATATTGTCAGGAATGATTCTGGCAGGTGCCGGATGTATGCACTCAGCTCTATATACAGGTGCATCTTGAAAAATATTTTTGAGATACTGGATTTTTGATTCCCGTAAGCCGTAATCATCAAGATTAAAACAAACAAGCAAACAAAAAAAAGCTTGAAATTTTTCACTTTATGTGTAATGAATATATAAAAGTTCCACTGTTTTCGTTTTAATTTACGGGAAACTTTTCCATGATATTCAAATTTTTTGAGATGCACCTGTACGCGTGCATTTCAAGGTTTTCCGCATCGTTCCGTGCTCGGCGTGATCGAGCCGACTTTGCATCTTTTATGAAGCGAATCCTTCATCCTACACAGACTTTCTCTCTATCTCTCTATCTGAGTCACCCTCCCTATATCTATAGCACTTTCTCTCTCTCTCTCTTTCTTTCTGTCTTCTCCACACACACCCCCTCCCCCCTCCCCCCTCCCCCCTTTCTAAATCATTTCCTCTGTTTGGAATTGATTCCATCATGTCTTATCATAGAAACAGCCGTGCATGCATCTCCCTCCCCCCAACCCAGAGTCTCTATCTCCACCCATCTCCCTCTCTTTTCCTCTAGCATGCTGTCAGTCATCCAAAATGCTTCTCTTACGTTCTTTTTCCTCTCTCTGTCTGGGATCTCTGGTGAGCATTGCAACAAAAGCTTGATCTGATGATGGACAAACATGAGTACCTGGTACATTTTATCATATAGAGTGGAATTTCCCTTTTCTACCATCTATCAATCAATCCCGGTTGGCAGAATGTTGAACGGGCAAAGAGAGAGATTGGGGTCTGGTCGGGGAAGAATTACACAAATAACTATAACAAACCAGTCAGAACTATTATAGGGGGTCACCGAGTCATTGTCATGGTAGTATTACAGACAGGTTTTCATAGCCAAAAATTTAAAGTGTAGGATAAATAATGACATATCTTTTGGGTAACAGGACACATCAGTACTGAATTTTACAAGCACTAAAGCGGCTACAAAAACAAGAACATTGGCTACTAACCTGGTAACTAAAATGCTTTATCCAAGCTCATGGTTAAGCATGATGTTGCTCCTGTTGCTAATAAATGATTGAAGGCAGGATATACTGAGCATTTGTCACTACAATCGTATTGAAATAAAATCTGAATAGATGCTCTGGGTCAATAAGACATCCATTGCTAAGCAGTGAACATGAGGGTTGAATGGAGCTGTTCTTTGAGTGACCTTGAGCCTTAGAGAAAGATACAGAGAGAAAAAGTGAAAAACAGAGCGAAAAAAGAATCCTGGCAAAGCAGGGAGTCTGAATGCAGCCAAGGAAAGCAGAACCTCGCCGAAGCAAATTCAATACATTTGTTTTTATTTAACAACCGTGCCATTGATTTTTATACAGCCTCAAAAGTTAAGATGCACGGTGAAGCGTTTGATTTTGTCCCTGGTGTTCTTGTTCTTTCCAAAGTCATCGTTTTGTCATTTATTTCAGCTCCTTTTTGTGGTTTTGATCTCTTATAGGATCTGTAGACCAGCGGGGAAAAGGAGAAAGGCCTCTAATGACGTTAGCGCAGGAATCGGTATTGTCATTAGCATCTCTTCGTGATCATTGCCACTATCACACCAGTTCAATTTATCTATTGATCACGCCCTGGCATTTTCCCTTTGTCTCCTTCTCTCTCTTAGCCTGGGTGGACAGATGAGGGGTTGCTACTTCACCTTCCCGCCTCCCTGTTAAACTCTTAACAGATATGTTCTTCTGGTGGTTAATTAAACACGTCCCGAGGCCTGCTGGTCGATGGGCATGAAATCGAACTCTTTAGTGCTGACGTGGCTAGAAGCTTCTGCAGTGCCAATCAATAGAGGGTCACCAGAGGGTGTGTCTTTGAGTGGGACGGATGGATGTATCTTTGAGTCGTATGAACCTGTTTCTGAGTAGCCACTTAGTGTTTAAATGCGCTCTCGAAGAGGTAAAGATTTCTCAGATATCCTGAAGTTAGCCCATGTTAACTAGCCAGCTACCACGAGTAGAGAAGATTCTGAATACAATTTATCAATATTTATTCATATGACTTCATCTCAGAAATCTAGTCAGGTAAGCTTATGTTAACTAGCCAGCTAGTGTTGGTGATAAAGATTATGGACATTTAAGAATATCTTAAAATCCTCTCAGAACTCCTGTCAGGTCAGGTTAGCTTATATAGCCATATGCAGGAAATATTTACAAAGGCTTATAAGTATGGCTTAAAATCCTCTCCGAAAGCATCTCTAAAAGCTTATGTTAGCGTAGAATTTTTATTAAAAATCTTTTCAGAAATCCTGTAATGTTAGCTTAAGTTATTTAGCTTACCAGCATTATTAGAGGTAAGCTAGCATTGGCAGGAATGCTATTAATATGACTTAAAATGAAAAATACTCTGAAAAAACTCTGTCAGTATAGAGTCCTTGTCCCTTTCTCAAATAATCCTTATTCAAACTACAGTAATTGATAGCATTTAGGAGCTCTCTAGCTAGCATTAGCTTTTGTTAGCCAGGTCAAGTTATCTTGCTATTAGCTAGTGATGCTTGCCTTCCCACTTGTTAGCATTTTTGTGTTAGGACAGATTTTAAAATTAGTTTCTTTGGTCTCACAGACCAAAGGGGGAGCTCTGTTGATAAGCTAAAAAATATTATCTGAGTCTGTTTCTTTGTCTTTCTTCTTTTTATGTGGATAACAGAAAAAGTGGATAACATGGCTAATTGGAAATTATAGCTGTCATTTTAGCAACGTGTAAATTGTCTCAAAAGATATTGTCTCAGCGCTCCATGTTGTCCTTTTTCAGAGTGTGTCAGAAAGCACGCGCCCAAGTCTATTCGAGATACTAAACAAATCTGCAGCTGTGATGATTTAATCATGTTTGCATAAAGCTAAACTGCTGACTAAGGTCCCATTACTTGTTAGCTACATTAGCCTCATGCTAAAGAAACAAACATCGGAAACAAAGCATGGATAATTTACAACATATTGGTATACACATTTCATTTTTGTCCATTTTAAGCATTTGAGTCTGTGTAATTGTTTCTGTCTTTCTTTTTTCTTTTTTCTTTCTCTCTCTTGTTCAAGGTCAAACGTACGGCCCGAGATCTCCAAGGCTCTGTGAGCTCAGACTGCCGCTCTCAGCACCTCTGTGCCCTGAAGAGGTCCGTGTTAAGGAAACCCCACACTCAGGCTGAGTGTCAAATCTGCACTTTTGTACTGAGTACATTTGCAACACAGCACGGCGCTTGTTAGTGGAGATTTGTAGCCTGGCTTTGTGCTGAGCTCTGCACTCGACTTGTTATGTCTGGGTGGGATTCGAGGCCCCAGGAATGTCCCTGCAGATGGGTAGAGAAGCTGAATAGGGGAAGCACACACACACATACCACAGTTGTATGTATATTAATGTGTGTATATATATATATATATATATATATATATATATATATATATATATATATATATATATATATATATATATATATGTATGTATGTATGTATGTATGTATGTGTGTGTGTGTGTGTGTGTGTATAGACATACACACATATACTCATGGAAACACAAGCAGTACATAAGAACAGACACACACACCCTACCAATTTACATCGATCAGCTCCTTCTGAGTGCTTTTTAATGGACACACACACACACACACACACACACACACACACACACCTGCACACATTCCCCCACACATATAAAGCTGTGTATATACACACACAGTACATAAGGAAGCTCTGTGTTTGTGAGTCATTACTCCCACCAGCTTATACTGTTCAGCTCCTTCTGAGTGCTGCTTAATGGACAAACTCACATACACATACAGTATTCAAATATACTGTGCACTTGAACATACACACACACACACAAACAGTAGTGAGGGAATTTGACTCTCTCAGCACATGAGAAGGTGAGCTGTAATTAACACTGTAATTATCCAGATTTCTCCCATTAAAGCCACGAGAACTGGAGCATTAATGAAGCAAAAACAAACAACCTGCTGCGATGCACAGTAGATGGAAATCTGAAAGAATATTTTTTAAATTATTTGTGCAGTGACCTTTGGGAATATGGCTGAGAGATGTTTTTTTTTTTTTTTTTTGAATAGAGAAAACTTTGATCTTTAAAAAAAAAACACACACACACACATTTCTGGGTGGACAAGAAAAGGAGCGTAATTACATCAGTCATTTACAGTCATTCCCACATTTCCAATACGCCTGTGCAGATTAAACGGCTTTCAGAATGGAAAAAGACAGAGAGTCATTTATAGTTTTGTGCCCTTATATGTCTTTCTTAAACATCTGATGTCAGAATTTTTGGACTTTTCTCCTTTAATGTGATTAAATTTTTCCTGTACAATTTTTCCCCCGTTATCAGACAACCTAGAAGTAAGCATGAATTGATCTGATATTTGGGTATATTCTTAACATTCTGTAAAACAGACATTATAGTAAATACAGTGTATAGATTACATACAGTGACCTTAAGAATAATTGATACCTTTGATGAAAATGAGCAAAATTGTAATATATAAAAAAGAATAGCCCATTCAGTACATGATATTTTGAGTTCAAACATACAGAAACATTGTATACTTTTGTTATTTTTTCCCCATTCTGATGGATGACGAAAAGATTTTGTGCAACCTCATATTTATACCCCAGAGTAGCACGACAAGTGATTGAACCCCCCCCCCCCCCCGCCCCCAATTTTCAAGAACGCCAATTTGTTTGCATTTTAAAATATATATTTAAAATAATCCTTAGTGGCATCATTCCATTCTTGAGAGGAAACACCGTTATTTAAAACTTTGTAGCTAGGAAAATTAGTTTATATTACTATTCTATAATTAGCTATTTTTTGAGAGAAAACGTTTAATTATTCTGTGCAATCATTTTATACAATCACGTTTGCACATTTTTATGGAGGGTGCCAATAATTTTGGAGGTCATTGTATATACAAGAGTGAGAGAGAGCAAAGGTGTCAAAAGAAATTATGTCAGGTGTATATTCCAGGGCAAAACGAAGTGCCTGATTGATTAGTGGTTGCCTTAGGGGGAACTTAGGAGGTACTACAAAGTGTCAAGTGTACTTTGCATTGCATGGAAAAAAAAATAGCTTAGCAAATTTAAATACTTTAAATGCACTCAAATTTAGTTAGTATTTCCTTTTATAAGATTACAATAATATCTATAATATCTACAATATACATTGTATTTTGCAAGTCTAGGTGTCTTCAATAAGCATCGTATTCTGTGTGGTGTACCACAAGGCTCTGTATTTGGCCCTTTTTTTTTTTTTTTTTTTTTTTTTTTTTTTTTTTTTTTTTTTTTTTAATCATCTTTCTATGTTGTATTTTGCCATTGGATCAAGTCAGTTTTCATAGTTATGTGGAAAATACACAGTTATACATATCTGTAGTGCCAGAAATGCTTTAATGATGATCAAATGACTTAATTAATGTTGATAATCCTGGCCTTTCAGGTTACCAGCTTGTTGACTGGATGAATAGTGAACTCCTTGTCAGTGGTACTGGTAACAGACTTGGTATTCTGGTTCTACAGACAAAAAACTAATTTTTAAATGATCTGATAATAAAAAAAATACTAAAAGCAATATCATATTAGCCCGATTTTATCATCATTCCACTGGCTGCTTGTTTCCTTTAGAACTAACTTTTAAAATGTTATGACTAGTTTTAAAATCTCTTAATGGTTTAGCACCTGAGAAGTCTTGAAAGCTTTGTTATAAAACAGAGTGTCTTGAGATCATCTAGTGCTAGCATCGTGAGTGTCATAGAACTAAAGAAGCAAATTCAGTCTCTAAATTTGGCTGATTGACTATGTGTAGGGAAGTGGAAAATTGTCCTTCAATTCTTTCCTCCAAGCATTTGCACCAACTTTATCAGCTGTCTCCATACCGACTTAAAGTGCTGCGTATTCTTCCTCAGGTAAAGTCTTAATAGTGTTCTGTGTTTCAAATTTCTCTTTCTCACGTATTAATGCGAAAAGGCCAACCTTTCTTCATAAAGCTGCCCGGGATGATTTGGCTGATCTGTATTTCGTAAAATCAATCCGTCTTTCACTGACACCAGGTATTTGAGATCGTGTATCTTGTTCATTGTTCATTGTTATTAAAATGGCCGTGGAGTCTCATGCGACAGGAAAATCTTTAGTGTCATTAATGGGAAGTGAATTCATCAATCCACGAATGAGATGGAAAGAATACATTTGGAGCTTAATGAAATTATAGCGTAAAAGAAAATCTGAAAAATCCTCCAGGTTCATAGAGATGGCTTAACTTTCAAAGGAACATTCATTTATCTCTACAGATGAGAAAAACATTAAAGACACACTTGCTAAGACTGAAGTAAAGACGTTTGTCCAATAGTAACCTAGTACTATTGCATGCAACTGTTCAGTATGCGTCACAGAGCTGCTCAAATAACATAAAAAATAGCTTTATTGAGCAAATTTGTCAGAATATCAGAATGATTTCCCAACTGGTGAGACTCTTCAACTGTAAAAATTTCACATAAATGGAATCTCTTTAAGAATTTCTCTTAATAGTACTGGCAACAATGAACTGAAAAACCGTAAGGATAGTTACGCATACATAATAAACATAATATATAAAGTACATAATATATAAATATTACATAATTTATAAAGTCTTACGCACCCCACATTTAATATACAAAGGTTTTCTTACACGCATTTATACCTACTACATTAGGGTGTCATTTTATTAGTTTTACGGTTAATGTTTCTGTCATCAGCTGTTGTTGTTTTCCTTGGCCGACCCATTCAGTGTCTGTTGCTCAGTACACCAGTGGTTTCTTTCTTTTTCAGGACATTCCAAATTGTTGTATTGCCTATACACAATGTTTGTGCAATGCCTCTGATTGATTTTCCCTCTTAGCTTCAAAATGGCTTGCTTTTCTCCCATAGACAGCTCTCTGGTCTTCATGTTGGTTTATCCCTTTTTTTTTTTTTTTTTTTTTTTACAACAAATGCAGTCTTTACAGGTGAAACTGAAGGCTAAAACAAGGAATAGATGTTCAGAGCTATTTATTGTTTAAATAAGCAATCTAACAGGACACACCTGGGTAACAAGGAACACCTGTTAGTCACAAGTTTCAATATTTTTTTATTCGCCTACAAATTGGGTGGTCTGATACAAAATGTGCTGTGTTCTATATTGTTTAACACATCTACATATAAATACCAGAAAATAAAAGCTGAAATTCTAAAGTCTCTTCTCATATTCATCTTCATCTCCTCTCCAATGATCTCAAGCCTCAAAACATATATGATCTCAAAATATATACACACACTATGCCATGTAATGTTATATTTATGGATAGCATTCATATATCTTGCATTTCCTCCATTTCCCCACGAGAGCAGTTTTATTTAATCAAGACTAAGTTCGTGGGTGATTTATAACCTGCTTGCACTGAAATTTGTGGCCTATAAACAACATAAGGAGCACTTGAGGGAGCTGATCAATGTAAATTGGTGAGTGAATGTGCTCAGCGACCTCTGGACGTCCTTGAAGGTGAAGTTTAATATCGCCTCGCTGTTTGTTTCCACAAACGCTCCGCTGCAGCCAACTTTTGAATCGATGAAGCTGATCAGTTAATGCCCCATCGGTCCGGGTTAGTGCCCATGCTGTGAAAAAGACAGTAGAGTAAATTAACCACACCTAAAGCCCTCAAATGAATGCAATTGAGTCAAATCTCTTAAAAGAGATTCCCTCCACAGAGCTAGATTAACTCTCAGGCTTTTCACTACTTAGCAATGAACTCCCCATTGACCCAGACCATCTCTTTAGATACTATAGCAATAAAATGACGTTTACATTTATTTGTTTTCCCGACTCTCTTATACAAAATGTACTACAAGGCAGAATCCAAGCATTCAAGCATTAAGCTGAGCATTTGCAGTTTAAGGGTTTTTTGCTCAAGGGTTTAAATATGAGATTCTGTGTGTCCGGGGATTTAAGCTCACGACTGTCTGGTCCGTAGTACAGATCCTTAGCCGAGCTATCACTACACTGTAAGTAGTTATTTTTTAAAATATCCAATAAATTAATCTCAATGATTTCATTACTCTCATATCAAAATGACCTCAACATAATCAACATAATATAGTGTATGTAAGGCATAGAACACTCAGGGACATGCTGTTATAGAAAAATAATCAGTGATGGGGAGGTGTGATGCGACCTGACGCATTATCAATCGCCCTGTAGTTGATTATTTTCCAATCACATCACATCCAAAGTGCCAAAGTGGTTTTTTTCCCTCTTATTATTAGTCCACAGCATTTTCCTGGTGATTAATTTTTTTTTAAAGAACAACCCGTCATGCTTTATATATATATATATATATATATATATATATATATATATATATATATATATATATATATATATATATATATATATATATATATATATATATACATTTAAAGTTACATTTAATGTTGTGGAACATCCACAAAACAAGTTAGTTCCTGTTATCACTTCCATTATAAGTGTCCCTTATATAACTTACATTCTTTCTAGTTCCTGTTATCACTTACATTCTTTCTAACATTTCTGTATGCTAATAATGAAAGAAAGCCATATGGGTTCAGAATGACTTGAAGGGGAGTATATGATGACGAGTATATGATGCATACAAGAGCTTTTTAAACAAACTGGCAACCATAGTGGTGCTGATCACAATAGGCCTGCAATGTGATTGGTAATATAGTAAATTATACGAGTTTAGATCTTATCTAGTGTAGAACCTTATGTCATCATCAGATGCAGTAAATCGGCCCAAACGGAAACTCCAGTTTTTCCATCTGTTTCCTCAGTTGCTCCCCCTCTTTGTGGAGGTCTACTGCTGCAGGTTCGGAAACGGAACAGTAATCATGCTTCAGATGCTGGGAGTCCATGAGAACAGGATCTTCATCCACTGGAGCAGAGACCTCTCTCATCTGCCATTGTGCCTTGGTGCTGAAACAAAGTAGTCGTTCAACTGGAACAAGGTGGGCCCAGGCGCTTCCGTCAGTAGCCGGCGTCCTGTGAGAGTTAATGGCTCGATCACATCGTCACTCTTGAAGCGACGACTACAGACTCTAGTATCAAGAGTGATGTTAAAATCCTTACGTCGAATACTGTGAATCCACTTATTGTGAGTTTCTTTATCCAGGGGAAAAGTGTGAAAACTCGGCACAGAGTTAAACCTCTGGGATCCCTCGCAAAATGGGACACGGTGCGCAATAGCGGGACGAACCACTCACACGTCGGCTGTATTCCAACTTTCTGGAACTCATCACGAATAAGGTTTTGCATTATATTACTGCGATATATTTAATATGTGATATCATAACAATAAAATGTTTCAATATTATTTAATATTAATCATTAATTGACAAAAGATAGCGGCTGGTAATGCACTTACTCACGCTACGCCTGAATACAGACCGAAGGCTTTTTTTACACCCTCAGTTTACACGGGAAATACGTAGGCTACGTAGAGCCCATAGAGTCTATTCCACCATATAAACAATTACAGCGATGCTTTAATGTAGCACATCCACCACACACCGTCCCGGTGTACGTCGTTACCGTTGAAAGATGGAGCGCAGTTGATATTATTGAGCGCACTCCACGGTTTATGTTATATACACATTGAAAGCATCATTTTTCTTAATTCATTTGATTCATTAAGAAAATTAATGCCTCGTGTTCAACCGGCCCAAAAGGACCCATGTCACACCCCTCTTCATCTCCCTCCACTGGCTTCCTGTGATCAAATTCAAGGCCTTGATGCTCACGTACAAGACCTTGTCTGGAACAGCGCCCCCCCTACTTCAACACTCTCCTGAAGGCTTACGTTCCCTTTCCAGAACCTTCGCACTAACTGTCCCTCAGTGGTGGAATGAACTTCCAACCTCAATCCGGACCTCAGAATCTGTCAATATTTTCAAAAAACTAAAGACTCACCTCTTCCATTCCATGAACACCTAATTAACCCCTAAAACGCCAACCCCACATTACTTTTTTTTTTTTTTTTAAACAATCTTACCCTGGCTCTTACACCTCGACTCTGCGCACTTTGCTTCTCTAGAACTCAATTAAAAGGTCTTGTACGGTCGCACTACTTGTATTGTTCTCCGCTTGATATATCGCTTTGCTTGTATTTCCTCGTTTGTGAGTCGTTCGGGATAAAAGCGTCCACTAAACGAATAAACCTAAATGTAAACGTAATGTATCGCACCACTTTTAGAAGAATTGGAGCAGAGAAATGGGTCATTCTGACCCTGACAGGATGTAAAGGATTAAACGTCTCTGCATGTTCTGTACAGAAAGGGACAACAGCGTTTCTGAGCATCGAAATGTCGCTGCCTGACATTTTTTTTTTTTATCAGAAGCCATCTGACAAGACGCTCACAAGAGCTCTTGACAGAACCATCTAAGAAGAGAAAAAGTTTCACATCTTAAACATGATGTAAAAAAAAAAAAACCCCTCACAACAACATCTACGGATAGATGTTCCTGACAAATACGCTTCAAAGAAGTGGTCTGTTCCCAGAAATAGCACAGCACTTTGGAGAAATCTTTCAAGATCATCAAAAGAACGGTACGAGCAAAATGAGATTACATTTTAAAGTGTGCTAGAACATCATTAGTGTGGTAAAGGAACAGTGAATAATCATTTTTAAAAAAAGGCACAGAGCTGTGTTAATGACTGATAATTATTTTTAAATTAGTCTGAATGTTCATCCTAGTACCAAGAATATTCAAGCTGCAAACTACTGACAGACTACTTGAATAAAATTCAAACAGATTTATAAAGGGGTGTTTATTTGTTATATACTAAAACACTGTTGAAGGCTTGAATCTGATTGGTCGGAAGGTGCTTCAGCATTTATTTGAATGTGCTTGCTCTAATATGTTACCGTTTCTATAGTAACAACGATCTACATTTAAAAAAAAATTTTTTTAAGCGTGTTATAATTGTTGTTATAGTGATGTTGCTATTTTTTATAAAAGATGTTTATTTACCATTTTTGAAAGGAGTCTCCAGTATCAGTGCTTTGTAACAGTTTTCCAAAATAGGAAGTGTCTTCAGGACTGATTTTTTCTCTCTCTTTTTTTTTTCCTCTTATTGTAAAGCGACGTGAGTGTGTAAAAAGGCGTTATAAAAAATAAAAAATAAAAGAATTATTATTTATATTGTTATTATGATGATGATGATGAACTTGTGTGTTCCGGTTTCTCGGTAACATAACAAGCTGCAATTTTTTTGTCTTATTAACGTCAGTGCAGGAAGAAAAGAGGAGGGAACGGCTCTCTGGTTTATAGCTGCTATGATGTAAGTATCAACCGGAATGAACCTGTTTCAAAGACTTCTAGAACAATAATAGTAGCTATAAATGGATAAAAAGTACAACGTATTGAGACACTTATTAATAAAAGAGGCGCTGTTATTGGAAAACAATCAACTTTAAGATGTCAATAGTTCACATCAGGCCACATTACACTTCAAAGTCATTGATTATTTTCCTGCAACAGCACACCCAAAGTGTTTTATTCCTTACCTTTAGTGTAATTCCTATTTATTTGTGTTTTTTTGTCGCTGCGTTGTGCGTACTTTTTCTCCCTCCATCACTTTGGTGCATTGTACTGAGAACTTTCAGATCATTATTGAACATAGTGCGACTACACTTCAATGTTAATTGAGTACAGTCACGGATTCTTTTCTTAGTTTAATATTAGCCTATTAGTTAGCATTAGCTAGTCTTTAAATAGTCTAACTCTGTAAGGCGTACGTAAGACTATCTTCACAGTTCATGGGTTTCTCCATTTTTTCTTTCTTTTAGCACACATTTTTCTTGTAGTGCCGTGTCCAGTCAAACAGGTTCTGACACAGCGAGGTAATCATGATCCTGACCCACATCACAGGCCATTAACTTAGTCATTACGTCTGACTCGGACCTCTGTATAGAGCGATTATTCCACTCAAGCAGTAACAGCATAGCCCCTTTCACAAGTTTTCTCACTTTTGTGGTTTTTGGATTCAAGCACTCAGTCAGGAATGGAATGTTGTGTCAGTGCTTTGTATGGATTTTTTCATTCATTAGATTGGTACAAACAGTAGCATTAAACAGAGTTCAGAGATGTCTAATCAGGTCGCAAATGGAAATGTGTCATCAGAAAGACCTGTGAGTGGAAATACATCATTTAGGTCAGTGGAAGGGGTGAGTCGTGGTTCTCTATCCCAGTAAGAACCAATAACCCAAGACACCTATACTGGGACAGTCTGGCTGGACTTTTGACCAATCCTAATGCAGCTAGCTAGTTTAGTGACCTTCTTACTGAATCACTGAGTCAATTGGGGTTGACAGATTATACATTTATTAGCAAGTGACAGCTCCATTGTGCTGCCCAGTGCCTATGAAATAAGGCCTAAGGGAAATAAGGATCTCTGATGATTTTTGTGTGATTTGGTGGAAACCTGGTCTTGCAGCACTCATGTCTCTGTTCCTCTAACAGCTCTATGCATTGGACTCGGTCTCATTTTTCATTTTCAAGTCATCGTTAAATAAATAATTAGAAATGTAATGGAAGAAACTCTTTCCTATCTTCTCGTGTTACTTCCATTCCATTTGCTCCTCACTTTAAGCAATTCTACATTTCCAACCTTCGTGGATCCTGAAACTCAGAGCCTAAGTATAGGTACAAGGCTGTCCATCTCTAACATGTTCCTATCATCTGCACCTGTAGCTAGCATGCACTTACCTGGCTCTGTCCTCCGAAGACATCTCCTGCTAGGCGAGATCTGTCCACTCAAGCCCAATTAAGGCCCACATGATGTACAGCATGGTTTAAGCCTCTTCTGGCATCCAGCTGGCGAGACAGGAGGTCTGGCATGTTGGTGTGCCAAAAACTAAGCACGAGCTGTCTCAGGCTTTCCAACACTGGTTAAATCCCAGTGAGACACATCTGCAGATGTCCTCCAACCCCTTATACAAAAGTCTCAGACCACAACCAAGAATTGTTTTCATCGCAGTTTTATTTCATTGTATTTATTTGTTTATTTTATTTAATATTAACTGAGAGAAATGAAATTTTAAACAGAGTTTATTATTGCTGTTGTCTCTCGACTAAAATTCACCCTGTTATACACTCTCTGTTGTTTTCAGCCAATAACAATATACTTCTAACTATATACTGGGCTCCTATTCATGACAAAATACATCGACTCTAAATGCTTTGGGTTTTAAAAACTGGAAACTCATGCTGAAATAATAATAAGACGGCAAAATTGAAACCACGTATTAACTTGGCATGCAATTAGCCAGCTTCATGCTCAGAGAGCCGATTGATATGATTAATACAAGTCTGGCAGACAAATCCTACAACAGGTTGAGTTTTGGAGAGGAAAAAGAGATTTATCTTTATTACTGCAGGTTTTGACAAATCAGAAATTCATAACTAGCCCAGTCTCACGTTTCGATGTCCAAGAGACTGACTAGCCTAATGTTATGGTGAGCTAGTTTGCTAGTTAAGTTCATTACTGCAGCCTTGACAAAAAAATGAGCAAGTCATCTGCAAATGTTTCTGTTATGAGATGAATAGTTCTGTCCTTGCCCTGGATAACGAGTCTTTATCGATCAGATATACATATGCACAGTGAAATTATTTTCTTTGCATACCCTAACCTATTAGGAAGTTGGGGTCACAGTGCAGGGTCAGTGCCCCTGGAGCAGAGAGGGTTAAGGGCCTGGCTGAATGGCCCAACAGTGGCAGCCTGGTAGTGCTGGGGCTTGAACCCCCGACCTTCCGCTCAGTAACCCAGAGCCACCACTGCCAACTCATCACAGGGCACAATCACACACATTCACACGCTACAGACAATTTGGAAATGCCATTCAGCCTACAGTGCATGTCTTTGTACTGGGGGAGGAAACCGGAGTACCCGGAGGAAACCCCCGAAGCATGGGGAGAACATTCAAACTCCACGCACACAGAGTGGAGGCGGGATTCGAACAGGATTCAAGCTGAGGCAAGTGTGCTAACTACTAACAATGCAATTGTGCCCATATAATGATGTAAATATGACATGAAACAATCCAAGATGTTATTGAGATCTGCTGAGAAACAGAAAACCTTTATGGAGCTGTACAGCTACTTACTTACAGTGCCGATATTATCACTGCACAACGAATGTTTTTAATAAAGAACTGTATGAGAGTATAATTATCTGATAATAATACTACTAATAATAAATCACGCCATCTGCCTTCCTAATAACTCGAAATGAGCTAAATCAGTGTGAGATTAGATCAATGTCTTAGTACAGAGCTTGAGAATACTGTACGTTTAGCCTTGGCCTTTAAGGCAGATGAACGTCCTGCTGGTTGGAAATTCCTAACAGCCTGTAAGTCACGAGACAGGCTTTGAGTTGTGAGATTTTTATAATGCACTAGGGAAATAACACGTCTTATTAGCACCGATGGACCCTTTCATAATTGACAAATTTACACGTGAGATGTGTTGTGCAAGGCAGCGGGTACTAGCACGCCCTAGCTTTAATAACACAAAAATATTGGCAGCAGTTCATGAAATCTGGGCCATTTTTTTTCCAGCGACGACTCCGAGCATCGTCTTATTTATGGCGCTGCAAGCTCTATTAGTTGATCCACAATGTGAGTGTGTTTGACCCAGATTAAGGAATGTTTTCCTAGAGTCCTCTATCTCCACACGTGAGCCGCACTCCTCTCACTGAGTGTGTGAATTTCTGGCTGTTTTTCAAAGCTCGTGTTTTTCTCAAATGTTCGGTTGCTGTGGGTGTGCTTTTTTTTCCCCCCTTTTTGCCACGGGAGACAAATGTATGCCGTTGTTGTAGAAGGAGGTTACAGGAATCGGGGCCTTGACAAGAATACTGAAGACACACACATACACACACAGACGTACACGCTCACTTCATTAGCGAACTGAGATTAGATAAATGTTGCATTCTCTTGCCAAGGTACACTTCATCCCGCCACCTGCCAAAGCAACTTGATGATGGAAAATAAGCCTTGAAAGCAACAAAATACAAGACGTATTTCAGTTGCACATTTTATAAAATAACGGTAACTATCACCTGATTAGCAGGTGTTGTGGCATGCATAGGGAAGTCATGTATATTTTAGTACACACTCACCGGCCACTTTAATAGGATCATCTCCACCTTGTTCATTCGTGTAGTTTTCCAATCATCTAATTATTTGGAAAAATGCGATCTCGGTGACCTTGACTGTGATGGGCTGAACTGGGATTTTCACACGCAGCAATCCATGGAGATTAAACAGAATGGAGAGATCGGAGGAGAGCGACCAGACTGGCTCAAGCTGACAGGAAGTGTATAGTAACGCAAATAATCACTCTTGAGAACCACGGTGAGCAGAAAATGATCTCAGAATGCACAACACATCAGACTTCATCAGGAGAAGATCACATCAGGTTCCAGTCCTGTCAGCCTAGAATAGAAACGAAGGCTTGGTTTTTTTTTTTCCCAATTCCATTTCTCCCCCTGATGTTTAATATGAACAGTAACTAAAGCTGTTACTGTACATGACAAGGCAATGTTATACTTAACTAGCGTGCTATTTTACCTCTATTGACCTTGAACCGTGGCACGGCTGTTTGTTTTTCCCTGTGTTTTGTATCTCCTGCGCCTCCTGTCCTCGTCATCCTCACCCTCCCACTGACGACAGATGACACTCAAAGCAGGTGTCCAGAGTCTCTGCGCTAACCTCCTGCAGCTTGGCATATGTCCACTCCTATGTCCTGTCCTCCTTTTAATGTCAATAAAACTCTCAGGACCCATTCAGAGCTTTCTCACTTCCTCCAGCGACATTGTTTCCTGGACATGAACAAGCAGATGTCCGATGTTCAACCCTGTCCAACTTCGTCAGGTGGAAGTGGTCAATGGGAGGTAGCGTGGGTCTCTATCATCTCTATCCTGCGTGCATGTCTCGCTGTAATAAGAGACCGTCTGCTCGTCTGGAGCAGCGAGTTGACGGCTTTATGTCCAGAGAATCATAGTGTGGTGTACCAGAGAGGTTTAGTGTAATACAGCCCCTTTAATGCTCTTCATTGCCTTCATCTATCTTTGCTCTTTTCTCAATAATCCCTTTAATTTTGGTGATTAATATTTAATTTGCTCTCATAACAGTCTTATTACATTTTTTTTTTCCCCCTGTAGTCATCGGCATTCTTCACATTCACTCTCTGTACAAGTTTTAAAACTTTTATAAATATTTAATAAAGAGGGTGATATTACAATATAAATGTAGTAAAAATATATAGAAAAATATGAAATACAGAGAACACCTAAACAAAAAATATGTGGATTTTTTGTGGACCGTTGAACGCCCGATTCTGATTGGTCAGACGATGCTGATTCATTTCTTACAGCCGAAAATGGAAACCGATCCGTTAATACGTTCCTGTTTCTATACAGCAGTAATAACGGACACAGAGCAGAGACTCGTATGGTGGATGTTCGACGTAAACAGATTAAAATACATGTGCGACTGTTGATATGGTGAACTTTTCGGTGAGGGGATGTTGGAGTTTGTTTAACATTTTTGGAAGGAGTCTCTCAGAGGTAAAGCTGTGACTTCATGACAAAAGGCTTTCCGTTTCTGACTAACACGACAAGCTGCTATAATGTACAGTAGGTAATATCAGGAACTTTTATCATTGCATTAAATGTAACTATAAACAGATAAAATGCGTCATTCTTTAATACATAAAAACTAGTTGGTAGTGGTAAATCATTGTGGTATAACGGGAATAAAACACTTTGGTACATGCTAATCGGTAATAGGAAAATGATCAAATATAGGGTGGTACAGGGTCTCTCTGGAGCAACGCTTCAAGGTTCTATGTAGAACCCTATAACAGAGGACTCAAACAGACACCTCTTTAGAAAGCCAGAAGCATTAATTATTATTATTATTATTATTTTAAAACCTTCATGAAACCACTTTTATTAAGAATATAGGATAGATTGCCTAAATGTTAGTGCAAGAGGCGGAGCTTTCTGAATTGACAGGTAACATGATAGACAGGCAAGTTTGCAGAGGTACCCCTTCATCCTGATTGGTTGGATTTGTTGGTGGTCCAGATAATTTAATAGTCCATCCACCTGGAACCTGGAGTCTATCTCAGGGAGCATCGGGCACAAGGCGGGGTACACCCTGGACAGGGTGCCAATCCATAACAGGGCACAATCACATACACATTCACACACCCATTCATACACTACGAACACTTTGGACACGCCAATCAGCCTACCATGCATGTGTTTGGACTGGGGGAGGAAACCGGAGTACCCGGAGGAAACCCCCGCAGCACGAGGAGAACATGCAAACTCCGCACACACAGGGTAATTTAATAGTTTCTTCTCCAAAATGAAAGGTTGAATCTTATACTCTTAAAATGTTCTTCAATTTGTCTCATTGGAAGAACCCTTAAAGGTTCTATGTAGAACCCTGGCACAGAGGGTTTGCATTCCACAGAAGGTTCAAACAGGAACTTCTTTGGGAAGCTAGAACCATTGATTATCCAAGGAACCTTTAAGAAATATGATTGACAGGCAAGTGTGCAGAGATGCCCCTTGGTCATGATTGGTTGGATGTTGGTGGTCCAGATAATTTGGGTTTTGTTTTTTGTTTTTTACTCCAGTTTACACACTCTAGTACCCTTAAAAGGTTCTCTGGTTTGTCTCTCCAGGAAACCCTTAATGGTTCTATGTATAACATAATTTCTTTAATTTCTGTAGAAAGCTAAAATCATCAATTATTCAAGGAACCTTTGAGGAACATGATTGATAGTCAAGCTTGCAGAGACGCCCCTTTGTCCTGATTGGCTGGATTTGTTGGTGGTCCAGATAATTTGTGTTTTTTCTCCAGTTTATACACGCTTAGAAAATAAAAGGTTGCACCAGTCAAATGTTCTTCAATTTGACTCTCTTGGGGAACCTTAAAGGTTCTACTGTATGTAGAACCCTAGAATAGATGGTTCGCATTCAACAGAAGTTTCAAACAGGAACCTCTTTGGAAAGCTAGAACCATTGATTATCCAATGAACGTCTGAGGAACATGATTGATAGGCAAGTTTGCAGAAACTCCTCCTCGTCCTGCTCGGTTGGATTTGTTGGTGGTCCACATAATTTTTGTTTTTGCCTTTTATAAAAGGTTCCAAACAGAACCTGTAACCACCCAAAGAACCCTCACAGATCCTGGGATGCTGCAGAGACCAGATTTTCTCCTTGAGCAAATATTTTATTGAAGCTGCTAGCACATTTTTCCAAACATAACATAAAGAGTTCTGATGTTAAAAAAAAAAAAAAAATCGCTGATTGCACCTTTAATCGTTTGGGATTTAGTTTGGCATTTTATTACAGAGGACCGTCTTTTCATTGTGATATTTGTCCCAGTGTCTCTCTGTGGCTCTGCTGCTCTCAGGGTTAATGGACCTTGTCCTCCTCTGCAGTTTCACTCACAGCATCCCTCCATCACCTCGTCCTCCTCCTCTCCTCCTCTCCCTCCTGTAATCCCCACCCCCCTCCGCCTGACCTCCGACACGCTCGGTCGACTCCGGCTTCCCCATTTCATGCCTCTCACACACCCATCCATTCATCCTCACGCATCTCTCTCTCTCTCTTTATCTCTTTTCTCTTTCTTCACCTCTCTCTCGCTCGCAAACATTCTTACTCGATACCTGTCTATCTACATTTCTCTGCTCAAGTGTCTTTCTCACTCATTCTCCATTCTCTCCCTCTCTTTTCACTCCAACATCACTTTGTTTCCCTCTGCCACTCTGTTTATCATCGTATATCTCTGTCTTTAACTCTTGCTCTCCCTCTCTATCTGATTGACTCTCTTGTCTCACTTCATCTCTTTCACTCTCTCTCTCTCTCTCCATCCCTATTTCTTGCTCTCCGCATGTCTCTCCCTCTATCTCTCTCTATCCACCTTTATTCTTTCGCGGTCTGATTGTCGTTCTTTCCCTTTCACTCTCTCTATCCATATCTCTTTGGCTCTCTCTCCATCTGTCCATTCCTCTCTCTCTCTCTGTTTCTCTCTCTCTCTCTCTCTCTCTCTCTCTCTCTCTCTCTCTCTCTCTCTCACAACTCTTTCCTCAACTATCAGACTCTTTGTCCTCTCTGTCCTCCCACTCTCTTTCTCTTCACACCTCTCTTGATTTTTCTTTAACTTTTTTCTGTCATTTGTTCTCTGGACTTTCATTCCTTTTTTTGTTACTTTCTTTTACGGTTATTTTTTTCCCCCTCTCACTTTCATATCCCTCTCCCACACGCTGTCCTTCCTTCTTTCTGACTGTTTCTTTTCGCCATCTCTATTTTTGCTTACTCTCGCTCTGTATCTCAGTCGCTCTCTCCATCCATCTCTTCTTCTTACTAAGTCTCCTTAACTGACTTTCTCTTTTTCCCTCCACCTCTCTTTGTATCTCCTTCTCACACTCTCACTCCATCCCTCTGTCTAGCACTCTGTCCTCTCTTTCTCTCTGAACTGCTGTTTTGTGAGGGGTTTTTTCCCCCTCCTCTTTCTCCTCGCGCTTTCATTTCTGTGATCAATATTTAATTTGGTCTCATAACTGTCTCTCTGCATCTTCTTATTTTGTACAGTCATTACTTGTTACTTCTTGCTCTCTGTCTTTCTGCTTGCTTTTTGTCCTTCGCGTCTCTTTGGGCCAAATCCCAAACGTAGCGTTTCATCTGTGAAGTGTTCACTGCACCGAATACACGTTGCGATTTGGCATGGCGTTCAGGTGTAATATAGAAACTGTCATTCACAGAGCATTAGAGGATATAAATATTTAGCCGCCTTCTCTCCTATTCTTCCTCCATCTGTTCCTGTTCCATTCCTTCACTTGCTTATGCAAAGACTGCAATCCAGAGATGAGGTGTAGACGTGTAGATTTAGACTTTCTCCAAATATATTTAAAAAAAAACAACAACTATAAGGCCAAAAGTTTGTGGGCACCTGACCATCACACCCATATTTGATGATTTAGTCCTTGTTTTCTGTTAGAATAACCTCCAGTCATCTGAGAAGGCTTTCCACTACACTGTAAGTGGATACCATTAAGGACCCATAATGGTAATGGTTGTAATGGTTATCTGTTGGGTTGTAATAATATTTGTAGTGGAAACCATTCGAATTTCTGTCATGGTTTCAATTGTTTGTTTGTTTTTCCCAGAAGAGATGAACACTCTTACCAACACTAGGCCGAGTATCGGCTTACTAAACAGGCTAGCTTGCTGTGTACTGCACGGTAGATTAGATGTATTCTTTTCAGACATAAAGATTAAATAAAGATTGGTTTAACTCTAGTGATGAGGAGGTTGTTTGTCTTTGCTGTAGCTTTGGAGGCAGAAAAATCAATCAAATTTGAGCTGGTCATGTGACTTGACCGTACTGTTCGCAGACACAGTTTTTTTTTATTTATTTATTTATTTTATTATTATTATAAATTGACAATTATTTTTGGTTGCATTGCAATTTTGGAAAGTTGGCAGCAAAATCTTTTCAATTCTGTTGTAAATCTCTTCGTATTCACTCACTAACAAGACTCTTTTTTTTCACCATCCTCCATGCTTGTTTTTCTCAATTGCCCCCTGCTTGCGATCCCATTAATCAGGATGTACAAAAAAAATAAATAAATAAAAAAAGGCCCTGGATGTCACTCAGCACTTTCCTAAAAAGTTGTACCACATTCCACCCACCTTGTGGCTGTTTTCTGGAGGATTACATATAAAAATGGTTGAAAAAAAAAAAAAAAAAAAAAAACCCTGGCAAATGTGAATGCAGCTGTAGACTAGTTCAAAGCAGACTAGCTTCGCGTCTATGTCAATTATTTTTAATGGGAGACCTCGGCCTGTCCTTCGTTCAGATGTTTGGCATATTTTGTGATGCCGAACCTACAAATTATTCAATTTGAATCATATTACATTCATTTCTGGAGTAATATTTTCTCTTTTTCCTCTCCTAAAAGACACAGTTTTCCTCTCTGTTACACACAGTTTTAACTGCGAGGACATGACTGAGATGATCTGATGCCATTTTCTTTTCATTTCAAAAGACAAAAAAGTCGTGCCAGCTGACATTTGTTCACAATGATGTAAATACTCCATAACGTCGTGCATTCCTTCATTTTGTCATATATGAACTCCGTTCCTCCGGAAAGAGATTACACACACAGAGAGCGAATTCTGTGCTTTTGCCTTGACTCAATCTAAATGGCCTTTGAAAAAAAAAAAAAAAGTCTTTGTATGAAATAGAGACACATAAAAATTGATCCATAACATCAGGGACCTTGGCTTTAAAGAAACTTGGTTCAATGTACTGAGTGCTGGATTGAATGTGCTTTTGGCTGACCTTAGAGGATGGTGAGTAATAAGGAACAGACCAATAAAAACACAGACACTGTATATGTCATCTTTTTGGTCACGCTTTCTATTTGGTCCGTGTTTGAGTACGATGCGAGGACGTATTTGATGTCTGAAGATTGCTTCCCCAGATTTTGCACAAGAGCTTGAAGGCTAATGCAGCTAAACTGTGAGGAAAACGTAATAGGCACTAGTTTCGCGAAAGAAAATTGCATAGCTAAAAATAGAATCATTTTTTCCTCATATAGTTTAGTGTCACTGCATTCAGACTTAGGTAGGAAGTGTGGCCTAAATTTGAAAACAAAGGCATATTTGGTAAAAAAAAAAAAAAAAAAAGGGGGGGGGGGGGCTTTCGAAGAAAAAGAGACATTCTTGAATCTACATCAAATTATTTGCTATTAACAAACGCATTAACTCTTTTTTTTTTTTTTTTTTTTTTTTTTTTTTTTTTTTTTTTACCAGAGATTAAAAAATGGAATTTGCGTCTCTTTTTGTTGTGCCCGTGTTCAGTATTGAAATCATTTGTAATGTCACAGTCCACAGTAGTGGTTAATGACTCATATGAAAGTAGACACTCACAGCTTTAAGAATTTGCAGTTTTCCATGAGGATTTAAAAAAATAAAAAAAATTAAAAAAAGATTTAAAGACTTAAAAAAGATTTTGTTGTGCTGTCCATTTTAATCTCTGTACCAATGTTATTGTGAATTGTTTGACCAGCAGGGGGCTCACACCCCTCCCATTTCCCATCACCCTGCAGCTAAACACATACAATAGGGTACTCTACACACAGAAATCCAACAGTATCCTGACTAATCTTACAACAAACTTGTGTTATTAAAATAATGACTTTGTTTACACTGAAAATGTCCATATTATTATGGACTTTTGTGGAACCAAGTGCAACAGCACCACCAATGGTTGTAAGAAGTAATGCACAAAATGGTATGATGTAGCGAGGCTGGGGCTGATTTCTTTGTTGTCCAGACTGTACATTCATGCAGATTGAGACTGACAGACGTGTCAGGTGATTACACTGAACACCGCATGTGAAATAAAACCACAGGTGTAATGATTGTTTGGAATGTTTGGAGGAAAAACTTAACAGTAAACACACTGTACAAGAAAAGTACAGATTACAGAATGGACAGATGACAGAATTGTAGGTATATTGTAGGTATAAGTGTGCACGATCAGTCTTATTATTCCACTGATGAGACTTTGTGATATAATGCATTGCTCAACTCTAATAGTTTCAGTGTCAACCTATTAATAGGTATTAGATTTTATCCTCACATCTAATCTCATCACACGGTTCCCATTTGATTTGTACATATAATTTTCTATTCAGTTTTTCATGAAGTGCTATAACTGAGCTAATAGACCCGAGCGATTCAAGTGTTAGCTACACGCATCATTCAGAACTAAAGACGCAAGCCTCGGACAGCAAACATGTCTCAGCTGATCAACTACATTTGGAACGAGGCACAAATTGTGTAACTTTCATTTTTTTATTAGCCTGAACCGCTATTTGAAAAATGACTCTTTTTTTTTTCAGGTTCCTCTAGAGCATGTTTTCACACCCCATAAGTTAAGTTTATGAGCCGTACGAATATCACACTTTCCAATTGCGCCGTACTGTAACTTAATCTTTAATGCATGTTTTATGTTCACACCCACGTCATGCATTTTGTAACAGATCCGAGTTCCCTTTGTTTCAGTATAGTGAGAAGGAGCTCATGCCTGGAGGGAGTATTTGAGAGCAAAGCGTCCAAGCACACACACTCAGCCGAGCGCTTAGTTTGAATGACAGCGATGTTCTCCCTGGCGTGGGTGTGTGTGAGTGTGGATCCAGTCAAGTGGAGCCCAGGCTGCCAGCACTCGCTGAGCTGGCTGGTAAAGTGAGAAGACATCAATCATGGCCGACTCGTCTGTTCTCAGGCTGGTCGAGTCCATCCGCAGCATGACGTAACACAGATTATGGAAATGCAGACCCGGGCCATCATGTTGTTGTGCAGCGTTTTACACTTTTGGTGCAGTGTGGAACGACAGACACATGCCTCGCTGGCTGTTCAAGTGGGTAAAAATTAGGAGATCACAGCTGGATAATATAAACGCCGAGTACAAACTAGCTAATGACTGAAACTATCGATCGAGCTAGCTGTTAAGGGCGCGGCGACATTAGTAACAAGACAAGACGCTCTGGAATATTTGACATTTTCCTCAGATGTGTTGGTACATTACTATAAAAAGTCTTCGTATAACTAAAATTATACAAATTCCACAGCAAACCAGACATATTGGGTTTCGTTTTGCTGGGAAATGTCAATGTTATGTCAATTCAGAGCTATCTTTTAGTAAGCACTATATATATATATATATAGAGAGAGAGAGAGAGAGAGAGAGGCCACTGCCATTAAGGAATACCGTTCCCATGAAGATGTGTACTTGGTCTGCAGCAATGTTTAGGTCAGATGTATATGTCAAAGTAACATCCACATGAATGCTAGGACCCAAGGTTTCCCAGCAGAACATTGCCCAGAGCATCACACTGCCTCCGCCGGCTTGCCTTCTTCACATAGTGCATCCTGGTGCCATGTCTTCCCCAGGTAATCAACGCACACACACCCGGACGTCCACATGATGTAAAAGAAAACGTGATTCATCAAATCAGACCACCTTGTTCCATTGCTCCATGGTCTAGTTCTGATGCTCACGTACCAATTTTAGGAGCTTTCGGCCGTGGACAGGGGTCAGCATGGGAACTCTCACTGGTCTGCACCTATGCAGCCCCATACGCATCAAGCTGTGATACACTGTGTGTTGGCTGTGATTTGAAACAACAGATAATTAGCCATGTTTGCTAATTCCTTACTGTATTTACATCGTATTTCTGTTCCAAAATGAACACTCAAGCAGTTTTTGACTGCCTTAAAGCTTCTCTCTGCGACCTCATTCAATCATTTTTGGGTTTATACACTGAATGATAACGTGTTTTGGGTAAAGTATCTGAAAATATTCTGTTGAAGAAAAAAAAAAAGAGCGGTCTGAAGTAATTCTGGGGAAACGGCATCTACGAGTGAATTTGATTGACAGGTGTAGTGTGTAGCACTCCATGCACACCATTATGATTTTTTGTATTATATAGTACATTTTATTTCAAGAATTCAATATGTTCAATTCACACCGTGGCTGGACTTAAATTTTTGAAGATGGCGTATCTGGGTCGAGATGGATGTGTGCGAGGCATCCGTGCATGAAAGATCATTTCTGGCATCACAAATCTGTAAATGTAGGTAATTTGTAAACATGAGCAAACATGAATATATTGCTCAGCTCAGTAAACATATGCTTATGTAATGCACTCCTGTGAGTGCTTTGGTAGGACGTGTGTGTACAGTCTAGGTGTGTCGATCAACCCACGCAGATATTGATCAGCTTGTGTGTACCAGTGCATGTGTTCAGACGCTAGTATTTATGTCTCTCTGTGTTTGTGCCAAACCCGTGAGTGCGTTTCGCCTTCACCTTGCCATGCTGCTGTCCCTGAAACACGACTGCCGCTTGCACCCGGTGCCACCTACAAGCTTGTGTGTAATTAAAGTGTTTGATCTGCCTCCCTCCCTACTGAGACACACACACTGCCACATGCATACACACACCGCTGCCACTGTGATCAATGGCTGAGAGAGAGAGGAGCAAGCCGCAAACTGACAGTATCGGGATTGAGCAGAGGCAGAAGAAGGAGGGGGGGAATTGGATAGAGAGAGAGTACTGAATAAGAAAAGAGAGAGAAAGGGAGAGAAACAGAAAGGAAGTGAGGAGAGAAAAAATAATTCACTACACAGAATTAAAGGGAAATTTATAGTCATGCTGCCTAGTGATGTTTCAATTCGTGATGCTTTTTTTTTCAATTTAATTCAGAAGGTGTTGATAAATATAACTATAACAGCTCTGTGTAAAAAAAAAAAAAAGGTGTCAGTTTTCTGGAAGGAGACGTTTATTTAAACGTCTCCAGTGCCAGTGCTTTGCAACAGTCAGCTGTTCCTTTAAGGCCCTGTTTACACTAGTGCGTTTTCGCTTTTAAAACGCATAACTGTTGCTACGGTTACGCCTGTCGTCGACGCTACTCCGGCGTTTTTGACCCTCGAAAACAGAGACTTTTGGAAACGCTGAAAACCCTGTTTTAGTTTGAAAACTCCGGGCTCACGTTTCCGTGTAAACAGACCAAAACGAAGACTTTTGAAAATGAAGGCGTGGCTTCGCCCACATTCGCCCCCTGATGGGGTCTTCTGGATCGTCGAGTATCCTTCCCTGATTCGTAAAAGCTCCCCTACCGTATCGATCGTATACACAACAACACGGAGACTGAACCGCAAGCTTTGCAGGCTTTGTTGTCATTCTTAGCAGCCATTGTGCAGTTCAATTCTGTATTTCATATAAACACTGCAGCTGCTACATGCTCAAGAGGCGAGCTTTGATTAGAGCGATTGGCAACAAATCTCATTTCGAGCTGCGTAAGTCCTACATGGATCGCCGGTTTGTTGTGCCTGCCGGTGACTAGCAAACAACTTCCTGTTTACACTTGTATGCGCATGCCCAGTGTAGACGAGGATCGTTTTCGTTTTAAAACGCCGTTTTAAACGGACTAGTGTAAACAGGGCCTAAGTTTTCCGACACAATATGGAAGATGTCGTAGTTTTCCAGTAACATGATAAGCTGGATTAAGAGATGGGGGGCATGGTTGCTTAGTGGTTAGCACGTTTGCCTCGCACCTCCAGGGTTGGGGATTCAAATCCCACCTCGCCCTGTGTGCACGGTGTTTGCATGTTCTCCACCTGCTTTGGGGGTTTCCTCTGGGTACTAAGGTTTCCTCACCCAGTCCAAAGATAAGCTGATTGGCATTTCCAAATTGTCTGTAAGGTGCGAATGAGAAAGGCTGGTACAAAAACGAACATTCTACAATGTCAAATGTAACTGTAAATAGATCAAATATACTGTACAATGCATCTGTCTTTGATAAAAAAAAAAAAAAGCATGATGTTTTAGGAAAACGTAGCTCTGTAACGTTTCAGACTGTGCATGAGCAAGGGGTAATGATGTTTTTAAAACTATATTTCAAATTCTTCTTGTTTTCTTCTCTTCATTATTTCTCTGCTATCCAAGGCGAAATGCCTTGAAAACAGTACTAGGCTTTGCTTTGTGAAAGTGTCTTGCAAAGTCTTGTGTATGTTTTCACAAATTTTGTGTTAGTAATTTATTTCACAAAAGAACATTACTAATATGGGGAGCACAGTGGCTAGCACATTTGCCTCGCTCTTCCAGGGTCGGGAGTTCGAATCCCACCTCTGCCCTTTGTGCGCAGAGTTTGCATGTTCTCCCAGTGCTTCGGGGGTTTCCTCTGGGTACTCCGGTTTCCTCCCAAGTCCAAAGACATGAGTTGTAGACTGCTTGGCATTTCCAAATTGTCTGTGGTGTGTGATTGTGATCTGCAATCACAATCTGCAACACAATGGGTGTACCCCTGTGTTGTGCCATGAGTTCCCTAAGATAGGGACCCCTGTTATGGAAAATGGATGATATTGCCAAATTTTATTTCGTATGGTGATATTTGACTATTTTAACGTTATTAGGTTTCACAGTCAAACAAGAGACCTTTCAATCAAGAGTATATTTGAGTCTTTTTCACTCTCCTGACTGGCTGTGTGCACTATGCTATGAGCTAAGTAATAAAAATGAACAAATTTCTCTACCTCTGCTATTTTCTCAGAACAGTGACTCTGACTCAAAAGAACAATCAAACAAACAAACAACATTCATAATGTCTATTTGGAGTGATTTGCCCAAAATTTTATATCATATGGATTTACAGTCAAATATGCCTTGGGTTATATGGATCAAAATCTCTTTGCTGTATGTTACTGTGCAAATCAGTAAGACTTCCTGTTGTGTTCCTGGTTTTTGCCTTCTTTTTTCCCCCAAAACAAAACAATGGTCGCACTTTTCTCTTGTACAAATGTTCCCTTGTATTACATGTGCTCTGTCTTATGTTTTCGACACCTGCCTGGTGTGCCACATTAGTCACAAATGCCACAGCTGAATCCACCACCAATCCAGCACCACGAATCCACAATGAAGTCCAGTCCAGACATTATCTCGCTCTCAATCACCTCGCCTGCCTATTGAACTCGCCTGTTTCCTGTTTACTTGTGTGCATTTATACCACTTCACCTAGTGTTGTGAGGTTTTGCCATTGCAGTCTGCATTTCTGAACAGATCTTTCTCAGTTCATTATTCCTGGTTTTTGAATTTATTTGCCTGACCTTTGACCCCTGTGTGTTTCTAACCATGGGTGTGTTTGATGAATTGTATGGTTAATTTCCATAGCTAGACCGTAGCTAGGAATCCTGGGCCCCTTGAAAAAATAATGTAGTACATATACTATACTGTATATACTATAGCTACTGCTGTGTTGTTTTTAGCTAGCTCCTCATCATCAGTCCTATGGAATCAAGCTAGGTTAGTTAGGCTAACTTCAATTGATGAATTGTGTTCTTCCAGATAATGAATTTCAAAGGAATATCGTAGTGAATAGGTATTTGAATCTTTGCTGTGTTGCTTGGAATATCAAATTAGGTTTTAGAAGAAGAGTTACACAAGCATACTTGTCAACGCAGCAGCTCTTAAAATAAACGTAACCCGTAGCTAAAACGAGCTAGCTAACTCGGTTGGCTTGCAATTTAAACGGAGCTTGGGGGGAAGGGTTATTAGTTGTGAAATTGAACCTTATTAAATCAATATTGCATGATTTTGTAGTTTTGCTATTTAGTGTATTATGCATACAACAATTCAGTCATAGAAAGATAAAAATGTGGCGTGCTCATTTCCATACTGCGATATCAGTGTTTCAAAAGCTAATACTGAATCATACATTGTGCAGCCCTAATTTAAATTACATCTGATTACGATGTCTCCTGTGATATGAGCACTGGGCTCAGAGGGTTACGTGCTGCATCTGGTGTTTTATGTTGCATTTGATCTATTTCCGATGCTACTGTGCGTGGAAAGAGTGTCCAAGTAAGCATTCTATATTATGAAGCAATACATGATGAGAACATGGACCTGGCATTGACCTTTGCAGAAACTTTCAATTATGCAAGATGTTTGACGGTTCTATTAAAGACTGTTCACTCATCCTGCTTCATGGACTGCATGCTTCTGCTGTAAAATCGACACACTTCAGGCTTCAGGTTCACCCGCTTTCCTAACACACAGCATTAGCAAATAACCAACATGAAGATTAAAGGCACATAACCGCAGTAACATCCTCGCAGTAAGGTCCTCCTTCCCTATCTCTCTATATTTCCGTGTAACTCTGGTCTTTCGACTCGGTCTGAACACAAACCCCTGATCGTGCGCTCTCCACACATTACCCCCCACACCCCCCACCCCATCCCATCCCGTCCTACTCTTAGTTGGCTGACCTTGAGCGCTGGCAGATCAGAAGCAGACAGCCAGGGGAAAGAGGCTCCATCCATCTTCCCCCTTCCACCTGGCAGCCTCTCTAAACAAACCGGGAAAATGATTCCTTCACCTGTGTGGCCTCCACGCTCTCTGCATCTCTCTGGTGAATTATATGCAACCTCTGGACCATGTATACATGTTAACAAATTATGTGGTATGCCTTTAAGGATCTCACATGCAATGTTCATAGTCATATGGTATAGTATTGCCTTGTCTTTTTATAGACTTTTGTCAAATTCTCCAAATTATCTACGTCACAAGAGTGGCCAAGAGATGGAAGGCAGAGGGAGTGAATTGACTCATTATAGTGAGTCAATGCTGACTCAAGCCCATGGCCCTCTACAGCTTTTTATAATCAGCCATGACACATTTGGCATCCAATATTTGCTTCTTCAATTTTGCAATGGAGATAATGTAGTTAGGTGGCGCAAAATACCCCCTACAGACTCCAGGTCTCCGGTTTGTTCCTGTTACTCCCACCGGTTTGTTCCTGGTTTCCTCCCACCTCCAGAAAACATGCTGGTGGGTGGTTTAGCTTCACTAAATTGCCCCTAGGTGTAAATGAGCACCTGCATAGTGCCCTACGATATCCTGGCTTCCTCTCCAGGGTGTGTTCTCGCCCTTTTCCCAGTGTTCTAAGGATAGCCTACAGTACTTTTTGGTTAAAGAGGCAATTGTGTTGGCAAATCAGAGTTTTGGATAAAGTGTTCCAACAGGGACTCAACCAAACATAAATGGTGAAGGGAACTTGACTCTTAAAAAAGGGATCCATATAGGAATGTCTCAAAAGTGGGAATGTGTTGGCGATTGAATGAATATGAGTGTCTCTGAGTTGGTCTGATGAATACTTAATATTCAAATGCATTTTTATTTTAATAGCTAATAAACAACCTCTTTTTTTTTAAATTGCTGTGTGCCTCATGTTGTCTATGAATATGGTTTGAATTTGCATCACAACGCCCCAGAAGCACCTCACTTACATTGGGGGTCGTGAACTGGCGAACTGAGGTCTGGTTGTGAACCCGGTAATGTATTTCTGTAGATCGAAGTGAGCCTTTTGAAAATGATTGTTGTTAAAAAAAAATGTCTGTAGTTCAGCGCCTCGGTTTTTTAAAAACACGAACCGTTGCAGAAACCTAATTGTTCATGTGACGATGGTTGTAATAATGAGAAGCGTTTGTTTTGTGTTTCTAGTTCAAAACAGAGATCTTACTGTACCTGTTCAGAGTCAGTGGCACGCCACTGCGAAGCAAATCAACCACTTTGAATTTTTTATTTTTTTATTTCTAGCCATCATTATCGTTAAGGGTTAAGTATTACAACGTAATTGACCTTTGTAAAGCAAGAGCTTGTATGTAACTGGTTCTTTACCAATTTTAGCTGAACACCCCTGGCTTACATAATATCTATCGCTTTTCTCTAACTCACTACTCATCCTCTTTCCTGCTCAGAGTCCTCCTTTCTCTCTCTTCAAGTCAGCCTCAATTGAATCACGCACTCAGTTCGCTCCTTCCCAATCTTGTCACCCTCCCTTTCCCAGGATGTTCTGCACCTCTCAGCAAAAAAAAAAAGCACGAATCTGTAATCAGTTTGCGAATCGATGCGGCAATGAGCAGGGAGTCTAGTCGAGCCGTCCGGATCCTTCCATCTTAATCTGAAGGGAGGGCGGCAGGGGCTTTGGAGCGTGCCATCAGGAGTGGATTTAAGACATTAGAGGGGGTTTTGAATGCAGGATAGAGAAGGAGAAAGAGAGGTTTCTTTGAAAATGAAACACTTTGTAAAAACCCACTAAAGCCAGAGAGGCCACAGAATACAAAAGGCTCATGTTAAAGCTTTCCTTTATGTTTCGTTGACAGGTAAAGAGCTCCACACTGCACTGTGCTCGGAGAGTCAGAACGTGTAGGAAGATGTACTTTGTGTTTATATAAGTAAAATGGACCGGTGTAGGTTTAAAATTAGGTTGTATGCTGTGGGAGGGAAAAAGTCTCATTTTTGTTTCGCTTATGAAAATCTGTCACCATGGACACAATGCTAGTCATTAGCATGGTAAAGATTCAGCGACTTGACTCGGTGTACTGGGCTGAATATTCACAGTACACCTGTGCAGATTGTGATCGTTTTCAACAGCTTTGACAGTAGTATCAGTTGTTAAACAAGTCACAAGTATATATTAATGCGCTTGTTCTAGTATGCTATCGTTTCTATAGTAACAGCTAATTCAGACGTGCTCCTCATATAGCCTATATACGTACATATTGACAAATACTGCAGATGTCCTCTGACATTAACGGAAAACGTAATTGAAATGTATATAATTGATATAAATATCAAATAGCTCTGCTGTTCTTTGTCAGCTATACCATCAAACGTAAATGTTAGTAATGACTAATAACATTTTCTGACTGTTTTTAGCAGCAGCCATGCCGGTAATCTGAGAAGGTTGCAGTAAGATCTCCGGCTAGTTGCCTAGTGACAGATCTCTTTTTCTGTAACAATGGACCGGGGTCATTTGGTTTTGATAGACTGGGTGTTTGAAAATACAAAATAGTTTCTTAACCCATTAAATGTGGATTTTTTTAAAAGTTTAAACGTATATACACCGATCAGCCATAACATTAAAAACCACTGAAGGATGAAGTGAATAATATTGATTACCTCGTTACAGTGGCACCTGTCAAGGGGTGGGATATATTAGGCAGCAAGGGAACAGTCAGTCCTCAAAGTGGATGTATTGGAAGCAGGAACAATGGGCGACTTTGACAAGGGCCAAATTGTAATTGCTAAATGACTGGAACAGAGCATTTCTAAGACAGCAGGTCTTGTGGGGTGTTCCCGGTATGCAGAGGTTAGTACCTACTAAAAGTGTCCCAAAGAATGGCAACTGGTGAAGCAGCATCAGGGTCATGGGTGCCATTGAAAGGCTCATTCATTCATGTGATAGCAGACCAGTCAGAATGCCCATGCTGACCCCTGTCCATCGCTGAAAGCACCTACAATGGGTTCAATACAGAACTTGACCATGGTGTAATGGAAGAAGGATGACCGGGTGCGTGTGCGTCGCTTTCCTTGGGATAGAGATGGCACCAAGATGCACAATGGGAAGAATGCAAGCCAGCAGAGACAGTATGATGCTCTGGGAATCCTTTGGTCCTGGAATTCATGTGGTTTGACACGTACAACCTACCTAAACATTGTTGCAGACCATGTACACCCCTTCATGGCAACCGTATTCCTTAATGGCAGTGATCTCTTTCAGAAGGATAATGCAGCCTGCCACACTGCAAAAATTGTTCAGGAACGGTTTGAGGAACATGACAAAGAGTTCAAGGTGTTGACTCGGACTCCAAATTCCCCAGATCTCAATCCGATCAAGCATCTGTGGGACGTGCTGGACAAACAAGTCCAATCCAAATCCAACTCATGGAGGCCCCACCTCACAACTTACAGGACTTAAAGGATCTAATGCTAACGTCTTGGTGCCAGATACCACAGTACACGGGTCAGAGCTGTTTTGAAAGCACAAGGAAGACCTATACAATATTAAGCAGGTGATTTTAATGTTATAGATATTGGTGCATATTTAAACAATTAGAATATAATATTGTCCAGTGGTGCATAATCTGCCAACATAAATTAAACCCAGAAATTCATCCATCTAATTAATCTAAAAAAAATCATGAACCGATCAATTAAAGAGCTTCTAACATCTAGGGCATCAATAAACATTCGGTGACTCCTTATATCCCTAAAACCATTCAAAAAAGCCTACTCAAAGAGCACTACTACATGTTCCTGTTCTTCAGATATTCATATTGAGGTCTTAAAAAGAATTTCAACCTTTTATCCAGTGCCTTACGCTATATGATTGAGTTATCTATTTCAGCGTTGACCTTTGTAAAAATAATTAATTAATTAATTAATTTAAAAAGATTTAGGTGGTTCCTGGGTGGATTGTTGTTCCATTGATTATTCCTGATGATTCGGTTGTAGTATGATCTTTTGGACTAGAGAGAAGAGAAAGAAAACAAGCTGAGAGTAAAGGTGTTTGTTCGTGTTTGTTTGTTTTGGTTTTTACACTTTTAGAGAAAAGGTTTTTAGATGAGTTTTGAAACAAATTGCAGAGGAATTGGAGCAGAAATGCCTCATAGTGGCAGTTTGGTTAGAGATCACCAATAGACCAGTACCAAAATACCATAAGGGATCAGAAGGAGGAAGAGGAAGTGCAGTGTTTTATGACAATTTCACTCTTGGTCCAAATACTCTCAGGAGTCCACACATCCTCAGGACTGATTCAAGGCTTGTTTGGGAGCGGGGTTCATAATTGCTTTCATAAAAAAAAAAAAAAAAAAAAATTCTTTCTCAATCATAGCTCTATTACACAATTCCATATGTTAGTTTTGTGCACACATCTTTCCAAAATGATACGTACTAGATTCCGCCATTTATTTATTTATTTATTTATTTACTATTAATTTTCTGTAGTACCAACAACAACAAAAATAGTGCTTTTTGAGTTAGATTGGAAAACCAGCATGAGACATGCATTTTTTTTTTTATAACGCTGTCAGTGCAAACACGCACACCAGAAATATCAGGGGTTTGTTCTCCTCCACTTTCCCAACCACCAACAAACTTGTAACAGGAAGTGAACTAGCCAATTGAACCAGTCAATTACAGTCAGTTAATTGGCATGCAGTGCTGGAACGGGTCAAATGAATTCTAAACGGTCAAAACGGGTCATTCGCCAAATGAATCCGGGGAAAAAAAACAAACCCCAAGAGTGAAAACGATTTTAAATTGTTACTTAATTTGGGAGTTCATACATAGTCAATGTGATTGATGAGTCTTAGGTCCATTTCACTGTCATGTACTGTAGCTGTCCAAAAACGTGATTAAAGCATGGCATTCGCTGAGTGATGTAATCGTTCTTATCTAGCAAAGTTTTAGGTGGACTGACTGTCTTCCCCACTGTGTTTGCTAAACTGGCTCCTTACACAACACGACCTCTGCAGGAAGATAACAAGATTAAAAAGTAAAATAAAACACTTCCGTTGTCATTTTGGTGAAATATACAGTATTTATGTTTTCTTAAAGTTGAGTTGTCAAATATATTACAAGCAGAAAACACAATTTTGAACATTTAACCTGATTTTTTTCATCTCTTTTGGCTGTTTACCAGAATTCAGGCAAATCTGACAGGTTTCTCCCATACACCAAGAAGGAACCCAAACATGAGGTTAAGAAAGCAGCTGGGTTTTGCCATTTTTTAGGTTCATGACGCTGGTTATCAAATTTCTCAATCAACCCAGATTTGAATCCAACCCAGAATCAATGTTTACTCATAATAAAAGCCAGACATTTGCAGCCAATATAGCATTCACCGTGGAAAAAAAAAAAAGCAGGTTTTCGGTTGAAGAGCAAGAAATGATTATTATGCGGAAATACGAGGAAATTAAACCTACACTAACTGCAAAAAGCAACACCGTTGCAGCTGCCAAAGCTCGGGAAAGTAGCTGGCAGAGCGTCGCTGATTGTGTAAATGTGTAAATGTGCTTTTATAGGCTTACAATGAGAATACGCGGATTGAAAACGTATAACCCCCGACATATTTCGTGTCATTTCATATAAAGGTAAATTGTTTAAATATTAATTCGTGAATTGGACAGGTGGGCCATGGTGCCTCGCACCTCCGGGGTTGGGGGTTCGAATCCCACCTCCGTCCTGCGTGTGCAGAATTAGCATTTTCTCGCCGTGCTTCAGGGGTTTCCTCAGGGTACTCCCGTTTCCTCCCTCAGTCCAAAGACATTCGTCAGTTTTTATATGGTTGTAAACATAAAAAGACTGTAAACACTAGAAAAGAAAATGGCCTAACATAACATCATCAGTCTCAATCAATCAATCAATCAATCAAATATTCAGAGATGGTAAAGGATTTATAACAATAGATCCAAAGTGGAGTCTGCTACTGACCTTGAGGCATGAGAAATAAGACTGAAATTCACACTCACAGGACTCACACACACACACACACACGTCTCCTCTATCTAATCCTGCTATTGATCATCCACATCATACCTGAGTCGCTGAGTCATCACAGATGTGCAGCAGAGCCGGACATACCTATATCACCTAACGCCACTTTCTATATGCTACGGTGCATTAATGGTGCTGACACCGCTCCAGAAAAATGCAATACACTCTTATTATTGCTGCTTTGGTATTGAAGCTGTATACTCAGATGCGCTCTTGTTAGCCTTGAATGAAATCTGATGGGAATTACGTAAGAGGATGTGGGGTGGCAGACTACACAGCAAGGAATGAATGCTAAACACAAAACAGGCATGTAATTAGGACTTGTCCCTATCGTACATGTCAAGCAAGCCGAGGCTCGGAGCTGCTTTGTACTGTAAAGCACCACTTATTGAGATGGAATTGACTGTGCATAATACATAACGGCTTCATTTGCATCCTCTTAAGAACGTTCGCTTTTCTCGAGCTGTTCATTCTGTTCTGCTGTCTTTTAGTATGATTCATTGTGTAATTATCTGAACTTTTCCTATTCATGTATATGCAACAAGTCATGTTAAATTTACTTTCGGTCTATTCAGAAAAAAAATCGTTTTCATGTTTAGCCCAAATGTTGTCCAATGCTTCCTTCATTAGTTGGCACTAAAAGCTACAATCCTAACGGAATTTAAAAAAGTAAAAGATTTTTTTTAAATATCTGCCCATATGCACCATAAATATTGCCCCCCAGCCATTAAATTTTTCAGTAATGTGATTAGGACACTGTCATATTTTTTTTTTACCCCCATTTTCTTTCAGTTTGGGCGTTTCCCCCGCCCCCCCAATTCCCACCCAGTAGCTAGTTCTTCGCTGTAGTTGTTAATCAGACAGGGTGAAGGCCAGCACATGGTACTTTTTGAACAACAGCTGCACAAGATATATCACAGAGCATCTGAACACTCAGAAGAAAGCGCTACATCCATCTGTATATATAACGAGTTGAGAATGTATTTGTTAGTCTTGTAGCTCCAGCATAAAACTCAAGACTCAAAGATTCATTCGATCATGTTGCTTAAAGTAAACAGCTGCTTGTTTGCAGGGGCACACCTCAAAATATCATCAAATCTCCCCCCTTCTGGAACCTTTTGTAGAACAGCTTTACTTCAGAAAGTACCGAAGGTGACCAACGTCTGAAAAAGAACGTCTGAAAAAGAACTATGAACGTACCCAAGTGATGGAAATTCTGGATCTATAAAAGCAGATTCTGTCTTTTATTAACTTTTTTTTTAATCGAAGTAGAATTTGAAAAAGATACAGGTCCATTTCTTATACATACATAATAACAAGCACTCCTGCAAAGAGTCAGACACTGTGACATCATGAGATGTATCAGAATTCAACAAACAGCTCTTCAGATATGCGAGTCGACTCCCAGTGTTAACCGGAAAGATCCAGCTCAAAGAGTCGGCTCATTTATGAACGACACGTCACTAGCACCTGAAGATGCTCTACTGTGCATACAATTGAACGTCAAATGAAGCCTGCCTTGGTCTTGGACATACTGTAGGACTCGTCTTGATATAGATTTAGAAAGAAGGAGTAAGAAAGTGAAGACGTCACGTGGCTGCCAAAATTCTTTTGAACCTCTACGGATGCTTGTTGTGCAGCAGGGAGCGTGCACCCTGCATACCTTCGCCTGAGGAGAAACGGAGGACTCGGCAGAACTCGAGTTCCTCACTTTGAGAAGTTGGCGACAGCAGGTGTGTGTTCTCACTGTGAATAAAACATCAAACGTTCTGCATCGTCATTAAGGTCCTGGCACAAGCAGGTCTAACACAAAGACATATTGCTTCTCCAACATGAGCTCATATTCAGCTCCACTGATTCATTCATTCATTCATTCATTCATTCATTCATCCATTCATTTTCTGTGAAACAAACAAGGTGTTCTGGTGGAACCACCAAGACTGGATCAGTTAATCACCAATCACACAAATACATATCATGGATGAAGGGGGTGGGAGGATGAATCTGATCTGAGTCTGTATCAAATCTAGAATGAAATACATCACAGAATTGCTTGTAGTGCAAATTAATGTAACATAAAGCGTTGCAAATTCGGTCATGCAATAATAAACGAAGCCACGCACATTTTCAACAACGTTGATAAGCTGTAGATTTATATTCATTTTATATTTGTAAAAATGCACATTATGCTGGAATTATAGTAATGTTAAATGATTGTGCGTGTGTTTTGCGTCCATTTACCCCGTGATACTTCATTATTGATATGTTTGTTTGTTTGTTTTTAATGCTAATGATGCAACATCTTTATGAACATGTTGCTTTCAGGTTGGATCTGCTCGGCAATTTTTAAAACTCTGGCTTTATGATCTTTAGGGGCGGGACTTTACATTTAAGCCACTTTCTAATAAATGCATAAATTTTCCGTACCGCTTGTCCTACACAGGGTCATGGGGAAGCCTGGAGCCTGTCCCAGGGAACTCGGGGGCACAAGGCAGGGGACACCTTGGTCGGGATGTCAACCCAACGCAGGATACAATCGCACACGGTGGGCAATTTGGAAATGCCAATCAAGTCTACAACGCATGTCTTTGGACTGGGGGAGGAAAGCCCAATAGCACAACCCTGGAGGTGTGAGGCAAACATGCTAACCCCTAAGCCACCGTACCCCACCCTAAGTACAAATCTACAAATAAATTATGTGATTTGAATGATATGTATTACTTCTTCTTGCTTGGCAGGGTACAATATGCAAAATCAGATGGTGGCCGATGCTTCTACCCTGCACTTCACTCACTCCAGAGCAGAACGTGATACATGTCGTCCTACTGTGTGTAATAAGAGTCCTGGCATAACGTTATGTGAAAACACACACGCCTCCCGTGGGTGATATTCTAAATACCACGCAGCATGATTTATGTGAATATACGCCACGCTGCAATGAGCAAAATTATGCATGGGGAAACAGGGTGTTATTTCATCTGTGGAAATGGACGCTATCTTTCCATGCCATTGGATTTAAAAATCTCAAGGTGTATGCACCGAAGAACGTTTCAATCGTTACAGCCTAGTCCTGTCTCTGTTCAAAGAGGAAGAAACAGAGCGGAAAGACAGCGAAATAAGTTTGTTCCGGAATTAAGTAGCCTTCAAGAAACAGTCACTCCAGTCACTGAAACCCAGAAACGACTTCGCATACAAATGAAAATGATGGATGCGGATTGAAAACCCAGTCCTTTTTGATCAGGCTGAATATTGTTAGCTTTAGTGAGCAAAGAGTTTTTAAAAAGCATAGTATATTCAGCGTGCCTCAGTGGAGGATGTGTACAGGCCTGAATGGCTGGATGCGAGCAAAAAGAACTTCAAATAGAGTTGGGAATATTAAATGCGATAAAGACAGCAGGAAGCCTTGACTGAAGCGGCCTCTGGGTGTATTTCTGCGAAACAGCAGGATGCGCTGCAGCACACAGCGTTACGAATCATCACTGGATGTGACTTGCTTTAAAAAAAAAACAAAACATCAACAACAAAAAAATACACCAACACCATGGAAAATCATGGAGCCACTGTTGATGCCAGAAATGAAATTAATTTCTCCATTCTTCATTGATTATGAATTAAAATAGAAAAAACTCAGTCGTCAGGGTTCTTTCCTAGTTACAGGGCATTGCGTTAATTCAATTCAGTTCAGTTGTATTTGTATAGTGCTTTTAACAATGGACATTGTCCCAAAGCAGCTCTACAGAAATATATGAATTCAGAATACACATTTTAAATGTATGAATTTGTCTCTAATGAGCAAGCCGAGGCGATGAGGCGATGGTGCCGAGGGAAAACTCTCTGAGACGTTATGAGGAAGAAACCTTGAGAGGAACCAGACTCAAAATGGAACCTGTGCTCATCTTGGTAACAACGGATAGTCCATCCATCCATCCATCCATCCATCCATCCATCTTCTATACCGCTTTATCCTTTTCAGGGTCGCAGGGAAACCTGGAGCCTATCCCAGGGAGCATCAGGCACAAGGCGGGGTACACCCTGGACAGGGTGCCAGTCCATCGCAGGGCACATTCACATACACATTCACATTCACACACCCATTCATACACTACGGACACTTTAGACATGCCAGTCAGCCTACTATGCATGTCTTTGGACTGGGGGAGGAAACCGGAGTACCCAGAGGCAGCCCCGCAACACAGGGAGAACATGCAAACTCTGCACACACAGGGCCACGGTGGGAATCGATACTCGAATGGGAATCGAACCCCCAACCCTGGAGGTGTGAGGCGAACGTGCTAACCACTAAGCCACCGTGCGCCCCACAACGGATAGTATAACTATAAATAAGGTCCTTCTATAAATGCGCTAATACGACATGTTCAAATAGTGCAGTTGTGTAACCAGGAAAATTCAACTACAGTTTTACATGAAGTCTGTTTTGTTGAACTTCTCCATCGTTCACTGATGGAGACTTGAGCGCAAAACTGTTTGTGGTAATTGCTGTGCTGAGGCTATAATAGCAATTTGTAGTCCTGGCCATCATAGCATAACTGTTCACATGAGTTGAGGTCTAAGGCCATCCCCATGGTCTTCAAGTGACACCATCCATAAGCAATCTCAGTGATCTTTAGGCTGCACCACGTGGGGCCATCCTCAGCAGCAGCATGTGACTTCCAATTGATGAGAACTCCAACCGGAAGTAGAGTATCAGGATGGATCAGGCAGGTCCGGAGAGCAGAAGCGGTCAGTATCACTGGTATCTCAGGAGTATCATGTATAGCTTGACAGAAAGAGAGAAGGGGAGATTATTAGGTATGCTTATTGTCCCGTAATGGTTAAGGACACTGTACTTTGCGTGAGTGGAAGTAGGGACTCTGACAAGACTAGCAATGACAGCATAACTAAAAGGGACAGCCAGAAGGCAACACAGACATGAGGGCGCCCTGGGACATAAGGCAGCCAGCCACCCCACCATCAACAAACCAGGGTGAACATGCAAAAGCGAGAGGGGGGGGCGACAGCATCCAAACATCCTAGTTCACCACCACAGTGAAGCATGTTGGAGGGAGCATCATGTTTAGCGTTACTATTGGTCTCCTGCTTGATTCTCTTCTAATCTCCTCCTTACCCAAAAGTCACTGACTTTCGGTGGACAGCCTCCTTTAGGCAGCCGTGCTTGTACAACATTCTTTCCATTTTTTTATTAATGGATTTACTAGTGGGTTTTTTTACAGGTGTATTTATACTGATATCACGTGGCACATAGGTGGACTCCATTCCAGTAATTATACAGCATGACTTTGCATGGCAAGTTGAATACTTACGCAATCACAACATTTACATCTTTCATTTGTACATAATTTTGCGAACTATATTGATTTTTCTTCCACACTTAAATCATTATTCATGACATTCATGACATTAAATCCATTCACAAATTTACCAATCCAGCTCCAGGTTGTAGCAATGTGGAAAAGCAACGGTTGTAGCAACGGGTCCTTGAGCAAAGCCCCTAACCCTCGAGTGTGGATGGAAAAACATCTGCCAACTGAATACAAACATGTGAATGTAAAACAAGCCACCGTTGGTAACATCCATCATGCAGTGTGCTGTAAAAGATGCAGTCAGTGGTGTGTGTGTATGTGAGAGAGAAATCAGAAATCTCAAGGAGAAACCAATAATCCCCGGTGCTAATTTATACTAACGACTCTAGTTTGTGTCGCAAGTTTGCCTTTTTTATTGCTCCATCCATTGTCGTTAAGAGTTTCAGAAGTATCGACTTGCACAAGGTTGGCTTTTGCGGCTTTACCTCAGCAGTGATTTAAATGCAAATTATAAATCGTGACAGATGAAGGGGCCGTGACTGAAAGAAAACAGTCGAGTGGTTTCATGGAAAACCATTAACACCTAAGCCTTGTATGCATATTAAAGCCTTGGAACAGTTTGTTGGTGTGATATAACCGTAACTTATCTAACGTATAGAACCAGGTTTGTTTTCTCAATCTTAATGCCAAGCTTCATCCAAAATGGTGCATACCTGCTGTCCAAACTCATGAGCATCATGAACCCTTAGGCATACTGGTCAAATTAAAGAATACTTTCAGCAATAAGCTGATCCAATCATGGAGAAGTAGGAAGTCATTCTTGCAGAACGTTTGCCGGCTCTGAGTCTGGACTTGGTCGATTACTCAGGAACAAAATAGTTTTGCTGTACGTTGTTATTAAATCAACGCCACCACCAGATCAAACAGATCACCAACATCCCAGTGGATTTACACTTGAATCGCAATTGCAATATGGTAAATAAGTAGAGTAATTCTAAATAGTGTGGGTAATAATCAAAAGATAATCATTTATCATATGTTACATTGTAATGTAATCTCCTGGGGCTGTAATAAATCTAGCATAGACCTCCCACTCCAACAACAGAAGAATGGTCATTTGTGCTTTTTAGTAAAACTGCTGGAGGTATATTCTCTTATGAGGTAGCTGTAGAAGAACGTTTTGTAATGTGGGTTGTGCTTCAGTGAGAATCAGTTCAGTGCAGCTCTGTGCAGGACTCTTGAGTTCTTCAACCTTGGCAAACTTTATGCACAGGGGCATTGTCATGCTGGAACATGATTGTGTCTCTTAGTTCCAGTTAAAAGAAATTGTAAAGCTACATCATACAAAAAGACTTTCTATAGAATTGTGTGCTTCCAACTTTGTGGCAACAGAACCACATATGGGTGTGATGCTCAGGTGTCCACAAGCTTTTGGCCATATAGTGTAATTATCTTCATCTCATCAGGAATGAAAGCTTCACAGTCTTTAATCAATCGACTAAATCGCCTGATATAACAGAGTTTGAAATGGTTAAAGTACAGAGAAACACCAAGCATGCAATATTAGCCACATGCTCACATTAAGGATGATCAAAAGCCTGTTGCCTTACATTCACCTAATATACCCGAGTTTTAAATGCATAAAGTGAAGAAAAATATATCTAAAATTTAAAACACGTAAGGGTTCTTTTCTTTGATTGTCCCTCTGGAGAAACCCTATGAACCCAATAACCCTATAATTGAGCATGTCCAAAACGCTAGTATTCATCAAATAGTGATTAAAAATGTCAAATGGCATGCTAGTCAAATCCCAGAGGTGGCCTCTTTCAGCAGGATAATGCGGCCTGCCACACTGCGAAAATTGTTCAGGAACGGTTTGACGAACATGACAAAGAGTTCAAGGTGTTGACTCGGCCTACAGATTCGTCAGATCTCAATCCGATCGAGCGTCTGTGGGATGTGCTGGACAAACAAGTCCGATCCACGGAGGCCCCACCTCGCAACTTACAGGACTTAAAGGATCTTCTGCTAAAGTCTTAGTGCCAGATACCACAGCACACCTTCAGAGGTCTTGTGGAATCCATGCCTCGACGGGTTAGAGCTGTTTTGGGGGCATAAGGGGGACCTACATGATAGTAGGCAGGTGCCTAATATAATTTAATGTTATGCTGATCAATGTACCTTGCAGTACATTCCACACTTGGATTTTCTTTCCCAATTAGCTCCTAGTTACTGTTTAAACAGTTGTTTTTTTTTCCCTTCTTGACTGTTTTGCACCTTGTGGCCTTGACCTTTTTCTTTTTTCGTGTTTTAAATTGAATGATGTCTACATGTGTTTTGGTCCCAGCTCTGAAGGTCGAGCACGATTCAAGGATAAGCCTCAATAGAGACTCCGTGATGAGGTCCTGTTCTCGCCATGCATATGAAGTAAGTCAGGAGAACAGTATTAATAAACAAGTCTGTATTGATGTAGTTCCTGAGTTTGTTCCACCTGGCACTTTTGAGATTGTTGCCCTGCTTTATGTCACCCATTTTAATGTCTTCAGCTCTACTAATTAGCTGAAGACTTAATAGCAGTGAAGAAGCGCTGCCATCTTTAGCATTGCGTTTAGTCTTCATGTGATACAACAGCACACATACCAATTGTATGAAACTTGTTTATTACAAGCGTAGTACAAAACAACGTGTAGTAATAATGATCGATTTGACAAATATTTACAACAGGCATTTGCTTAGGCAATATGTAGAAAATATACTTATCGGCCCACAAATATGTAGCTGAGCTAACGTTTTCATTGATTAGCTCATTGACATTTCCTCCACCAAGCTTCATTGATAAAAACAAACACACCCTGACAAACATCTCAACGAGGGTGAAGTTTAAATGAAGATTTATCTCAAACTTAATCATGCGACATCAACGTTACCCATTTTTCATATCGATTAGCTTAGCTACGATTAACGATAATTCTCCAGGAGTAGCTTCCTGATATTAACTAGCTAGCCAAGCTCACTAGACAGCTAGCTAATTTTTATCAACTGATTTTTCCGACACATGCTCAAATTTGCGACTAAATGATCTGACGTTTGGCAAAATCGGGATGTACTGTAAGTTGGCAGTGTGTATAAAAACAGAAATGGAGGCTGGACATGACCTCATGATCATATTTCTTTCCAGAGATAACAAAATTGTTTCTTGAAATGATTTTTTTTTTTTGTTAAAAAGCTAGCTATGTACATTCACTACACACATGCATAAAGCTAATAGTATAGCTAGCAAGCATAGCTTCTAGGTGAAATTCCCAGAACAAGGATCTCATAGCACCTTACAACCTTTTCCACCTCGGTGTATAAAAAAGCAATACATCATAATTTTAACCCATAATGTTGGATCCATTCAACAAGTGAAGATGTCCAAGCAGGAGAATGTCAACATAAGAGTGAAATAAGATCAGTCCAGGAGGATAAATAAGTTAACGTCCCATCCCTTGAGTGGGGGTGAAAACTTGCATGTGGTCCGTTATTAGAACCTGCAGCAGAACCCACAGCCTTTATTCTTACAGCAGTTGCAGCAGTATCGGCACAGAGAGAGGTGACTCTGACGCTTCGTCCTGAACAGCACCTGGAAAAGAAAATAGTGAAGAAGCTATAAATGACCCATCAGCCTTTTTTTGGCTTGCCTTAGGACAAGGGTTGAGTGAGTACGCAATGGTTAGTACCTCAGGACTCGTCTCCTTCGCCAACGCTGCAGCCACGCCCTGATCAATACTCCGAGCTGCTTCGCTGTCCTCTGGCTCCTCGAGCCGTACCTCAGGATCGAGCCGTACCTGAGGATCGGGAGCAAAATACGTGGAATTAAAACCGAATCTCGCGACTAAAAAGATGTAAAAATACAGCTTAAATCGAATTTCAATTTATTTACAAATTTAAAAAAAAAAAAAAAAACATAACCAAGAAAATGATGTAAATAAATATTAACACAAAGTTCATGACGCGATTAAAGAAATCAAATACAATTATTTTACGTACAATTGGAAATTTCACAAATATAACTTAGTTTACGTATTTGTTTTTTAATGTTAATGACCAAATAAACAAATCAAAAAAGACTACCAACCATACTGTATACAAATAACTATTATATAAAACAAATACAACTATTTAGGCTAGTTGTAATCAATAATTAAACAAGATATTACAATAAATATACGATATCTTAATTAAATTACAAAATTTATATCAAGTAGATATTAGATATGATATTTTATGAAAATAAACTTCAATACAATAAAAATTACATACAAAATAACAAACATTTTAGTGTGACTATATAAAAATGTTTCAGCTGCGTTTTATTCAATTAAAAATATGAAATTGCATAAAATCTAACTTTAAAAGGAAGTTTTAAGGTGAATAAATGAATAAGTAGGATATTGAAGTGGATGTAAAGTGAAGGTGAAAGGTTACCTCAGATGGTAAAGCTGCACTCTGTAACGCGCAGACGCACGCGATGATGACGGCGACGGCGCACGCGATGCTCATTGGCCTCATTTTGTCTTTTAGTTTTTTCGGGAGGTTTTTTAACCAGTCGTTTTAAAAGAAAGTTAAGAACTTTCACAAACTTTCTTTTCCTGTTTCGGGAAAGGTTCTCCTTCAAAGGTTCTCCTTCTTCTGCTGCTTCTTTTTCTCTCAGGATTCTCGTCTCCTGTCTACCTGAAAACTTCGCGCGCCGAGCTGCCATTTATGCGCGCGGTGTCCAGTACACACGCCTCCTTCAGCACAAGCCCCGCCCCTTCCCGCCAAGCGCACGCTCGGGGCAAACCGAGTGGAATTTCCACATCTAAGTTGTGTAAAAAAAAAAAAAATAAAATAAAAAAAAAAAAAAAGAAGAAAATAATTATAAAAAAAAATAAAAAATGCTTTAATATTTTCGAATAAAAATACAAATTCCTTATATAAATATGTAATATAATATTCATATCATTATCCAGCATCAGTGTTATTACTGTCATAATATATATATAAAAAAATGATTGTCATTATAAATATTTGAATAGTATTTTTAATTTATTTATTTATATATCTAAATAATATACATATTTATATATTTAATCACATTTAAAATAATGTTTTTTTATTTAATATTAAGTAATCTCCCATTATTACTCCATTAGCTCTTTCTTTCATTATATATCCATTTATTTATTTAATTATCTCTCTATCTGTTTATCTATGTATGTTTGTATTTATTTACATTAAGAATTGTGCTTTAATTACATTTGAAATGTTTTTAATTTAAATTTAAACTAATCTGACATTGTTGCGAATTTGTTTTTTAAAAAATAATGTTTTTTTTTTTTTATTTAAAAAATTATTTTAATTAAATTTAAACGTAGATTTTTGTTATATATCCCATGCTCTTATAATTCCAGAAATACAAAGGGGGTGTTTTTAGTCTTATTTCTATGTAGGCTATATCAGTGAACTTTATTTTAATTTTCAACAGTATTTTATTAATATTCTCATAAACGTGCCACAAAATGGAGAAATAAGTGTGGAAAGCTATTAGTGATCATTATTAACAGCCTGACACCAGCTTGTCTTTTACATGCTAATGGTATGAGTCCCTATGAGACACATGGCTAAGTGAAGGAAATCAAGTCTATTTAGACATTTCCATGTCTCTTCACAGAGACTGCTGGTCAGACGGGAATTCTGATGTCCGCCCATAGGAACAGGCTCAGTCATGTTGGGACCACTTGGGATTTGTCACTTCTCCTCATTTCTCAACCCTGGGAATTACATTTTACCCAAAAGACAACGGATGCATTTGAAATTACAATATAATATCATCAATGCTAGAACATGGTACCGAGCTGTAATCTGGACCTCAATTTGGAGTTTATTAGTGGTACTTTCCAATATATTGTATGTAATCAATGTACAGTAAATCATTATAAAATGTTGACCCATTAAGAATAAAATCAGGTCAGGTTGTCCTCTCATGAATGTTCCTACTTTGGAAGAAATGTCAGCCCAAGTGCTGAGTCATGTTTAAGAATCTTTGCATTACACCCTTTCAGTCTCGAGTCATGAAAAATTCCATGCGTCAGGCTGTCTCATTCAGCGATAACCTTTTGCCACTGCATATTGGCTCAGAGTAGCTGACAAGCCTGAGTCAATAAATATAACCCTGAATGGCTCCTGGTTAGATCCGAACATAGTGTCATTGAATTTTTATGTCATGTCGTCATGGACACAACGATGATCAAGTGGATTTCATCTGTGTGTTTTTTTTTTTTGTTAAACTGTGCATTTAATGAATATTTGCCTACCAAAACAAATAATTATTTGTTTCCATGTGTGGCTCTTTTCTAAATAAGGTTTCTGCAATCTGTACTCATCTGCATTTGCCATACTTGCAATAGAAATACAAAATTATGTAGGCCATAGACTGCGGCGAATGGAAATGTTGTCATTGACATTGAAAGGTATAACATGGCATAGATTAAGGTAATTCCCTCCAAAAAAATCGGGCACAAAGCTTCTTTCTACGTAACTCTAGAAATGTAAAATACCTAGAAAGGTAAATACCGCTGACAAAAAGCATCACTGTGGGAAAATGAATAGAAATTAATCAGACCCATTATAGTTTATGATAAAAATGTGTTTGATAAAGTGTTTCTTCTTAGCTTAGGAAAGCAACGCCATTTTCACCCTACATGGTTTATTTGATACAAACATTCTGGAGTTAGTGTTAATGTTAATTTGATCTGTGGCAGTATATATTATTGAATAATTAACATTCATTTGAATACTACATTTTTCAACTAATAAAATGTTAGATAAATTTTATAGATAGTAGTTGATAGCCCTAGCCAATAGAGTTCATTTTACATTAGAAATATTTCATGCAGTTGACATTTTCCCCAAAAAACTGCATAATGCATGTAAAAGTCAGATTATGACCTTTGCAGAATTTTTCGATTATGACACATCTAAGAATGGATTATTTTTCCTATGCCTAATGTACATGTCTACATGTGCACTTTTAAGGATGTGTCTGTCATTTTCCATGTGCGTGTGTACGTGTCTGTCTGTATCTCTGTGTGTCCCAGAGGAAGGGACGACAGCACTATCATAGAGGATCTTCTGGTCAAACAAAAGCTGGCACCAGCGAGACACACACTATCACCCTGATAGGCGCCACTCCACCACCCTCCCCGTCGCCCCCTCTCTCCTGGTCTAGGCCAGTGACCTCTCTGTCTCTCTGTAGTATATCCAGTAATACTAATGCACATGTTCCTGCCCTTTAATTCATCCCTGAGGCATCTGTTTATCTCTGTTTCATGTTTTCATCTGCTTTCATTCTTTCCAAATTACCACTCCTCCCAGACTATGTATTCCCAGAACAACCAAGCATGACTGTTGGTATTAACTGGTCAGATCTGACGCAAAATAAAAACACCACAAAACAAAAAACAGCCTGGGATGTTAGGAAGCCAGGTCAGAAGACACACTTATTAAATGACAATTTATAATGATAGACCATTTAGTAAATGATACAAAATCATTTGTTACGCTCACAGTTTCCATTCACGCAGCAGGAGTTACTCAATTACTTGTGTGCACACTCTGCTGCCATTTAAACACTACATCATATATTTATCTATTTCTTTCTTTATTTAATCAAATACATTTAGCGCATGTGTATATTTAATTAAAAACAAAAAGGATCAGGTCCTATCAGTTGTAGTTTTTATGAAGCACTATAAAAGGATATTTGGTTAATTTCGTACCATGCACGTGGTTATATAAACTGTATTTAAGTTAAACATACAGCCCTGTTTTTAGGTCAAAGCGATGGATCGAACTGGTGAAACCTACCCTTACTCATACCGTAGGAGTTAAAAACCGAAACTACACAATCAACAAGACCATACAGCCAATTTTGTCACAAAACCTGAGACGGTACACTTAACACTGTCCCATAATCCAACAAGCTTCGAGCTCCACTGTCAACTAATCAACCTGTTCCAAACCACAGGGTCAATCAGACCAACCAGGCAACACTTTCTTAGACCCTGAGCCAAAAAGCCAATCATGCACCAATTCCTATTCTCTGGGTCCAAAAAATTAATTATGCCCCAAACTATATAGTCAACTAGACCAACCTGCCAACCTGGTCAACACCCTTGGTCCAAAAGCCAGCCATGTCTCAAACCACAGGGCCAAAAACCCAACCGTGTCCCAAAGCCATAATCCAACAAGCCTCAAACAACACAATCAACAAACCAACCTTGTGCAAGACCCTTGGTCCATAAAACAACCCTGTTCCAAATTGCAGAGTCAACCAGAACAACCAGTGAACCCTGTTTTAAACTGTAAGCCCAAAGTCATTGAAACCAACCAGTCAGTTGGGCCAATTTGGTACAATATCTAAGGCCAAACACTCAACCATAATCCAACAAGCCATGAACTAAACATCCATCCAGTCAACCTTGGTCCAAAAAACAAACTTTGCCCAAAAGAGGGCAACCTTGTTCCAAACCACACCACAAACTGGACCAATTATTCAACCCTGTCCCAGGTCCAGGTGTCAATCAGGAAACTGTCCCATACCCTGAAGCCCATTCAACCTTTTCCTAAACCAGGGGTGTCCAATCTTATCTGCAAAGGGCTGCCGTGGGTGCAGGTTTTCATTCCAACCAATCAGGAATTAAACAGGTGGAAACAGGTGTGGTTCCTGCTTGGTTGGAATGAAAACCTGCACCCACGTCGGCCCTTTCGGGATAAGATTGGACACCCCTGTCCTAAACCATAGGGTCACACAGCACATACAGCCATCCCTGACCCTAATGCTTGACCCAACCAGTCAACTGTGTCCCAAACCCTTGTTCCAGCTGATTCGAACAAACCCTATTCCAAGCCCTGGGGTCAACCAGCCAAGCTAGCCCTCATTTTAGTGAAAATGTCAGACGTGTCTCACTTATAGCTGCACCTTCACTACATGGCCAATCTGCCCAGGAAGTCCCAAGCCTATTCCTGCTCTCCAGCCCCATGGCAGCCAAGCAGTGTGTGAAGCAGTGGCCTTCTCCTCATACTCATGTATGCTGGCTGTGTAATATATCTCTCCCCGAAGCGCATCACTTCCTGTTCCAGACCACTTGTCTATTTGGCTAAGAGTGAAATTGCTGCTTCTTTATTTGAGAATGGTGGAAGGAAAGCAGCATTGCACAGTGATTACTGAAGCCCTCGTTGAGAAGTGTCGGGGTATAATGGGATGAACCTGTATGAATAAATAAAAGCAGCAAGCAGCCTGGATGTATTCGCCCATACAAAACCATGCACACAAGCAACACACACAGGCTAAATGTCAGACTACATCCACTAAAGAAGCATTTATAAAATGTAAAAGTCAACAGAACATGATAAAAAGGAAGTGAAACCGTTTGGCAACAGTTTCATACTGTAGATTTGCATTCTAGCAAAGGTTAAAATGGGGGCATAGGTAGGAAAAGTAACACTATTTGGATTGATCAGCATATAAATGGTAAATGGTCTGCACTTATATAGCGCATTTTTTAAAACCCTAGCAGTTCTACAAAGCGCATTACACCGTGTCTCAGTCACCCATTCAGACACACACACTCACACACCAGTGGTAGCATAGCTGCCATGCAAGGTGCTAGCTTGGACAATCAACCTGTCAATCAAGAAGGACACTTCGGCATGTGGAGTCACGTGACCCAGGAATCGAACCGCCAACCCTACGATTAGTGGACAACCCGCTCTACCACCTGTTTTTAGTTCAGCATATAAAAATGTTAACTCGGTTAACTCCTTATTTTTATGAAAATGAATTCTGCTGACGGTCAGCTTTCACATATGCAGTGTTTTATCCATCTGAATTGATTCATTTATGCAGGTGAGAACAGAGCAGTCATACATGGGTGTGGACCAATATCTGATCGAGACGGTTTCAGTCCAGTTCCAGTCCAACGCTAGCTTGGTTCAATTTCAGTGACAAAGTGAGTCAAGCCTGAATCAATACTACTGCACAAAGTGAACCAAACATGCCATGTGTTTTGGGTTGTGGGTGAAATTTTTCTTTTCGATACGAGCTGATAAACTGTACTACGAGGCCAAACTGAGCCACAGTATAGTACTTAGCTGAAGTGTTGCAGACATGTTCGAGAGATTTGGACTGACGAATCCAAAGAGAAAATACAATCACAATGGATACAATCCCAAACTGTTTTAAACTGGTTATTTATCAAAGTATCTAGCATTTGTTTGAGCGTCAGCACTGTGTTGTTTATGCTTGGGTGATTTTTATGATTTCTATCTGCATTTGTCCATCCATCCATCCATCTTCTATACCGCTTTATCCTTTTCAGGGTCACGGGGAAACCTGGAGCCTATCCCAGGGAGCATCGGGCACGAGGCGGGGTACACCCTGGACAGGGTGCCAATAATCTGCATTTGTTTACTTTTTTTTCCATCGTCAGATTTCTGACCAATGAATGGACGAGGTTTATATATGCATTTTTAAGCCCACCAGTCAACATTTTCTTCGCTTTCTGATCTGTTTAATTGCATACATTACGGAAACAAAACAAACCAAATATGAAAAGTATCAAATTTCACTCCGATTCAATCTACAAAGTGTGAAAGCACACTGTGAAATATAATTTATGACACATCTGTACTCCCTTGCTTATTCTAAAAAGAGTTTTCTGAAAAGGTACTCATTTATTCAGCACTGTTCAGGTTGGACTGTCTGAATAAATAACTAGCTTTTGTCTGGTGGAACAATTCCTATAGACGTGTACGTGCTGCTGTAGAAGCAGTGGAAGGTTACTGTTTTTGAGAAAATGAAGTAGAATAAGCAATTATTTTCCCCAGCATGTAGCTGAGAGTTTAATGCTACGGTCCTGTGGGGCCGTGTGTTTATCGTGGTTATAAGAAGCTCACGCTTGTGCAGCCTTGAGTTCACATGTTTTGATATACTGTTGACATTTCTCAATGCGGAAGAACCCATGGAATCTACGATGGCCCGGCAGTACACAATACAACGGAATTAAAAAAAAAAAAAAAAAAAAAAGCAAACATACCTTAACAACACAATGGAAACGCAAGGCAGTGTCGGCATGGATACCCACCCCCCAGATATTTCTGGTGTTATCCACCGCTGGAGAAATTGTTATGGGCTAAATTTCCAGTATCTAGCAGAAGTGGGATAAATTCACACCTTTAATATCTGTATACCATGTTGATATTTCTGTAAAGCTGCTTTGAGACAATGTCTATTGTAAAAAGCGCTATACAAATAAAATTGAATTGAATTGAATTGAAGTGACAATAATAGCAGAGGTCAGATGGAGTGTGTTTATTGATTGAAAATACCTGACACCAATTTAACCTTATATACATTCAGAATATATTTATGTCACATCCCATTTGTTTAATTGGGTTCTCGTTGTCTACTTTTAGAATTTGTATGAAAATCTGATGATGTTTTAGGTCATATTTATGCAGAAATATAGAAAATTCAATAGAAAATTCACAAACATTCAAGCACCATATACATATTATATATATATATATATATATATATATATATATATATATATATATATATATATATATATATATATATATATATATAAAATGTATTTATTTTATTTTATTTTTGTTAAATCTCATTTTACTAGTACATTAACATAGTAACATAATCTAATAAGAAATAACTACAGTTTATTCAAGATGTCCTTGAATAAAGGAGCGGAAACACACCACTATAACAGCAAGTTGTAAAAGTTCATACATTTCATTTATAACGTATTGCATGTAATCTCAGTGCTAGACAGGACACACTACAAACCCCAGCTGAAGGCCGTGTCGTTGCAGTTATCCTGCAGCGGTAAACACTTACTGAAAGTGTAAAGGCCCAACAAGGGTTCAGAGATCAGTCAAACAGAGCAGGGGACACACAGACGCCTGTCTATATGTAGTAGTCTGTCTGGCTGGCGGCTGACAGACAGGGCCGAGAGGAAAAAACAGGGTTCAGGAAAGAACGTAAAAGTGAGACAGTGCTGAATAAAGGCTGCATGAGCTGAATGAAGCAGGGGGAAAAAAAAACATCACAGACTAGAGAAGACAGCTAGACAGGTGCATGAGCTGAACAATGAGCTGAGACATGACGGAGCAGATTTATGACACGCACAAATCGTGCTCCGTCTTTTCAGACTGCTAACGTCGGATCACACCGAGCAGTTTTAGCTGCAACGAACTGCGCCGAGACTCCTACTTCTCCCTGATGTCGTTTCATTCAGCGTTTATTATAAACAAGCCTCTTCCTCCAGCAGCGTGTAAAGATAATTTATAAGCAGAGCTGCAATCTATAAGGTATCTCTTGAGGAAAAAGCAATGGCAGTGAACAGCGTTCCCTAATGCAAAGATATTGTGCTTTTTAATAACAGTGTGAGAAACATTCCCACAGTAATTCAAGCATTATAAGGAGATGGTCAATAAAACTGATGGTTAAAAAGCTGTTACTGGGCATCACACTGCACTGTACATTCTGCATTCAGACACATCATATGTGCTACGTACCGTATAACCCGGCTTCGAAGTGCAATCACGGAAATGTCAAGGTACACTGCAAATGATTGATCAAAGAACTTTACAGAACAGATTATGGCCAAAACTGTGTTTTTTTCTCTACGTAATTTGACACCTCAACTTCATTAATAACATTAATATTAACAGAAATGTCATTTGGGGTAAGAGGAAAAGTGTGTACATGTCATTTTTGGTTATAATAAAAAAAATATCGTAGCAAACGAACAAAGGAAAAGTTATCTAATATATCTTATCTTATCTAAATATAAGACTATTAAGCCTCTTTCTAGACATATTTACTACTTCCAAGCTTATTCTATTGGCAGATAATTTAGCTTCTTTATAAAAATAAAAAAAAAGAAAGAAAGAAAAAAGAAAAAAATACAATAAGGCTTGAAATAAGCTAAAAGAATACAATATTCGAGAAATATGAGAAATATTAAATGAATTTATATATAATGTATTCAAGATATTTTTGTTCCATTAAAGGTTGTTCTGTTGCTTTATCAGCTCAAAAGTAAATGTTAGTAGATGAGGGACTCAGCTGACATAACTGTGCCCAGAAGGCAACTAACATAATTTCTTTAATGAGATACTCTGAGACCGACAAAGCATATTTGATTAAAACAGCTGTTTCCCACAGTTACAACTGCCCCAAACACACAAACATCTCTGTGCTGTTCGCTGTAAAGTTTTGTTTTATTGCTTTATTATTGCTCGCTTCAAGGTAGGAGATTTGAAAAAGCTTCTTGCAAAGCAGAAAAAAACAGAACAGGCAATATATAATTCGATAAGTTTAAGCCGCAGTAGTAGATCAGATGGTTGTGAGTTTAAAATCGGAGAACTGCTCAGGTCTGGAAGTCTGCTAATGTAATGCGAAGATAAATGCAGCAGCTAAAACTAGAATTATACGTGTGTACCAGCTGGTACTGATCCGATTTATTTCATTTGTGATACAATACACATATTGAAGCTGAGATTTGTCTGATACCTGAGATGAATTTTTAAGCTAATGACGAGCTTAGGATGGAAATCATAATCCTGTCTGAGCTACTTCACTTGGGGGGGAAAAAAAAAGTCAACATCGCACACGTCCAAAAAAACAAAACAAGAGAAAAGGAAAAAAAAAAAGATCAGATCAGAACACATGTTGTCAAATCCAACTGATCCAGTGTTTGAGGCCAATATTTGTCCAATACTCAGTAATAACTCAGCAATGCTAGTCATAGAATTAAATAAATAAACTCACCGTCAGTTATGTTTAAATAAGATTTATAGTGTTTTCATTTAAAATATATATATCTTTTAAAGCTAACGTGTATTATAAATTTGTGTCCAATCTGGGATGATTTCTCCTGCCTAGTTCCCAGTATTCCCAGGATAGGCTCCGGATCCGTCATGACCCTGACCAGGATAAATAGTTACTAAAGATGATGAATGAATGGTCCATCCATCCATCCATCTTCAACCGTTTACTCCTTTTCCGGGTCGCGGGGGAACCTGGAGCCTATCCCAGGAAGCATCGGGCACAAGGCGGGGTACACCCTGGACAGGGTGCCAGTCCATCGCAGGGCGATGAATGAATGGTGATAATTATAATTAAAGCTTTAAAGGTACATTCTTATTGGGCGAAAGAGGGGGAAAAACCTTCTAATTCTTATATTCATAAGCGTTTGACATCAGCTTGACTGATCTTTGACGTTATCATACCTGTCAGTGGTGGTATCACAGGGGGCAGTGGTAGTGGTTTAGCGGTTAAGGCTCTGGGTTATTACTGCTCAGAAGGTCGGGGGTTTGAGTCCAAGCACTGCCAAGCTGCCACTGTTGGGCCCTTGAGCAAGGCCCTTAACTCTCTCTGCTCCAGGGGCGCCGTATCATGGCTGACCCTGCGCTCTGACCCCAGCTTCCTAACATGCTGGGGTATGTGAAGAAAAGAATTTCACTGTGTATATGTGAAGCCTCATATAAATAAAGCCTCATTACCTACAAACAGCAGAAGAGTTTAGCCAAAAATTGAAATTCGCACAACCATCCAAATGTGGTCAGTCAGCCAAGACATTTTTACATCTGACGTTCGCTCCTTTAATTCTTGCGCTCCGGTTCTGAGGCTAATGTAGATAACAAGTAATGGAAGCTTATAGCCTCAAGCTTACCATCATGCAAACTGTATTCATAATCTTCAAAAGGCAGACTATTTCAAAAGACAGATTGGATCAGTAATACCATTTGTACATAAACAGATTGATAAAATAGCAGAATAAGTATTAAAAAACAAACAAACAAAAAATTACTATGCAAATCAACTGGAACAATATTGTCATCTGAATCACTTCCAACCTTCGATTCTGGGGTAAAGCAAACCAATTTTGGCCAAACTGTTCCTTTAAGCATCTCAGCATGAGTAAAAAGCTGCTTCGCTGATACTGCAGAAGTAAAATTACTTAATAAAAAAGGGCTCTAGCCGCAACCAGATTGCCTGAAGGCTCGTCGGCGTAGAGAAATGTAACAGATCCCTCAGTTGTAAACTGCATTTTCACACATGAAATGTACCAGCTTTTAGCGACAAATCGGCCCGTTTAGCCCATCATGGTGTGAAAGTGAGTTTCATTACACATGGCTCATTATCCATCAGCACCGTGCCCTTTCAAATGGCTACTGTACGTGCTGGCGTTTTTGCTTTATGTGTAACATGAAATTTACTTCTAAACACTGAAGAATTCATTAAAAAAAAAGAGAAGAATTCAGTTCTTCGTCTGTACTGGTCCACTGAGATGTACTTCAAGGATTCAACCTGATCTCAATCTACTGCTTTAGTATCATGGGTGTGATGAGCACAGAACAAAATGTCCACGTATTTCCCTGTCCCGAGAAAAGAACAGAAAAGCCAATGACTCGAAACTTTCTCTGGACTTTTAATGCTACTCTAAGGGCGGCTGTTCAATTCCACTGATAAACACTTTTCCGTATTCTTCAGTCAAAGCATAACACCAGCTCAGGATGTTATCCCTCCCCACCAGCAGAGGTCACACTCTCCTCAGTTCCACCGTGACCTTTAACCGCAATTTCCTGTTCACTTCCTCATTTCATGTACTGTATATAAGCTCACAGTTAGGCGTGGCTAAGTAACTGGAAATACTTCTTAACTTTATTATTCCTGTGCTATAAAGTTATACTTTATTTAAAAAAATGTTATAAAGTTATACATTATTTAAAAAAAAAAAAACCTATATAAAACAACATTCCCACGTGTCTCTCATCCTGTATTGTCACGCATTTTATACCAATCGTTGAGAACATTTCACAACTGCCCTTAGACTTCTATTACAAGTACAATTTGAGTAAACAAAGTTTTTGTTCTTTTCTCACTACAGGGAACGCTGTTGCAATGCTTGTTCATGGGCATAATGCAATGATGCATGCTATGGATAGAAATGAGGTTGAAAAGCTCTGGAGTTTTCCTTTAATGAAGCGGTGTAAATTGAATCGAACGGTAGCTCGGTAGTCGTGAGGTTCAAATAATACAGAATTACTGTTACTGACTGAATGCAAGTATATTAGCCAAGAAGCTGATATTGTGAATAGCATGAATAGCAAAATGGAAAAGTGAACATAGTTATTAAAAATAATAATAATAATAATAATGATAATAAATACTTCAACACCGTAGTAAAAAGGCCTACATGGCATAGGAATTCACTAAGTTGTGACAGTAAAGCTTAATAAATAGACAAGAATAAACTAAAGCAGGTGTCCGGGTTCTACAGCTCACTCAGTCTTTCACGCCTTCTATATTTAGCATGGAGCACTTTTCGCTTTGGAATAACACTGCTCTGGAACGCCGTCCTGTTCATCATTCAGTTCATGTTAATATGCGAAAATCCCAAAATTGCCACAATAAAAAAAAATTGTGCTTCATTTTTTTAAAGAAAGAATCTTTGTCCTCAGGCTCAATGCGATGGCACGTCTGTGACGTCTGTGGCGGCTTGGCGCTGCTGTAGCTCAGCTCGGAGCAAAGCGTTCTCGTTCTTCAGCTCCTCCACCTGAAAGCAGCAGGTTTCAATTACTTCAGAAGTCATACGTAGCTTGATTAGCACTGTTAGCACATCTTCATGCTAGCATAATCGGCCCGCGTACAGTATCTTCCTCTCCCTCTGACATGCTGACAAAGTTTCAATTTGGTGATCGGTTCATGGTTTCTCGCCTAACAGATAGTTTTTCTACAAGTGTGATATTTAACCAAGTGTTATTTTTGTTATTTTCAGTGACAAACTGACCATAAACACCAAAGTAGCTTGACTAGCATTGAAACATGGGGGGGGGCATATTACAGCTAGGCTAACAATAATTACACTAACCTGAATATGTGTTGAGGAATATATCTGTCTGGCATGAAAAGTCATTAACATAAGTAATAATTTGTGTTTACTTTTTACATATTTCCTTTTTAATCAATGTACTTTTTCAACAAACAAAAAAAAGAGAAGTGAATTAAATAAACTCCATCTAAATGATTATTTCAAAGGAATACCTACGGAATGAGAAAAGTGCCGATACAATCTGAATTTAAAAAGTACAAATCTGACTTTTATGGCCTCGGATCTCCGGGGTTGGGGGTTCAAATCCCGTCTCCGCCCTGTGTATGCAGAGCCTGCATGTTTCCTCTGGGCACTCTGGTTTCCTCCCCAAGTCCAAAGACCTGCATTGTAGGCTGATTGGCATTTCCAAAATTGTCTGTAGTGTGTGAGATTCTGCCCTGTGATGGGTTGGCACCTCATCCAGAATGTCCCGAACCTTGTGCCCAGAGTTCCTTGGGATGGGCTCTAGTCTCCCTGTGTAGGATATGCGGTATGGAAAATGGATGGATGGAATTTTGCTCTAGTGCAAAAAATAAAGAATTAAATGCCAGAAAGCGAACATCTTGGCAGAATCACGTTTAAGGGGTAACCAAAAAAATGACGTCAATTTAAAATTTTCGCTGAACTATTCGTTTAAAAAGGAGTTGCGAAAGCTGTGTACTCCAACTTCCCAGATGGCATTTTAATCCCTGGATGTTTTTTTTGGACTGGCGTGACCTCATTACTCTGGTCACACTGGAACTAAAAACAACTGTTATAATACGTGATGCAATGAGATGATGTTCAGTGAAGTAGTATAATTATCACAGACCAAGAAGAGATCCACCCTCCTGAGATTAATTATCCTACCTAACACTTCACACACTCTTTGCTCTATTTCTAGATAGTGCTAATTATGTCTTGTGTAGTACTCTATTATTTTGCTTCCTTTTAGTATTTCTTCCTCAGAATGTCACGATCTTGGCGAGGCAGGTTTTTTGGCAGGGCTGAGCTCATGGCACGCGGTCTTACCTGCTGTCGAAGGATGTCGTTGTCCATCTGGACTCTCTTCACTTCGTGGAGACTCTCGTGGAGTGTGTGGTTGCTCTGCCGCAGCTCCTGGATGTAATCGCAGGCCTTGGACAGGATGCCTCCTTTACTCTGAGACAGAGAGTGAGTAAACATGAACTAAAGGCTATTAGTAATCATTTAACTTATATTATTGCAGCTATAAACAGTTAATAAGACAGAAAAGCAGCTTGTTACGTTACAAAGGAATCAGAAAGCACGAACCATCCGTCCTGAAGACTTTCCCTTATTGCAAAACTTAAAAGTTACAGCTTTACCTCTGACTGATACTGAGCTCTGACACTGGAGACTCCTTCCAATAGTGTTTTCATTAAATAAGCATGTATCCATACAATATTGATGATTATACGTTTTATTTTTTTCAAAATAACAATGTTTAAAAAAAAAAATGATTACACAGATTATGTGGAGAGTACCTGTAAATTCGCTGTTACTATAGAAACGATAACTTATTGGAAAGAGGGCATTCATACAGTATATGCACCGGTGATTTGCCTTGTAGGATTGTAGGAACTACAATCAGAGCTGCTGTTATAGAAAATTAATCAGATCTGAGACTTAAAATGCCAATCAAATATGAGAATTTAACAGTGCCTTGGTATGATGAAAAATCAAATACACAATTTGTTTTTCTTACCTCAAAGATTAACCCTGAAACAGTTAATTAACACTGACGCATTTACCGTACAACATTTCTCTCTTTTTTATTTATTTATTTATTTATTTTTAACTGGATCTATGATAGCTATGATGGAGGCAGTGGTGGCTTGGCAGTTAAAGGTCTGGGTTACCGATCAGAAGGTCGGTCGGGGGTTCACTGCCAAGCTGCCACTGTTGGGCCCTTGGGCAAGGCCCTTAACGCTCTCTCCTCCAGGGGTGCCGTATCATGGCTGACCCTGCGCTCTGACCCCAGCTTCCTGTCATGCTGGGGTATGCGAAGAAAAGAATTTCACTACGCATACGTATATATGATCAATAAACACTCATTATCATTACACTAACAATCAATGGAGGTCTATCTCACCCAAATTGTGTTTTGTTTTGTTTTGTTTTTTGTCTTAAAATACATACCGATATCTTCACCTGCTTGCTCCACATGATACTGTTTAGCTACGAATTAGTTTTTAAATACACCATTTCCGTAGAAAATGACATTTTTACACTTCTCCACCTTTAAATGTCAGGAGGCTATGCATTGTGAATTTCAAACAACGTTCCTCTTCAAACGTGCTAAGGCAAAGGATGATTACGATTTTATGGCATGGCCACCCCCATACCGTTATATTGTTCAGCTACACGCTGTTCGTGTTTACGGATGATACGGTGAGTCACTGTATCTCCAAGACAGATATTTACTGAAAAGACATTGGGGTGAGACAGATTTCCCTTATATGTTAGCTAAATTCGTGTGAAAGAAAGCATGTACATATTGCTATTGTACTGGTTCAGAGATCGAGCTGTCAGAATGACAAGTATGACAGATGCTTCTCACCGCTCCGGTTTTAGTGCTGTCCATGCTGCAGTCTGGGATGATTTTAGACAGCGTCACGATCCAGTTGTTGATCTTGTCTCTCCTCCGTCGCTCCACTGCATATTTTAAAGTTCAAAACAGCTGTAAGGATGACCTGCCGCTGCGTTTCGGGATAGTTTTAACAATCCCTCATTTCCTCGATTTTCCTTTATGGTTAAGTGTGTATCACATACAACGTCATCCGTATCATTACGTGTCACTGGCGTGGTACCTTTAGTATGTATCTTTTACCTAGAAAGTGTACAATGGGTAACATTAAAGCTTTACTCTTCAGTAAAACCTACACAATATCCATAGTTCCAGATGACATATGCGTAGTAAAAAGGTAGAAAAGTGAAGACCCCCGCCCCAGTGACAAGGTACCCCTTTTTTCTAAAAGTGTAGTTCATTCAGGTGACTTGTAGCACGCACGGGAAGCTTCTTTATTCTTTTAATTTTCAGTCAGAACACGTTTGACCTTGGGGGCAATGTAGTTGAAGTGTTTTTTTGTTTTGTTTTTTTGTGACAAATTATTTGATTCGTTCCCTTTGAGCTTTTGTACAAAGTCATATCAGCTTGCTAACTAGCAATGAAGTCAAATCAGATGGAGTAAAATGTATACTCAGAAGTCAGAGTTCTGATATTGAAACAATCAATTTCCCACTATCCAACCAGTAATTTCAGACAATATCCGTAATATTCTCGGCAGTCTTGGAGAAGAAAAAAACAGAAACAGAAAACAACAACAAACGGACAAAAACAATAGACACAGATTAACTGGACTAATTCTAGGTGATGCTGGTCCACCTGGATTCTCCACAGATTTCCTAGAGCACCCAGGGTATTAACAGAAAGTGTTGCGTTTTTCTTTTGCAACATCGCATTCATGGTGTGAATTTTCATCATGATAAATGGCAGCAATTGTGCAAAATGGGCCCCCAAAAAGGTTTTAAAATTGGTGCAATCCGTCGAGAAGAAAGCAAAGAGACCTGGAAAGACCCACACTCCTGAGGAGTAGATAGGCACTATTAGAGAGTGGGATGAGTTGAACGGTACTTGGAATACATTTTCCCCTTTAAAAATAACATTAAATAGGCGGCCAGAAATCCAGAAGAAATCATGTGAATACAGATTCCTTGAAAGGATTATGCTCATAGTGGGGGGTTTTAGTGGATGTATTGATTTAATTGATCTTCAACTTCACGTTCACTGGTTTGTGACGCCTACATATTCACACAATCCCTGAAAGTGACGAGGGTCAATCTAGATCAAAATCACTCAAGCTTCAATGAACTTTACTCCAGGGCCGTTCAACGGGAGTGCTATCTACTGCACCTATAATGTCATATTCGATTAGCGTGGATAACAATTTCAACACTTTTCTCTGTACTAAGAAAACAGAAAACCTATTTAGTCCAAATTCACTTATGACGGATGTCTAAGGGCAGTTGTTAAATTCAGTTAAGTTGTATGGCGGTAGCTTTCAACTGGATGAGCAACTAACATGGTTGAATGACAGCTGATACCTTTTGATGCTTAACCATTAGTGATTAGTTCAAGGCTATAACTAAGACCATTTGAATTGGTTGTTTTGTTTCGCAGTGGCGTTACCACTTTTGCCTAGCGCCATGGACGCTTAACGCAGACTTCTTTATCCATTTGTCTTTGGTTTTTAAACAATCCACGTCATCACCATGTCGTGTTTTTGAACATGTCCCCTTTTCTGAACTAACGTCTCTTGCCCTGTAGCTAGTCTCTGGTGAGCTGGCTTCAGCTAAATAATTTATATAAATACATGTGATTGGATAAACCCCAACACAGGATCAGCTACAGAAGCTGCGCTGATTGATGTTTAGAAAATCGGAGTTTTCCGCTTGATTCAGTTTGCTGAAATGCTTTGTTCGTAAGCTGATGACCATTAGTGTATGATGATGCATGTTTCTGTAGAATATATATAGTGTCATTAAAAATGATTGGGCATAACTCAAATCAAACACAGAAGCACCTCACTCTCAGCCAAATGGCGCACGGACACCACAAAACCAGAGTTCATTATTTTAGTGTTGCATTAGTATTGGAAAGATGGATAAAACTCCATTGGAATAGCTCTGGTAAGACTTTCTCATATGTTTATCTCATCCTAAGACATTAAGGTGTCCAAATTCTTGTCGGTAGTAATCATCTATACACTGGTGCGTAGATTAGGTTGACTTTTCCTTTAAGTTGGTGACAAATTCAACACGGATGCGGTAAACAGTACTGGAATGCAGTGTTTTGCTAAAAGGAGCAGCACACACACACACAAAAAAAATATTCTCGTCAATTCATACCGCTCTCTAGTGGTAGACTCATGCTATTGCTGAATGAGACTTCAAAAGCAATTTTAACCTAACCCCCTGATGCTTTTCGATTGGACCCATATTTGGTGGAATGCTCCAAATACAATAACCAAGTATATCTGCAGCGTTCAAAAAACAGTAAATCCACACACACACACACACACACAGTCACCTTCATTGTGTTGCGCCCTCCTGCGTTCGTCTCTCGGCGTTCGCAGTCCTTCCATCTTCCTGCAGAAACGACAAGAAAGGATGACAAAACCTCAGTCATGACCTTTTGTTCATCCAAATGCACACAGAAGAAGCACATGTTTATACTGAAGGAAAGAAAGCAGAACGCAAAGCCCTGAGCTGGCGCGCACAGCTTGGTGCTTATCGAGGGCTTTAGAAAAGCCCACCATTCACTCTGGGGCCAACAGGGGTGTCAACTTTAAAGTGCCGGTGGAGATGAGGGGTTTATGAGACATCAGAGGGACTGATCCATATGCAGACCAGCATGGCAGCGTTGACAACAGCTTCACATCCAAACCAGAGAAAAAATATCTCGTTGCCCTTTCGTGTCAGTAGAATCATCCCGTAATAAACTGCAGCGCCCGAGGCTTGGATCCGCTCTAATGACACAAGTGTTCTCGGCATGCAATCTTCTCTCAGGTACGCTTTAATTAAATCGAGGTGAGGACAAGAACAAGGACGAGGTGCCGGAGTAAAGGGAATGAACTTCACTTTTACAGAGACCTGGACAAAAACACCATCAGTATAAGAGATGCGTTGTGTTTTGAAAGGGAAAGCGGCAGGGTGAACGTATGTCGGTGAAGTCTGGTGTAGTTTTATCAGCGGCAGAATGGGAAATCCAGACCTGAGACAAATGCAAAGGTGTTACTACCAAGCTCCTTGTGGCAAATGAGAAAGAACATAATGGTAAAGGTCACCTAAAAATCACATTTTCACCACACACACAGTGCATGTTCTCTATCTTGGTCAAATGTACTTTATTTATTTATTTATTGCATTTCTTCAACCTGATTTTGTATTATGTAAAACATTTCAGGTGGTTAAAACGAATGATTAGAAAGGAAAGTTCACCTGCTGCCTTAAAAACACGACTAAACTCAACCTGAAGACAGCATTTGTTTCAACTCAAAAAGTTACGTCTCACAAATTTTTACAAGTCACAGCAATGGATTATTATAGGTCTCATTTTTGAAAACTTAAACATATTAACTTATAACGTATTTTGATTCCGTCTAGAATGGAAAGCTAGATCCCTTGTATATAAGTGCACTTTGCTACCACAGCACACCTTCAGAGGTCTTGTGGAGTCCATGCCCCGGTGGGTCAGAGCTGTTTTGGCACCACAAGGGGGACCTACTCAATATAAGTCAGGTGGTTGTAATCTTATGGCTGATCGGTGCAATGTATGTATGTTTATGTGTCATACTTTTAATAAATAAAAAATTGTAATCGATGGAAAATTCCTGTGGTATGAGAGGAATAAAACACTTCGGGATTAGATGATACGCTAATTCCACCATGTGTCAGGTTGGATCCCGATATATAACAGCAGTCCCTGTTGTGTTTTATTCCATACATAAATATACACTACTGCGCACACGTATTTGATTCTTACTTGCACATACCGAGTCAATATCAGGATTTAGCCATTAAGAGATATCAAGTAGCGTAGATGTGTTAGTATTTGAATAAAACGCATGCGGATTGTAAAACATAAAAGAACAGAGTGCAAAAAAAAAAAGAGGTTCGGGTTCAGATATGAGGATTTCTCCCGGCACATACAAAGTGATTTGTCTCTAAAATAATGTTTTCTTGAATAACAAGAATAACAACTGAGTGGAATTTTCATTTTATGTTTCTGATTGAAGAAATAAAGACAGCTGGTGGTAACGGCGTCAGACCCTTCTATAATGCTCACTCGGTTTTCTGATGAAGGTTAGAGAGTTGTTTGTTTTTGTAAATGTTGAATTGATTTATTGGGTGTTATGAGGGTTTAAGCCTTCAGGCTGCGACGTGTGACAAGCTTTCCAGCGTAAGGAGTGACAACGGCTGTTTAGAAGTTTTTAATTAGCTATCACGCTCTCGCTCTCTCTCTCACTCTCTCTCATATATATATATATATATATATATATATATATATATATATATATATATATATATATATATATATATATATATATATATATATATATATAAATATAACATAGCTGGTCCTTTATTCATTATTGTGTTTTGTATAGAAACATGGAAGAACAGACGTCCATTACGACTGTTTATTCAAATATACAGTATAAAACTCCATATTTCCTTTTTGTTACAGTTTAGTACTACAGCTGTGCAAAAGTCTGCACACCCAAGAAAAGAAATGCAATTTATACCCAAGGTATATAGTGTGGTCCTTCATGACCATAAATAGTAAAAATGGTTAAACAATGTATTTCCCTTTCTGAAAGTCATAGAAATCTGTATTTAATAACAAAAATATACCCACCCTTTGACTTTTATTAGATCAGATATAGAGCCTAACTAAGTTTTTGTTAAGTTCTTGTTTTATACATTTTTAATCAGCTTGTACATATTCAATTATGTCAACATATTACGCCAATGAATTATAATATATAAATACATTTTTCTAGACAAAAATGTAAAAAACAACTTTTTTGTTTTTACATTAACTCACATCACACAACTGTGAGCTTAGCAGAAGCACCAACTGTGTCTTGAACTAAGTCGAATACTTTTCCAGTACTTAGTTAAATGAAATGATTTTATTTTATTTTTTAAAGATTAATCAGATGTTTGTTAATATGAAAGCAATACGTTAAATACTTTTAGACACTAACAGGTCTCAGGCCCTTATTGGCTTTTCTTTATCCATCCATATCGGGATGTTTGGCTGAAGTGCAACTTTAACAAAACCCTGCTCTATAGGCTCCCTCAAGTACAAACAATATGAATAATTTACGCCGGCATGAATGATTCTGACTTGCGTCCATCTCTGGTCTTTAAGAATTTATCCTTCAATAAAGAATTGTAGAAAAATCAATTGAAGCGCCATAAACGAAACCTCATCCGAACACAAAACAGCGGAACGCCAGCATTAACATTTAACATTTCATTATCAAATCTATCTTTAATATGTGGATAGAAAGATTACCCGGGTAGGAAAACCCACAAACCCACCAAATGTCACTCCAGACGGGCTGTTAACCGGATTCGATTTTCTCTCTCCCTTTCTCTACGACGCCAAATCCGTTATGGCTGATTGTGATCACATGATCTAGGCAGAGCTACAACACGAACGCCTTCTTCGTGTGTTTCTTTCAGTCCGTTGTATTTGTGCAGTAAAAAAACATGACACAACAAAAAGCAAAGGTGAGAAAAATATTGTTAGCACATTTCTCCTGCTGCTCAGTCCAGACTGTTCGTGATGGGTAAAACACCACGGGTCTTCTGCATCTGAAGGTTGAAAGCTTGCTGCTCCAAAGTCCAGCTGAATATAAAGTGTACACAGTGTTTCATTCATAGAGATGATGATTTAGCTATCTCTATTATTTTGGACAGAAGTAAATAGGCTGCGGGTGATCAAAGTCATGTGTAAATAAGGAATAAAACCTCTTGATGGTAAATTCATGCACAGTTTAGTTCACACACCAGGTGAATTAAACACCTTTTTCCGAGACCCACCGACCCGTGGACATGTTTGTCAAAACTCTGCAGCATCCAGATAAAAAAAATAATAATCCACTAGCAAAAAAAAATGATGAGTATAATAATGTTAAAGTGAAGCTGCTAAAAAACTGCTATGATTAGCGCCCCCGTGTGGCAGATACTCACGCTGCATATGGATGAGTGCGGGGAGCTATGGTACGTGGTGCGCCTGGCTGAAGAACTTCCGGCGTGCTCATCACGTAGAACTGACCTGAGAGAGAAATAGAAAGAGAAAGAGAGCGATTATTAAGTCAGAACCGAGTCCTCTACTTCATCAGGGTACCAATATATATCTGAATTAACTCTGTGACATTTTAATTGAAGCACCAAAATATCATTTTTGCACCTAGAGCAACATGTACACTTTCATATAGTGCAGAGGTTTGCATGCCATTAGGCCTAAATAAAGAAAACAAGTAAGGAATACAACACTTACAGGTGTGCTCTTATAGGAAAATATTCAACAAATGGGTGGTGTGATTAAGTTACTGGTACCGTCGCAATGCTCATTATTCTTCTATAACTTCAAGTGTTTTATTCTTGTTATTCTTGTTATATAACACTCTAATTTGCCAACAATTTTTTTTATCCATTTATAATTTAATGTTAAGCTAGTCCCTGTTATTACTTACATTGTGACAGTTATTTTTAGTCCTTTAGTTATAACAGTTGTGCCCTTTTTTCATCTCTCAAAGAAATTAAAGTTACCTCTGGCTGTTACAAAGCACTGACACTGGAGACTCCTTCCAGAACCATATCTCCCTGTTCGAGGGAGAACCAGTTCTCACCTGCTTTCCCACTAAAGTGAAGCAGGGTTGAGCCTGCCCAGCACCTGGATGGGAGACCTTCTCATTGCTGGAAGTGGTATCAGTGAGGCCAGCAGAGGGCGCTCACCCTATGGGCTGTGTGGGGCCTAATGCCCCAGTATAGTGACAGGGACACTCTACTGTTTAAAAAAAAAACAAAAAAACAAGCACGGCCTTTCAGATGAGACCATAGCCTAAGGTCCTGACTCTCTGTGATCATTAAAAACCCCAGGACATTTATCATAAAAGAGTAGTTGTATAACCCCGGTGTCCTGACAAAATTCCCCCATTGGCCCTTCTCTATCATGGCCCCCTAGCAATCTCCATCTCTGAATTGGCTATATCACTCTCCTCTCCATGAATTGTTTGCCCAGCAGGGGATCCCACCCCTCCCGTTTCCCATCATCCAGCTCCACAGCAGCTAAACAAAGAGTCATGATACTCTACACACAGAAACCCAACAGTGTCCTGACTAATCGTATAACACGCTTGCAGTGATAATAACATTCATTTGTTTATACTCATTGAAAATGTCAGAAAGGTCAAACGCCAGTGTACTGTGAGAAAGGGATCAATCAGACTAAATGGAACATACCTGAGAATTAGCCATTACTACAGAAATGATAACATATTAACAAGCGAATTCATATAAACCTGCGATATGCCTTTCAGCCGGAACTACTGAGCACCTGACCAATCAGAATCGAGAACTCAACAGCACTGTAGTATAAAGAAATGACATGTTTGTATGATAGGTTTGACAAATGTTCTTTCTTTCTTGACCACAAATACATAAATTAGAGCTAAAAGATTCTTCAGAGAAACATAGCTGGGGGAGAAAATGCAGAGCTTTGAGTGTGAAGCCAAAAAAATGTACTCAAAAAAGTGCTGTTGGGTGCTTTTTTAGGTTCAGGACCGCCAACAAGATTAAAGTACTTTGCAAGCTGTGTAAGAGCGAGCTCATATATCATTCCACTATTTCTAATTTAAGGACCCACATGCAGTCTGTTCAACCCAAAGTGAGTTCTCGAGGGCGCAGCTTTAAAACTTCCTCTGTTCGCATCCTCACATCCGGGTATAAAACACAGGAATTACTGCAGCAATGTAAGAAGAAATCAAACAAAAAAAATTACTAAGGGCCATATTCAGAGTTGGCAAATTTGCTATATTGTTGACAATATTTGCTGTAATTTCTCTTGGCACGCCGCCTATCTCACCTGCTGTGTGAGAGCGTGTGGGCTCGGCCGGATGGGCTGAAACTCCGGCGGTTGTCGCATCGCTCACGGCAGCTGGTGGGATGTAGGAGAAGCGTGCCTCGCCTCCGATCGTCTCTACTGCAGGATTGCCTCCATTACTGAAGGGACTCTGGATCACAGCCTACCGTTCACACATACACGGCACTTTTACTATTAAAGCTACTGAGCTGACATGCACAGAGCAGCCGAATTTCACAGAGATATTGTTTATTGTAACCACATGCAGTGTAACCAGATCTGCTGAATCAGCAATGTTTCTGTGAGAGATACAGGCATCAGGTCAGTTATAATATATAAAGTCTTTACTCGTTATCCCAGAGGACTCGCTTTTAATATCATTAAGCACCGAGTAATAGCTCTGATTCTGAATTTCTGTTTATCAGTCGAAGTGAAAAAGGTGTGGGCTCTGGATATAGCTTTGAAAAGACATGGCATGTAGATCTGTCCTTGAAAGAGGCATGACCTCTGGAGGTGTCAGTCCCATTGAAAGAGGCGTGACCTCTGGATCTGTCATTACAATGGGCATGGCCTCTGGATCTGTCATTAAAATGGGCATGACCTTTGGATTTGTTATGGAAAGAGGCATGGCCTCTGAATCTGCCATTAAAACAGGCGTGGCCTCTGGATCTGTTATTGAAAGAAGTGTGGCCTTTGGATCTGTCAATCCTTGTCAAAGAGGCATGGTGTAAGGATCTATCATTGAAAGATGAATGACCTCTGAATCTGTTCGTGAAAGAGGCGTGGCCTCTGAATCTGTCAGTCGTAGTGAAAGAGGTGTGGCCTCTGAATCTGTCAGTCCTAGTGCAAGAGGCGTGCGCTATGGATCTGTCTGTCCTAGTGAAAGAGGCGTGCCCTATGGATCTGTCTGTCCTAGTGAAAGAGGCGTGCCCTATGGATCTGTCTGTCCTAGTGAAAGAGGCAGTGGTTGGTGTCAGTTTATTCTGTACCTGTTGGGCTCCAGTAAATGAAGCAGAAGACACCACGCCAACTGTCCCACCCACCAACGGCTGATTAGTCAACTGAACAACCTGATAGGTTACCTGAGAAAAAGGAAGTAGACATTTATTACCTCACTTATAAAGACAAATAACAAACTTTAATGTTAGACACTTAACTGTATGCTTAGCAAAAGACCGGATTGTTTATGCACTAAGCACTTTAATAACACTCTTCAGATACAGAACAAGCACTTCTTGAACAATGCCTAAACTTGAACAATTTCACCCATTTCCACTGCAAACCAACCGGTTCTCAGGGGGAAAAGGGGGCTTATCTTAACTGGGAGAGTGAGTGTGCAAGGAGAAGCTCACTCGACCATTTAATGATGATATTAGTGCTGAAACTCTGTTCAGTTCGCTTCCAGCATGAAAATGCTGTTGGTCTGGAACCAAGTACAAGTGATGTCATGGGTTTGGATGTGGCCTCATCTTGTCGCCATGACAAGCTGTTAAAATATGCCTGGAGTAAGCAAAATGTTTTTTGTTTTTTTTTATATATATAAAATTACCGTTGAAAATGAATCAAGAGTTTAAAAACATTTTACTGGCAAATGTAATAGACTAAATGGGAGCTACACAATCAACATAAAAGGTCAAAGCTACTTTAATAAAAACATATTGATGATTTGACTTTAATTCACATCATGTATCAGGTATCATTAAATTATATATATATATTTTTTTTTTAATTCCAAGGCCATCTGGAAAAGCAGACAACTTCCATCTTCCCATGAACAACGTGGTGGGAATGCACCGTTCAACAAGAAAGCCAACAATTCCCAAAGAAGTTTAACCTTAGCAATGTGTTTCTCATGCTTTAACTATGCTGAGAGTGGTGTGCGAGTTAATTTAATCTATGGCGCAATAAGAGCACTAGTTGTTCACTCTGAAGAATAAGGATTTGTAAGAGTCCTACACGAGCATCCTTCCTTCCCCAACCTCCCCCCTCTCCGTCCTATCATGTGACTTTCTTACTGACAGACATGTGACCTGGGCACAGTTCCAGTCCAAGTGAGGAAATACAGTCACATGACCGCCTGCAATAATTGCAGCAGCGACCGCATCCTTTTCTTCAGCATCTGTTTAGGCTACAGCACTCGTTCTTAACGCGTCTCTTGAGTGTTATTATTTTTTTGAATAGTTAGATATATGAAGTATTAGAGAGAGAGAGAGAGAGACTTTGTAGCACGAGGTTGTTTACATAGGATCATGACATAAATGAGCAGTAATGTGCATCATAAGCAAAAATCAATCCTCTAAGAAATACCAGTTGTCGAAATGACATCAATAATCACAATTATTTATTAAAGTTTACCTGTTTTAAATGATAATTTACAAAAATATCAATCGAATCATATTTACAACTAAAATAAATACGTGAAACGTCATGGCGTTTATTAATCAAACTTTTAATGTATGAATTGTATCATTTAAAACAACTGTCTCGTGATTACTCTACTCTGTGCAAGCTTTCTGCCTTTCCTTTCTTAGCTACGCTATCCTCTAGAGCATTTTAATGCTGGACATGTGCCCTGTCTTTGCTGAGTGATTGCCTTCGAGGTAATTGGAGACCCAAAGCGCACCTTTAAGAAAAGAAAGAAGAAAAAAAAAAAGCCCACCTGCGTACCGCTGCTGTCGGGGAGAAACTGATACTGGACGCTCCGGTCAGTGAAAGCTGAAGTGTGAGGAAATGCAGCTGCTTCACCTCCTCTCAAAGCGTCTGTATCAGGAGGATATGATAAATAATTTGGGAAAGATTGGAAAAGATTGAGAGTTTAAATTCCATGACAGCCAGAGGATAAAGCCTAAGTCGGCCTAATGTCCAATAGTATTATATTAGATATACAACAAATGATATAGTCCAAGTTTTTTATTATTATTTATGTAATATTGGAAGCTGTCATTTATATCTTATTATTGATTTCAGCCTCTTGATTTCTTGAAGTTGGAAAATAAAACTCTGCGTGCATTATGTACCAGTATCTATTATATTCCTAGACTATTTGTTCAACCTAAAGTTGGACGTTAATCCATTTAGCTTCTGCCTCCTATTTTCATTTTAAATCAGCTTGATTTCTTATTAAGTTACTTGTTATATTTATTCATAACATTTCTTCTACTATTCTAGATTCCTTCCTATAATAAGGTGGTCTTATTTCTAACCACATCCTTACCACTTGCTGTATATTTATCTTAGAAAAACCTAACACGTGCATAAAAACAGCAATTGCCATCTAAAAAAAAAAAAAAAAAAAAAAAAGGATTATTATGAGCTCATCATACCTTCAGTTATCTCTGATGTGTCCTTTTCTTGTTTCATTTGCCTGAAAACCATTGAGACAATAAAACTGCATCATTATACAAGTAAAATATTTTATATTGTTAAACAGTAAGCATAAGTTTTCTACAATAAATAACTTTATAATAGTTTCAGTAGTTTTATCAAATTTATGACAAACACAAAATATAACCAGTTAAAAATATGTTCCACAAATATAAATGACACACATAAACACATCAATACTCATTTCCATACTACTTACAGACACTTTTTTTTTTTTTTTTTTTACATTTATTCTGATTTTTAAAATAAATTCTATCTATAAAATGTCTGCTTAAACGGTCATATTTAAAATAATAATAAATAAATAAATAAATAAATAAATAAATAAATAAATAAATCTACACAACAGGAAAATTATTATCTGAAATTTTAAAGAAGACACTTTGATAAAAGCTCCGCCCACTTTCCGATCACCTCAGGTCATACATATCAATTTATGTGTCATTATTATATACTGTATAAACATGTTATTTTTCTTTATAAAGCTTATAAAGCTTACAAACCAGACAAAGTAGAGTGGAAACATTTAACAACATTGGTGTCTTATATTATTTGTAAATCAATTCTACACCTGCATTCATGAAATGGCAAAAAAAATTTACTTGTTCACTCCATGTGAGGAATTTCCCAAAAACCTTGGATTTATTTGATATATTTATACTGAAAACGACATAAAACTTTGTTTTGTTTTTATAACAGTGCAATATATTTTCTTGGTTAAACATTAAAGAAATGCTTTTCCAACAGTATTTTCTGTAAAAGTCTCTCTCATTAAGATTAAGTCTTCAGTGGGAGAGGAAACTGTGAGTTCTACATACAACATCAGAAGACTGGATATGGGTTTTTATTAAGTATGCAAATTTATGTAGATTTAATTAGAGCAAGTCACATTTGCATAAATAATTACTTTTATACTTACAAAAAAACGTATAATATATGAAAAAAATACCTGTATGAATATCAGACATTAACTGGTAAAGGCTGGTTATAATATTTAATAATAATAATAATAATAATAATAATAATAATAATAATAATAATAATAACAACACTTTTAATGACCCTATTCACCTGTAGTGTCTCGCCTATAAATTACAAACTCAACATAAGATTTCTGCATTAATTATTGGCTTTTAAATTAAACTTTCTTTTATAAGAAGCAGGTGCCTCTGTAGTGCACTAAAGATTTACCTCAACGAGGAGTCCAAAGTCTGCTGCAGCACATCCATCTACCTCCAACTTCCCAAAGCGTTTAATGGAAATGTTGATCACGGGAACAAACACTTTGGTCATGTGAGAGTCCGGAGAAACACACACACATACACACACACACACACGTACACACACACAAGGAGAGAGAGAGAGAGAGAGAGAGAGAGAGAGAGAGAGAGAGAGAGAGAGAGAGAGAGAGAGAGAGAGAGAAACTGTGGCTGTGCTCCAATTCGCTTCTTGTTACACATTTAGTGCACTATATAGCGCGCAGAAGCCGTTATTTCGATGCCTATGTGTGTGCCCTAATGAAGGAAGTGAAGCGCTATTAGGATTCAGCCTGCGTCCTACGTCACGCATGTGCGTCAAAATGGTGCGCATGCGCAGTGTATAACCTTTTCGAAACTAGTGTGAATTCGGAATTTTATATGCAAGTGCTGTGTAGCTGAGAGTTCGTGTAGCGTATTAAATATTCTTATTAAAAATCTTTTTCTATTTTTTGTTGAGTTTGTCTGTTTGTCTATGTAATGCGTGGGTTGATAAGAATTTGATCAGTAAGGAAACTTGTTTAAACAAACACAATAAAAACAAAGATTGGAAAATGTTATCCGTTCTGTCCGTCTTATTATATTTTTTAAACCAATTCAACATAGTGTTAATGTTATGCACTATATGGCTAAAAGTATGTGGATACCTGAGCATCACACCCATACTGTATGTGGTTCTTCCCCGAACTGCTGCCATGAGAATGGAAGCACACAACTGTATAGAATGTCTTAATATGCTGTGGCATTGCAATTTCTCTACCCTGGATCTAAGAGGCACAAACCTGTTCCAGCTCCACGAAGACATGGTTGGAGTGGTAGAACTCCTGCACGGAGTCTTGACCTCAACGCCACTGAACACCTTTGGGATGAACTGCCCATTCCTCCCCGCCCCAACATCAGTAGCTGAGCTCACTAATGCTTTTGTGCCTGAATGAACACAAATCCCAACATCCACGATCCAAAATCTAGTGGAAAGCCTTCCCAGAAGAGTGGACGTAAAAGTAAAGAGAGCTAAATCTGGAATGGGATGTCCAACAGGGACATATGAATGTGATGGTCAGGTGTCCACAAACTTTTGGTGATATAGTGTATATACACGCCTGCTATATGTTATATTTAATCATTATGCATGAGGCTACATTTCCTTTGAAAACCCAACTAACAATTATCGGTTCTCAGAATGACCTGGGAATGTTTGCATTCATGGAACTTTCTGAGGACAGATCTCTTTTAGTTCCGGTTTCCAGGATAGTTTTCTTTATGGATTTATAATATTTCAATGCGGTTCAGAGAATATTCTTTGTAACTATTTTTGAACCTTGCACTAACATGGGTTGGTTTGGAGAACGTTAAGGGAACATCCTCTGAACCCTTAAATCAGTGGTTCTCAAAGTGGAGAACCCCCAGGATTCTATGAGTGATGTTTTTTTTTTTTTTTTTTTTTTTTTACAGTTGTGGAATTATTATTATTTTTAGTTGTTATTATTAGTCTGTTTAACTGGTAACTTGTTTTGAGTAGTGGTAGCTCGGTTGTTAAGCTGTTGGACTACTTATCAGAAGGTCATGAGGTCAAACCCCAGCACTGCTAAGCTGCCATTGTTGGTCGCTCTAACCCTAATCCTCAACTGCTCAGATGTATAAATGTGATAAATGTAACTCGTTCTGGATAAAGGCATCTGCCAAATGCTGTTTATGTAAATGTATTCTGTCAGTGAAAAGCTCTATGGTCCTAAAAAAAATAGCCAAAACATTATTTTACACATTTAAATATTGTTCATGTAAATAAATCTGTTATCAGGGAGTTTATGGAATTTACTATACAGTTAAAGGTATACCCGTCTATAAAGGTTTTGTGAACCCTTGCTTTAAATTTAAATACGTTCCTCTTATGAGACCATGAAAGAATGTTATAGGAATGTTCCCTGAAGATTAGTATGAAGTTACAAAAATAAAGTACCTAAAAACAACCTTAGTTGTCAGTTAACTATAACAGTTGTGTTTTAAAAGTTCCCAGAATGTTTCAGGGATAAGCTGACCAAAATACAACGTTCCCAGAACGTTATGAAATAACGGTTGTGTGTTTGCTGGGTAACACTACATTATAAAAAAGTGTGTATACAATAATCATTGCCTGTTCTTTATTTTATGAACGTTTAATTAATCCCAATTATACAATTAACACCGTTTATTTTCTTACAGCATAGAAATCCCACTAGTAACCTTTAACCTAGATAGGAGACACGGAACTTTAAATAGACGATGTTTCTGCTAGATTTGTGTAGCCTGCAACACGCAGCAATAGTTGTTATGTAGACCCATTTGATTGGCTCGCTTTCTGCTTTCTGGAATTTCATTGGCTAAACATGTAGGCGTTTGTTTCATGGTCCCGCCTCTTATGGTGTTGCACTGATATTCTTCCGACTGCGTTTCCACTCAGGTTTGTGATTCTTCAGCTAGCCGAGTGCTGCTACTATGACCGGCCGGGTTCTAGTCGGAGTTAAGCGGGTTATTGACTACGCCGTAAAGGTACACGTTTCCTCTCTTTACCGTCTGTTTCTTAATTTGGAAAGAAATGCATCACTTTTAAAATATTTATCTTCCAGACGGTTAACTTGAACCCAGCTGTTTGGCAGGTTAACCAGGTTAACCCCGAGTGGAATTCCAAAAAGTAACGTAGTGCACTACTAAAGGGTGCAGACGCCGCCATTTTCTCGCGTGTGTAGTGCACTTCTGTGGCAGATACGGAGTTATTTGTGATTGGGCCTTAGCCTAGTTTTGCTTGCAGGCAAGACGGTTAAAGGCAGGATAAACTTCAAACCAAGGTCAGCGCGGATAGGAACGTGTTTGGACGGAGAGATAACTACATTAAATTTATCTCCATATTTAGGGTTATAAACTTTAATACAGAATGTTTACATTTTGTTTAGCTGTAATTCAGCTGTCATAATTATGACATTTGGCTAGCAAGTGTTCCTATCTTGGGGGGTGTCTTCATTAGGGTTGCCATATTTGAATTAATACCTTCTAACTAATGGCATTTTTAAATCTTTGTTTTAGTGCGTCACTAAAACGGAGTAAACACATTTACATAAAAAAACACATTATTATAATATTATTTATAATTAGTCCTCATCTATATATCTACTCTGTATGTCTAGTGTGATAATATTAAAAACCAGACCCTTTTAGACAGGGATTCCTATCAACCTGGCAACATCGTCTGTTATATTGAATAGATAAATTTATCTATTCATTATAGACTGAATAATCCAGTAGATCTGCCATGTTATGTTATGTAAGGAATAAAACAGTTTGGGGTGTGCGGTTATGGGGAAATAATGAATGACACTGCTTCGACTAATACTACTTCGAAGTTGATTACTTTTGTATAACGGCACATCTCCTATCACAATTTGCCAGCAATTACACATTTTTATTAGCGTGATAAAGGCCCCGTGTAAGCTGTTACTATAGAAACCATCACGTTTAGAACGAGCGTGTTAAAATAAACCTGCGATTTTCCTGCAAGCTGCACTCCTGTCATACCTGCTGTTATAGAAAATGAATCAACACCTTCTGACCAACCAGAATGGAGAATTCACCAGCACTGTCGAATATGAAATTATGAATCAGTATTGTATAATTTATAAAAAAAAAAAAAAAGTGACTTTCTTCAAATAATCCTCACCTCAACCTGTATTAAAAAGCTGGAATACCGATTACTTGACTCTTCTTGTGGTTCTTGATTTTCTTCCAGACCACTGGTAGGTGAATTATTATTATTTTTAATTTTTTTTCGATCTGCTGCTATCTGCTTGATGACAAGATAGGGACACGATCAAAGTCAGCCTGGACGGCACGTAGACGCGTAACAACAATTTCGCAATATATTGCGATATACAACACCGATAATGAGCATTTAAAATATTGCACGTAGTTGTACAGGATGCTGTTTAACTAGTCATTTTTGTGCCAAATTTATTAGGACAATGCATTGTTTTTGTTTAACATCGTGCGTTCGTTTTTATCCGTTTATAGTTGCATATAATGTTTCAGCAGTAGTCCCTGTTACAAGTCCTTGTGAATGAGAAAATGAATCAACACCTTCTGAGCAATCAGGTTCACGAATCCTTTTAATTGGGAATCCTCAAGGGAAGTTTCTCCAAAAATCCACAGTAGTATCGAATTATGGAGCATCTGAGAACTAATATTATACATGATTTATTGTTCTCTCTCTCTCTCTCTTTCTCTCTCTCTTTCTCAGATCCGAGTCAAGCCTGACAAAACCGGCGTGGTTACGGATGGCGTGAAACATTCGATGAACCCTTTCTGTGAGATCGCAGTGGAGGAGGCTGTCCGACTGAAGGAGAAGAAACTGGTGAAGGAGATTGTGGCTGTAAGCTGTGGACCTCAGCAAGTCCAGGTAACACACATTCGGCATTTCTAACTCCCTGAACCTTTGTATTTATTTGTCCAGGGCTTTAAACGAGCGCTTTATTAAAGGCGCACGTGTTTTGGTGATGCCGTTACTATAAGACTGTAAATTACTATAAGATGAGATTTGAGTTACAGTCAATATCAGACAGTGTTGGTAATAATAACTGTAACACAATATGTTTTGCTAAATATATTCGTGTGATCCAGATTGGCCTGTTCCCATTATATCCGTTGTTTTCCCTAAATTACATTAAAAGTTCTAAACATTTTGGTTCACTTGTATCAATTTCTTACGTACATTCTGGAGGATTTGACTTAAACCCATTTTGTGTAATCTCAATGAAGGGTGTTTGGAAAAGTATTGTAATTTTGGAAAAACAGTTTACAACATTACTGTGGTGGAAGAAATTCCTTCATGTTTAACGCTCTGCTGAAGCTTCCAAGACACAACATGTAATATTTATATATTTATTTCATTTAAAAAAGTACGGTACATTTTCACCGTACAATCAGTACTGTTTATTTTTGTAATAAAATTCAGCTGTATTTTTAATTGAGTGTTATGTTGTCATTCAGTATCATTTTTAATAATTATCGGTCGATTGATCAATCGTTTATCGGCAGGTACCGCCCGGTCGACCTCTATTCTTCAGTGTATATATTCTAACACATCCCATTCCCTGTTTGATCCACGATCAGCATTTTTTAAATGTTCTAACAAACACTCAGTCTGATATGCATTCATGCACGTTGTGTTAGTTTTATCAAACTCGACTAACTGCTGAAATGTGTATGCTCAGGAGACCATCCGTACAGCGCTGGCTATGGGGGCAGACCGCGGCATTCACGTGGAGGTTTCCGGAAAGGACTACGAGTCTCTCGGGCCTCTGCAGGTGTCCAAGATCCTCGCCGCGTTGGCCAAGAACGAGGACGCTTCCCTCATCATCCTCGGGAAACAGGTAGCGTTTTTGAAAGGGATTTCCAGAAAATGGAGCTCGCAGGGTGCTGAGAGTGTAGACGAAGCGCCAGTGGCTTCACATTGCAGCTTTCTAGTTCTCTAAAGGTGCAAATATATTTCAGTGACCACGCGTACGTGCACTGCATTTTTCACATACTGACTTACATATCATAACGGTGTCCACTAGGTGGCACACGAGAGCCTCAGACTATCTGCTGTCCGATATACTTTTATCCATAGACTTGATTTTTTTTTTTTTTTTTTTTTTTTTAAGTACCATCTGAACAGATTTTACAGTTTTTATCTTGTATAAATTTTAAGTGTCTTATTTAATATTTTAAATATTTATTGATGAACCTTTTTGTTCGACATGTGAATAGCCTGGTTGCTTACATGGCGTTTAAAACGAATTTAATAATAATAATAATAATACTAATATCCAGTTTCCTAGTCCGACTGCAATGTTTAACGATTTCCCGCACAGCGATGTTAAACACGCTCTTGAGCGCCATTTTTTGTTTTGTTTTGTTTAGATTAGTGCAACACTCTCTGCCGTCGTCGTGACTGTTGTCATGAGATTATAATCAATAGTCTTAAAATATATCAAAAATCTTAAAAGTGCAACATGAATTAGAAATGATTTGAATTTGTTTTTTTTTTCTTGCATTGAGCCAAATGATGTACAAAAATTTATACACTTAAGTGCAACAAACAGTTTTTATTTAACACGCCTTCATAGTATTTATAAAAAAAATTTAAAAATCAATAACGACTGATCTCATTACATACCCATGATATACGAGCTTTAGAGTGAAGCAGGTCAAAGGCTTCAGGTGTGATAAAATAAAAAATAACCGTAAGTGTTTTTATGACGTGTAATGTAAAAGGGTTTGTTTTTTTTTTGTTTTTACAAGTTCATTATATTACATATTACATTTTGGGCGTTTACACAGCGTTTCAGCAAAGAATACAATTCCTGGAATTTATAACATGCTGTATATTGCCTGGTATACGAGTTGACAGAGTTTCATAGGGACTTTATCTTTACAGCGTGGGCAGGTTAAATGAACTCTTCCATGATCTCGTGGATAATGTATCATTAATATGTTTCAAGCGCTTATGATGTCGCTTTGGTTCCGTGTAGGTTTATACGAGCTCCGTGAAGGTTAAGTGAAGCACGTTCTTTGTGTGTTTGTTGTGCAACAGGCTATCGATGACGACTGTAATCAGACGGGTCAGATGACGGCCGCTCTGTTGGACTGGCCCCAGGTGTGTATGTGCTTTTTGTTTGCTCTCTCTCTCTCTCTCTCTCTCACTCTCACTCTCACTCTCAGTCTCACTCTCACGCACGCACACACGGAGAGCGTATTATCTTATTATCTCTGTTTACAACATGTGGGAATTCCATTTGGGTTGGTTCTTTGTGTTGTGACATTTGTTTACGCTTGAATCAGAATCTCATGTATTCGCCATTTACGTTTAGATGTGTTGAGAATTTATCAAAACGCACCACAATACACACAATCACACTTATTAACATAAGAGCTGTAAGGACGTTATTACCATGTTATAAGCTGTATGTGTATACGTATACAAAACCTGTACTTATAGTATATGTGTGTGTGTGTGTGTGTGTGTGTGTATATAGTATAAAGAAAATGCACTATTATAAATATGTGAAGGATGAAAATATTATATATATTTAGTGATACTATGAGTACTAATAATAATGGTAATATATTGTATACATAATTTAGGCAGTATTATTTGATATTGTTATATTAAATATAGTATGTTGCAATTATTTTTAATGTAACTTATATGAAGGATCTAGTTAAAAAAAATAAAAGCACTATATAATTAAATATGTAAGGAATAACACGCAAGCTTTTATATGAAAATAATGCACGCCTGGGTGGTGTGACGTGGCAAGACGCACAGGTGGAGTGCATAATTACCCCCAGAAGTACATAATTTTCATATAAACAGCACAGTCTGGAGTTTGTTATCCTGCTTATACCACAGGGATTTGCCAATGATAACACTGTTTAATCATGTATGTATGACACGTCGTACGTTTTAACGGTTTATTATTCGATTTAGTGTTGTGGAACATCTGAGAGACAGGTTAGTTACTGTTCTTACTTATGTTAAAGCTGTGATAAACAGTCTCACTCTCCCTCTCTCTCACTCACTCACTCTCTCTCTCTCTCTCACACACTCACACACACACACACACACACACAAGGCCAGTGATTTCCCCGGTAAAGTATAATCGAGATCCGGGTTTATCATTAGTCTTAGATTGTGTAGAGCGTCTGCTGTAAAAGTCCCTGTGTATGAGCTGTTACTATAGAAACAATAATGTATTAGAACGTGCGAATTAAATATTAACCCGTCATTCATGTTCCAACCATAACAGTGTATAACCGTGCTGTTATACAAAAATAACGCACACCTTCTGACAAATCGGATTTGAGCATTCATCCGTACTGTGGTATTTAAGAAAAAAAAAAATATATATATATATATATATATATATATATATATATATATATATATATATATATATATATATATATGAGAGAGAGAGTGAAAAATGTGTGTATATACAGTATAATGTTGGGCAGTTACTAAATTTTGCAGTATTTTTTAAAAGTATACAATATTATCAAGCTTTTGTATTACACGATAATAATTCAGTTCTAGATTGTAAGGCTTCTGACTTCTTGGATACATTTGCTCGTAATTTTTATTTAGCCAGTGTTTTAGATTACAATTACAGTCAGTTACATTTAGGGTACATGTATCCTTATCAGAGATGACCATACCAGAATTATAGCAGTGAGATAAAAAAAAAAAACTGACATCTAGTACATCATATCATGTAGAAAATATGACACAAGACCCTATAATGTCTAAGGATATAAATGTGTCGATTTGTACAGGGGATCTGATCGCTTGCTATCGGAACAGAAGTACTTATTCTCTCAGTAAACCGTGACCTTTAGCCATTCTGTCCTATGTTCAGTATTTGAAGAGAAGCCCTTGCCTTTTTCCACGTGTATTTCTGTAGCTCATCCAGCAGAGGTCAGAGCAGAGCTTCACAAGCGTGTCCTCTACAAGCCCGAAGATCGCCAGATCACCTGTTGTGTCAAATCTGTACAATATTTCTGAGCTGTAGATAGCTTACAGAGGAAACAGAGAAACGGCGTTTGTAATCAGGATCGCTGAACCGTGTGCTGTAATGAACCGATCTGTTTTCTTTAACGCAGGGGACCTTCGCCTCCGAGGTGACGTTCGAGGGAGATAAACTGAAAGTGGTGCGAGAGATTGACGGAGGACTGGAGACCATTAAAATCAACACGCCTGCGGTGGTGACTGCCGACCTCCGGCTCAACACACCCCGATACGCCACACTGCCCAACATCATGGTACAGGAGCTCTATTAACACTAATACCACCATCCAGCTTCACTGGATTATAAAATTAGTCTGGGAAATATGACGGAACAATATGAGTACCGTGATCTAATAACCTCATTTCTAAGTATCGTCATTATCGGTCACGTGGGAGCGCTGTCAATAATCTCTCTTTTTATATATATTTATATAAAGCAATAATTTTCTTTTCACACCTTTTTCTTGTAATTCTTATAAATGCTGGTGAAGAATCTCTGAACCTATAGCGGTTCTTGTTAGCTCTTTGTTAGCAAAACCTCAGCAAGATTATATATTGTGGTACATAACGTGTATCAAGTATTGTGATTGGTCAGGAGGTAAAAAAAAAAAAAAAAGTCTCTTGATGTCACATGACCTTGCCTTTCTGGAAACATGAACTTTTTTTAAGCTGGTGGTTATGCACAAACCTATGAGACATAAATTGTTTATTTAATTAAAACTCAAGGGTAGGTCTTGCACTTCAGAAAGCAGTGTCTAGAAAGTACTTTGTTGTTGTTGTTGTTGTTGTTGTTATTGTTGTTATTTACAGCTTCATATAGGAATGGACCAGATTGTAAACAAAAGCCGTTTTTATACTTTTTTTTTTTTTTTTTTTTTTTTTTTTTTTTTAGAAAGCCAAGAAAAAGAAGATTGCCAGCGTGAAGCCAGGAGACCTGGGAGTGGACATGAGCTCTCGGATGGAGGTGCTGCAGGTGGACGAGCCGCCACAGAGGCAGGCTGGAATGAAAGTGGAGTCGGTGGAGGAGCTGGTGGCTAAGCTGAAGGAGGCAGGAAACATATAAAGGCCAAGGGAGGAGGTGGAGCAGTGCGCCTACTCACTGGGGTAAAAGCCGTGTTGACAGAAATTAGCAGCATTGTTCTTATTATTAATAAAGTGATAATGTAGCAGTGTTAAACTAATGTGTAGATAATAAAGTGATGTATAGAAAAAAAAAATGGAATATGTGGTCAGTCTGATTTAATAAAAATATTCTCATCAAAACGTGATTTTAAACTAGTTTCCATGTACTAGACCGAATTATGTAGAGTAGCGCGAGCGTGATCGATTCACATAGTATTAACGTAAACGGATTACGTTCTGAAATCTTACGAGTGTTGCCACTGACTGGAATGAACAGCTATCGTATTAAATTGACGCGCTTGCAGTAGAATAGAGCCGCGAGATGCCAGAGACCCGGGTTCGATCCTCAGCTCAGGCGAGAGCACAGATTTCGCTGTTATTCAGGGCTTTGAAAATACACGATCAAATCATGTTGAATGTACAAAAACATATCGTGTTACTGTAACTCGATTCAATCACGTAAAATGGTTGTGTGCATTCGAATTAAGAGAAAAAAAATCATAGAATTTACTCGACTGTCTTTCTTTTCCAGATCTATTTTACTCCTCGCCATAAACCCTGACTCAAACCCCACGGACGTTCGACACTTTCACCGATTCTCTGACCAGCCGGCTGTAGCGATGTCCGCTCCGTTATGTATCCCGACTCCATCGTTATTTCTCGTCCTGGTCCTTATAACTCTCGCACTCATCTTTGTAGTAATTTTTCTGCTGTGTTACAGCTAGTTTCACTACACTGTCTGGTGTAGATTAATGCTGAGAGACGCTTTCTCACGTTAAAGAGAAGGAATGCTGATCTAGGATCAGTTTTTACTTCCCGTTTGATCACATCATATATTAAATGATCAGAATTCAGAGCGGTACTGATCCGTATTCATCTCTGACTGACGGCTGGAGGAACAAGCGTTTTTGCTTTTTATGCTGTATTCCGTATGTTTATTAGATACTTCAATTGGAAACCTTCCTAGATTAGCACTTGTACACTACCTGATTCAAGTATACGAACCGGTTTCCCGTTATTTTGTCCGTCCTGCGTCCGTCCCTGTTAGAAAGACGAGATGTTTATGATACGAGGGTGTGTCTATGATCCTACACTCTTTATAAACAAAGGACGTTTCTAATAAATACACACACCGTCTATAAAAACCTCGTCTGAACCGTAGATAAATCACACGAGTACCGTTTCAGCTTGAATAGTTAGAGAGTCAGAGAGTGTCTCTCAGCATGGACCAGAACGAGAGAAATGAGGTCTTTTTTTTTTGTTTTGTTTTTTACCACAAACGCTTCTGGTTTTGAGTTTTGATTGTACAGTATCTAACTGAAAATAAAAAAAACAATGTCCTTTTCATGTGCGTTTCACACGTATTTTCCTCTTCCTAGCATCAACGCTGATTCGATATTGTCATAAGATCTTTCCACTGAGAAAGGCCAGAGTGTAAAAATTCAGTCTGGTATATTGATGTGTACTCCAGTCTTGTTGAGTTGTGTACAGTACACTCGGCCAACCTGCTGAGCGAAACCGCGGTGTGAATAGCAAGACAGGTTTGCCGGTAGCAAAGGACCGCGTATCCTGTCAGTGATGCGACTTCACATGCTTCACTCGGTGATCTGTATCTCTCCCTTCTTATATCACGGTTATGTATTTGCAGAGATGATTGTACTTTTAAGTGAGGGAGAATGTTTGAGACTCGCTGACGAGATTAACTGACAATTTCCCCCTCAGGGAATTCTAAATGTTACACTAGCGTACAAATAATACAAAGCAACATGAGTAAAATGTAATGTATTTAAAAATACACTACCGATCAAAAGTTTACACACACTCATTCTTTATTTTAATCCCCCCCCCCACACATTTTAGAATATTATTATTATTATTATTATTATTATTATTATTATTAAGTCATGAAAACTCGGGAATAACACAAATGGTAATAAGAATCATTTATTTTACTTTTTTCCCCATAAAATCATTCAGCATAACTTGGTTGCAGATGTGTGCACGCCCCTAAACTAATACGTGGCACCTTTTTAGATTTTATCACAGCATTTAATCTTTTTGGGTAAGAGACAATCAGTTTGGCAAATCTTGATTTAGGAGTATTCTAACTCCGTCAGATTGGTTGGGCATCTCTTGTACACAGCCCTCTTCAGGTCACCCTACAGATATCTGATTGTATTTATGTCTGGACTCCAGAACCTAGATCTTGTTTTGGTGAAGCCTTTCCTTTGTTGATTTGCTTCGGGTCGTTGTCATGCTGAAACGTGAAATTCCTCTTCACCTTAAGTGTTCTAACAGAAGACACCAAAATTGACTGGTATTTGGAGCTAAACGTTATTCCCTCCATGCTGATTAAATCCCCAGTTCCAGCTGGAAAAAAAAAAAACAGCCCTAAAGTATGACGCTTCCACCACCATGCTTCCCCGTAGTTATGGTGTTCTTTTGGTGATGTGCTGTGGTGGTGGTTTTTTTTGTTTGTTTGTTTTTTGTGCCAGACATATCTTTTGGTATTATGGCCAAAAGTTCAACTTTGGTCTCATCAGACCATAACACATTATTCCACATGCTTTTTGGGAGACATTATTTTTTTATTATTATTGTTTGGTTAAAAAAGGCTTCCGTCTTTCCACCCTACCCCGTCGCCCAGAGATGTGAAGAATTCGGGAGATTGTCGTTACATGTAGGGAGCAACCAGAAATTGCTGCAATTTCTTTTCATGTTGCTGTAGGTCTCTTAGCAGTCTCCCTGCCCAGACACTACTAAGGACGTCCTGTCCTTAGTAGTGTCACTGTCGTGCCATATTTTCTCCACTTGTTGATTATTGTCTTTACAGTGTTCCATGGTATATCCAATGCCCTGGAAATTTTTTGTAACCCTCTTCTGATTGATATTTTTCAACAATGAGACACCATACCTGCTTTGTAAGCTCTTTGTGGCCCATTGCTTTTGCAGTTACCAAGAAGATGTCAGGAAAATCCTAAAGGAACAGCTGTACTGTCTCTGGGGTTAATCAGCCATTTTAATTGATGGCAGGTTTGAATGTGATTGGTTGATTCTGAACACTGTGCACAGGTCTGCAAACTGGGTATTGTACTCTTCCCCATCCCCCAATAATTCTTGGTTTTGTGATTGTTTTTCACTTTAATAAGTTAAAATTTCATAATATAGGTAGAAAAGGTTCTGACATCATTTATCTTGGTTTAATTTTTTTTTTTACATCACAAAATCCTGACATTTTAACAGGCGTATGTAGACTATGTATGTATTTCTATCCCCTGTATGTTCGCCAGCAGCATGTTGGTTGTGTCTTCGTCAGTGGATGTTGGTGGACGTCCACTTCTCGGTTGGTCCGAAACACTTCAGGTCTTTTTGAGTTTGTTGATGAGTTTGGCAGCAGTGTCGTGTGTGTGTGTGATGTGCTCGCCATATTTCTGGTTAAAGTCCATCGCAACCTTGTGACAGCTTCCCGAGCCAGCCATGAAAATTATTTCAATACGTTCTACTTTTGTCAAATGTGTTCATAAAGACTATGTGGGTGGGAAAAGTGTATAATATAAGCTATGCTTAAAAGTGTTCATTTCCTTTATATATAAAGACTTTTGGGAATCCCTGCTTTTGATAACACAATTTATAACACTAAAAGTATTGGTTTACTATGAAAAAAATAATATAAATGTGGTGTGTTTATTTTATTGCTGTGTGCTCTTGAGAAAATTATTAAATTTTAATATTGCGTTTATATTTTGCATTTTTCTCTGTATAATGTATTATACATTCATGCAAGTCTCATATAAAATTATTATTATTATTATTATTATTATTATGTTTGTTGTTTGTATGCAACGAAAGACAAATGAGCACGTGAAAGGGGCGGGGCTTGTAACACCTTTCTCATCCCCGCAGTGTTGATTGCGATTCGTTTTTTTTATTCTTTTACTTAAGTGAATCGAACTAGGCGAGTTTCGATTCGTTTGACTCACCTTCACCGTTTCATACTGTGCAATTATCTACAGAAAAGGATACGAAGGGGGTGTGTGTGTGTCGGATAATACCAAATTAATATAGCAAACAAATACAATACAACCGAAACGAAGTGAAAATTACGTAAAAGATCCGTTATACCTGCTTGCGAATCGACTCACTTTAAAAGAGTCGCTTAACGTGAACCGATACAGTAGAGAAGCCCTTATCTAGCTCACTCATCTGCCCTTGTCTGTTGAAAAACGTGAGTATTTTGACCTGGAGGTTTTTAGTTAGACGTCGTTTCTTTAGTGGTGGACCCTTTAAAGTTTACTTTGCTGAACCCTGCTGTTGTTCTTTCTTTAGTTTCATACAAATCTTTCGGCATCAATGTCTCATTGTCTAGTGGCCAGTCTAGCACTTCTGCTCGCGTGCAGCTTTACAGGTGAGTCACTTTATCAACTCTGTTCACACACATACACTTCTGTTATCATGTATTTTTATTATTATTATAAATCATAATTAAATAATGCTATAAAAAATATGAATCATTATAAATCTTTTGATTTTCAAAATTATTATATATCCTTTGTATTATTTAACATAGTATTTAATTATTAAATATTATACATTATTTCATTTGTATTATTAATGGTAGGCCTACTCGTTTTTGAGTTGTTGAGGTCATACGTTTACATACGCCTTGCGGAATCTGCAAAATGTCATTTTATTGAATTTTTTAAATTTAGAGGGATCATAAAACTTGCATTTAGTTTTTTTTTATTTAATCCTGCCCTGAACAAGCTGTTTCACATAACAGATGTTTACATATAATCCACAAGACACAATAATGACTGAATTTACACAAATGAACCGGTACAAAAGTTTACACACGCTTGATTCTTAATACCGTGTGTCGTTACCTGGATGATCAACGACATGATGCTTTTATGTTTGGTGATGGTTGTTCTTCTGCATATCTGACCCCTTTCCAACAGCGGCTATATGATGTTGAGATCTATCTTTTCACACTGAGGACGACTGAGGGACTCATACATGACTATTACTAAAGGTGCAAACATTCACTGATGCTCAAGAAGGCGACACGATACATTAAGAACCAGGGGGTGTAAACTTTTGAACAGGATGATCGGTGTAAATTGTTGTTATTTTGTTTAGAGACCTTTTTTTTTTCCATTTAGCACTGCCCCTCAGAAGCTACATGTTTCCTAGAAGTCAAATGATTATATATGATTAACATTTTGCAGATTCTGCAAGGCGTATGTAAACTTATGACCTCAACTGTATTAAAACACATTCAGTTCAAAGGACCAGATGAAGTAGCTAATAACTGTAAGGCTCGAACTGTAATTATTAATCACTTATAATGGTGAGTTGTGATTAAAAAAAATATTAATACTAAAACTCTAATCATTTGTATGCCCCACTTTTTGGGTCAAGGCTATGAACTATTTAAACAATTGAACATGATCTAAACATTATATTTTGGGTTGTAGGATTATAACATCTTGGAATTCTTTCTATATTTAGAAAAAATAAAGGTAACTTTTCCTTCTTTTCATTCTACTGGTATGCAAACTTTGTCACTAAACTGTATTATATGTAAGGTACGTATACATTCAAGTACAAATTTAAAAAAAAAAAGGCAAAGAGAAAAAAAGGGTTTTTCTTTGGCCATGAATAGGTTTTGTGTTCCTAAAGTAGGTCTAGCTTCACCTGATCTGGGAAACACACACCCGTTCAGAAATGGCTTAACTTCTGTGAGTGTCTGAATCATTTCATCCAAATCTCAACTGAACAACAGAATAATACTGCCAATATGCGTGTTGTATAACACATTTTCATTGATTTTAATCTTCCCTTTTGTAACCAAGAAGGAAAGTACGGAGAGTGTTAGGAGAAAGGAGTTATAATTCAGTAGTCCTTCATTAATACAACAATGAGAGATTCATTTCTCTGGTGATAAAGAACAAAAATTGGTCGACTTGGTCCTGACTTGCTCTGAAGACTTTTAGCATTGTGCATGTGCGAGTCCATGGAAGACATGATGTTTTATTTTGCAATCACAGGCACTGACTGTTTACTATTCATCTGGCCCAATGGACCTACGCTGGTTAATGCTTTTGTGGGCACCAACGTGACACTTGGCGTTTCGTATAGCGGAGTCACCGAGCCTCTAGTGACGTGGTTGAAAGGGACATTTATCCTGGCCACGTGGACCATAGGCCTCAACACTCCTCCTCCAGCCATCGCCCCGGCGTACAGCAATGTCTTATCCATCGATCAGACCGGATCTCTGGTCTTCAACAAGGTTCCCGCCAGCTACAGCGGCACATACACGGTGCAGATGGTGAAGCCCGGGGCTCATGAAGCTTCAGTCAACTTTACACTTTCGGTGTACAGTGAGTACACCTCAAACTTTGCTTTCCGTTGGTTGAAACGTGGTTCCGCTGGGCTGTGTGGATAATAAGCTACTAAGTCAAGATGTACTGTAGTACTGGCCCAGGGTTAGGTTCTGTACAAATCCGTACATCATCTGTGGTTTTACTGTATTAAGTTTATTCATTATTCAAAGTGGGTTCACACTAGACAGTTATGCATCCTGGATGAAGAAATAATTAGTCTGAGCATCGTAAACAAGCAGATTATGGATCAGTTTTTCCGTTAACGCTTGCCCTGAGGTCCATTAGGTTCAGCAGGCAGTTGATGAAATGGTCATTAGAATTTTGTTTACTTCATTCGACCACCAAGCAGCAGAAGAAAAACAAAATGCTAGTTTGAAATGTTTGTTGTGCGGAACATTTTCCAATTGGTTCACGTATTTCTCAGTACCACAAAGCGCTCTGATGCAATGAGAAGAATCCATGCCAGATAGAAATGCAATCACACCAGGGTGGGAAAAAAGCCTGAAATTCAATGTATTAGTTTTTCATCTGCGACAACACGCCACACTGAAAAGCAAAGCATTCGTTCCGTCGCTCTCGCGTTGCTTTTATCTCTTCAGTGAAAACCAATCGGAAGGGTATTGCTTTTTAAGAATGAAATGTCCTGTAGGCTAGCTAATAATTTGATGATTTGTCCACCTATTCGTATACGCACTCATATTCACATGGAAACATTTTCTGTTCACAGACATCATCACAGCCGTTTCTGTGGTCGCGGTCTCGCAAGACGTTATAGAGGGAGGACCGCCGTTCACGCTGTCTTACAGCTCTATGCAAGGACCGGTCTTGACTTCAATGTGGTACTTTAAAGGCTCGGCGGTGGTGAACAGTTCTCGGTACCTGATAACTCCGAAGAGTCTGACCATCAATCAGCCGAACCACAACGACACGGGGATCTACAGTGTGGTGCTCACAAATCCATTCAGTAACGTGACACAGAGCGAGAACATCACGGTGCTGTGTAAGTGGGTTTTTTTTTTTTTTTTTTACTGACTCAGTTTAATTGGATATTTTATAGGAGGAAATGCACTAAAAGGCCTATTTAAATATACAGTTCAAATTGGGACTATATTGTTTCTAACCTCCAATTCGGCATTTAAACTTTCCGCTGAATGTTCTAACCGAGTCTGATCCTCACAAAGAGTGAAACTCAACTACATGGAAAACAAATCCCTTTTTTTATGTGACACAGTGCCAGAACCTACATTAGCAAGTCTGTTTGTGATACTTCAGATGTTTTAAGTCAATTGTGTGACGATGCTGGCATGTAGTTAGCGCGATGCTAACTTCCTGTAAGCCTCTCTTACTTGTTAGCGGCCAACTGTAGCTCCTGGACAAAACTTAAGCAAATTTCAGACACCAAACATGTCTTGCCTGTTTGATATATTTGGATAAAAGGTTTTTAAAAATAGTGTAAATGTAATATTTGGCTGAACCGTTCACCTTAAATTAGCATTTCTGTGGGGAAATAGCTGTAGAGCTGTGAATGTACTGTATTTACACTCTTAGATTAATGAATCCATGTTAAAGTTAAATGTTTCTCAATCATAGTCTTCCCTCAATCATTCCAACACCTTACATTGACCATCGCTCGCTAGCAGTCACGTGTATTCCACGTTCTTATTAGAACATTAGACGTTTTAAGAAACGTCCCAATTGCTACCATGCGTAAAATCTGTTCTGAAAGATTTGTTGTTCATGGACGTTAATTTTTGTTGTGTTCTTATCGTACATTCTCGATAAGGTTGTGACTGTTTATATGTCGGATTTTAATACTGGCTAAACTGGCTGTGGACATGGCAATAAAATGATTGTGTAATCAAATAAAATGTAAAGTGAGCTGTATTAATTCTACCATTTAGCTAGATATCTGTTTAGCATAGCCTCACCTGTCAGGGTTTAGCGGAGTGTATTGATTTATGGTACGGAATCTCGCTAATTGCTAACCTGTTAGCTAGCCAGACCTTCATTGAGCTAAAGAATGTGATAAATGACACAGAATTATTCATTTTTTTCCCTAGTGACCTTTTGCGGTACAGTTTCTGTTTACACAGTCCAACTAATTAAAATGAAAAACTCTTGAGGAGCTCTTTTAAAAGGAATACATTTTTAAAAAGAATCTTTTAGGACCAATTAGGCTGTGTTGTACGTAACAAAGTGAGTATTATCAATTTTCTCTCATTAGCTAGTCCTTTCTACTGTAAGCCGTTTTGTTTCCTTCATCCTTTACATTGCCCAGAACGGCTGGTGTTAAAAACTTTAACACACTGTTAAAGACTTTTCTGCTTCCAAATGCTAGCATTCATACTGTATGTAGTTAGCATTCTTACTAGAATATTAGCTATTTTAAGAAATACATCAACTCATAAATACATGTGAACAGGTTAGTTACATTATTTCTAACATTATCTACAGGTCATGTGTTTTTAACAACACTCCTCTGTCAGGGTTTAGTGGCGTGTATCGATTTGATTTATATAGCATGGAATTTCGCTAATCATTAATTGGTGTGTTAGTTAGTAGACTATTAGCTAGCTACATATCCAAGCAAAATAACAGTTGTTTTTCCTAGTGACTCTTTTTTGCGATATTTTTCTTAATATTTTTTTTCCTTATAAATGGAATACATAGCAATGTGGCTAACATTTTCGAGGACAAGTTAGCACGATAGTCTTTGCTTTGTGACAACAAACCCTTGCGTCCTTATTTCATTAGCTAAAATAGCTTTGCCAAGACAGCTATTTCTGCCAACACTTCTCCATTTCGTTGTCTCCCTCCTGTAGATGGACCAGATCAGCCGGTTTTGGAGGTCAGTCCCACAAAAGCAGCCTTTGTTTCTGGAGAGACTGTCTCTCTGTCCTGCCGAGCTGAAGGTGTACCGCCTCCCTCGGCCTCGTGGGTGTTTAACGGCCAGCCGCTGCCCAGCTCCAACGGCACACTGCAACTCGCCCATGTTCAGGCGAGCCAGAGCGGCGTTTACAAGTGTGTTCTGGTTAACAGCAGGACCAGCATGGGTATTACGAGGAACGTCACCATAAACGTCTTGGGTAGGACTTATTAGTGTGAGGGGACAGGATGAGTGCTTTTCTTATGACGTTTTACAAAATCCGTGCAATCACTCCTGCACACATGTTGCCTCGAATACTACTAACTACTACTAAATCCTACACAAAGGTACTATACACCCACCGGCCACTTTAATAGAAACACCTGTACACCCACTCATTCGTTCTATTATCTAATTAGCCAATCATGTGTTAGCAGTGCAATGCATAAAATCATACAGGTCGAGAGCTTTGAATAACGTTCACATCAGACATAAGAATGGCGGGAACTTGTGATCTCGGAGACTTTGACAGTGGCGCGGTTGTTGGTGCCAATTTTTTTTGTTTGTTTTAGTAATACAGAAGCTCGGTATTACAGAACTCCTGGGATTTTCACGCATATCAGTGTCTAAAGTTTACACAGAATGTCGGGGGGGGGGATCAAATGAGTGATAGTTCTGCAGCTGGAAACACCTCGTTGATGAGAGAGGTCAGAAATGAATGGCCAGATTTAAGGTTCGAGCTGACAGGAAGGCTACGGTAACTCAAATAACCGCTCTTTACAACCGTGGTGAGCAGAAAAACATCTCCGGACACACAACATGTCAAACCTTGAGGCGGATGAGCTAAAACAGCAGAAAACCACACCGGGCTCCAGGCATGTCCGCCAAGAACAGGAATCTGAGGCTACACTGGTTACAGGCTCGTCGAAACCAGACGGTTGAAGATTGGAAAAAGTCCAGGCGATGTTTATTTATTTTTTTCCCGATCTTCAGCTGTCCCAGCCTGTTTTGCTGTTCTGATGTGCTGTGATCGTGATAAAGATCAAGGCCCATGTTGTCGATGTAAACCGTGTGAGCTAGTTGGAGTGGTTTTGTTGATGATTCAGCAAGTAATTTGAGACTCATCTTGATGCAGTGTTGCTGCTTTAGAAGATTTAACCCTTTCAGTTAAAATAGATCTTTTAAGACAAACTAAAGAGATTTAACAAAAAATGGTCATATCGTGTAGACTGGTGTCGAGCTCTATTGTGCATGATGACTTAAACATTGTGTGCTGTATATTTATACCACAGCGGTTGAATTCTTGATTCTGATTGGTCAGAAGCTTCTACGTATATATACAGCATAGCTGCTATAATGTAAGTGATAACAAGAACTAATTTTGTAGACGTTATGTAACTATAAATGGATAAAAAAATTCTTTAATAATACAAATTTTAATTGTCGACAAATTGCTGAGGTACAAGAGGAATAAAACACTTTGGGACACGCTGTTATTTGTTTGTTCGGTCTTTGCTGATCCAAATAAAAATGTAAAAATAAAACGTGTGTGTTTGGTGCAGGCCTTAGCGGGTCAGCCATTGCTGGTATAGCTGCCGGAGTTCCGTGCGCCATCCTCCTGCTGCTGCTCTTCGCAGGCCTCGTCTACCTCTCTTTCCACTGCTATAAAAAGAAAGGTAATGGACATCTCTACTCATCCATCCTTCTTACAATTTTAACTACAAATACATTTTTTTTTTTTTGCTTACTAATTAAGTCTTTAATCTGCTGTGTGCACGGAGCAGCAACTCAAAATCTCAGATATCCCATCGCAGGAGCCGTGAAGAAAGTAAGTTGACAAAGTTCTTCCTCAAAGCTCCTAACGTCACTAATAACAAATGAAAGAGAGCAGGAGTGAGTTAGCATTAATGCAAACATCTTGCTAAGTAACTGGATTTAAAGATCAGAGGTGTGCTCTTTTCTGTAGGCGGTTATCAGTCAGCCTGAACTGACCAAACCTCAGCACCTGCTGACCAGCGGCTTTAAACTGCCTCCACCCTACAATCCCCACCATCACCAGGTGCTGGATTTCACCTCCACCTGTTCTCTCATTTCACTTCGCTTGCTAAATGATGATGCGGTTGTAGCTCACGGTTCTTTTTAAAAACTTTTGAATTGTTCAAAAATAAAAATGTAAAGATTTTTAAGTCACTGCAAAATTATGAAAGGTGGAAGTCGTACTGAGTTTGTTTGTTTATTTATTTATTTATTCATTCATTTATTTGGTTTCCAGGCGCAGAGTGAACGTTCAGGCTGGCTGCCGTTAGGAATTCCACCTGTCCGAATGGCCACTACGGTGTAATACAACCTCAACTCGGTGACCAGTAATATTTTTCCATGTCCTAAAGACATTTGATAAGAGACCTGGCATTGTCCAGATCTACCTCACACACTATTCATCATCAACCAAAGCTTTAATCATTTCCTGCTTTATTCATTGTAATTTAGAGAAATTATAGTCGAGGTCATACGTTTACATACGCCTTGCAGAATCTGCAAAATGTTTTTAAAAAATTTAACATCCGGTTCAAAAGTTTACCCCCCCCCCCGGCTCTTAATGTATCGTGTTGCCTTCTCGAGCATCAGTGAACGTTTGGACCTTTTGTAATAATTGTGTACGAGTCCCTCAGTTGTCCTCAGTGTGAAAAGATGGATCTGAATATCATATAGCCGCTGTTGGAAAGGGGTCAAATATGCAGAGGATGCCGGAAAAGCAAAGAATGTGCAGGACCTGGAGGATTTCTCTGAAGAACAGTGGGTAGTTTAACTGCTCAGGACAAACAAGGGACAAACAACTCGTGAACGACTCTCACAAAACATAAACACAGTCGTTGATCATCCAGGTGACGAGAAGTGTGTAAACTTTTGAACGGGTTAATTTGTGTAAATTCAGTTATTATTGTGTCTTGTGGACTATATAAATATCTGCTATGTGAAATAGTTTATTCAGGACAAAACAAAATGCAATTTTTATGATCTCTCTCTCTCTTTTTTTTTTTTTTTTTTTTCAATTCTAAACATTTTGCAGATTCTTCAAGGTGTATGTAAAATCTTAACCTCAGCTGTACCTTAAATGTAGGAACAAATAACTGTTCAACATTTCAACAAGCTGGCCGTTAACCCAGAACACACACTCTTAACGTTCATTTGCGGCTCTGCAACCTCCTCCTTTTAAGCCACAGACCGTGAATGACTCGATAAACACAAAAAGATGCTTAATATGCACTTTTACCTTGTGAATTGATGTATTTTTATTAAGTTGATTTTTTTTTATAAATAAACTACATATATAAATGAATTCTGTATGTGTATGCAGTGGTGTATAGTGTGTTCGAAATTCGTTTCCGCTGTTTTAGTGGTATGGGTGTTTCCTACACACCTTCTGTTTTTATTTATAACTGAATGTCCTTGTGTGTTTTTTTTTTCCTCTCTCAGTAATAGTATACCGTAGTTTCTATGCTGGCTAGACTCCTTTTGTAATGGTTTTTTTTACCCTGGAAAAAGTGAATATTGGAAAATCGGAAACAGCACAGAAAAAAAAAACGTTGAAATTAATGTATGTCGAAAACTCAGGGACCAATTCACATACAAATCTTCTCAAGTTCTGAAGTATGCAGCTTGTGTCCAGAGTAAATACTCATTTTAGTCACTCTGTGTAACTGGAGGGAAATTACCAGGAGGAAAAAACTCCAACGAACAAAGCACAAGGTATTCATTTTAACTTTGAAAAAATATCCAAAGCTTATTTAGTACATAATTGGAAATTGTCAATAATTTTGGCTCAATCTGACTTCATGGCCATGGATTCAGTGATATCTGGTCTTTTATAGTATGCACTTCTGCTTCATTTTCCAAGGTAAGCCCATGACAGTGTTTGTAATAGCATAGCAATGTTGTTTTACGTTTATTTAATAATGTAGAAATGTAAAATACATGATTTGGCTCTGGGTTACTGATCGGAAGGTCGGGGGTTCAAGCCCTGGCGCTGCCAAGCTGCCACTGTTGGGACCTTGAGTAAGGCCCTCAACCCTCTCTGCTCCAGGAGTGCCGTATCATTACTGACCCTGCGCTCTGACGCCAACCTCCTGGCATGCTGGGGTATGCGAAGAAAAGAATTTCACTGTGCTGTGACCAATAAAGACTCATCACTATTGAATGTAAAAATTCTGACAGCAACATATAAACTGCACTAATGATTATTAACCCTTAAACAGTTAAATATGTTTTTTTTTTTTAAATAATGTAAAAAATAATGTAATGATGATGATTCTTAATACATACATTAAGTTGTTACTATAGATACAATAACATGTTAGAAAGAGCACATTAATATAAACCTCGTGGCCAGAACTATTGTCAAAGCTGCTGTTATAAAACATTAATCGACATCTTCTGACCAATCAGAATCGAGCATTCATCAATGCTGTGGTATAATGATTATTAACAGAGAAGAGTCCGTTTATTTATTTGCCTATTCACTGATAACATATAAAAGAAAAATACTGAAGTGGTAGAGAGAGGTGAGGTTGGAACATGATGGCGTCTTTCTTTAACTGTTCTCAAACTGATATCCTTTTCTGACACACAATCCATTTTGTTTTGTGTCCAGCACCTCCAGGACGGACAGTCTGTTACGCTGTCCTGTGTAACTCCTGTGTTCCCTGCAGTCCTGTCCTGCAGCTGGTTCCAGGTGCAGGGAGACAGATGTTCTGCTCACTGACGCTCATAAACGCTCTGGTTAGCATCAGTGAGCATTATTGCTGCTCGGCTCTTAACGAGATCAGCTACGACAGCTCTGACAGCACAAGAATTCACGTGAACCGTGAGTGTCTGAGGATGTTCTGTTTACACATTACCAATGACACAGGCTGCCTTGTTATTTCAAAGATACTCTGTAAATCAATAAATAAATAAATAAATAAATAAATAATTGAGAGAAGCTACCGTTGATTCTGAGCTCCTCCACTATGACGTCAACTGGTTCTAAGAACGCTGGAATTCCGTGACGCTGGAATTCTAGAAGTTTCGGTCTTTATTAAACAGCCCTGTGTGAACGCTCATCGTCACGGCCTTTGACGAAGAAAACTACAGATTCGCCTACGAGTTCTGAGAGAGAGAGACGAGTGAAGACATGACACGGTACGATGTGCTGAACGAGATGCGGTTGAAGGAGGAGCAGTGCGACGTGGTCCTCAGAGTGGACAAGGTGGAATTCAAGGTCCATAAGATCATCCTCTGCGCGCGCAGCCCGTATTTCCGGTAAAAGGAAGGAAAAAAAAAACCCCAATCACAATTATTCTTAAAAGTGTTAGCTAGTGGGCAAAACTATACAGCAGCTGAGTGAAGGATGTAATGATGTGTCTAAAAAGAGAACACTGAGTAATTAAAAAAATAAAAATTATATAATACAGTAGCTAACAACTATACTATAGATTACACACTATAGAGAAAACTGTTGTTCCTAATATGTTTCCTCTTCCTGATATTCCAGAGCCCTGTTCACGAAAGAGGCCCGCTCGGATCAGACGGTGTACACCTTCTCGAATGTGTCTCCAGACATCATGGAGCTTATAATCCACTACATGTACACCCAGGATGTTCGAGTCACCTCTGATAATGTGCAGGCTCTGTTGGTCATGGCCGATTACCTGCTCATGCGAGACCTTGTTCGCAACTGCTGCGACTTCCTGACGGAACATCTCAGCTGCTGTGAGATAACCGTGCTTCCCAACTGACACCGTCAGTACGAAGACCTTCTCTAGACGTGGAGCTTTTTAAAAAAAAAATTTTTTAAAAACGCTAATAAACCACACCACATTGGCAGAACCTCTGTCTCCGGCTGTTTTATTTCAAACGAGTTTATTCGAAGAACTGTTCCCAAGAGCGGAGGGGGCTCTAAAACATCTGAGGCTGTTAAGAATCATTTCAAAATCAATGATCGTTTGAACCATGACTCACAAAAAACCCCAGAAAACTTTATTACAAATCCACATCTTGCTTTTAGCCCCGTACCCGTAGCAAAGAGAACAATGTCATGTTTTTTCATCCATCCATCTTCTATACTGCTTATCCTTTTCAGGGTCACGGGGAAATCTGGAGCCTATTCCAGGGAGCATCGGGGACAAGGCAGGGTACACCCTGGACAGGGTGCCAATCCATCGTAGGACACAATCACATACACACTTACACACCCATTCATACACTACGGACACTTTAGACACGCCAATCAGCCTACCATGCATGTCTTTGGACTGGGGGAGGAAACCGGAGTACCCGGAGGAAACCCCCGCAGCACGGGGAGAACATGCAAACTCCGCACACACAGGGCCACGGTGGGAATCGAACCCCTGACCCTGGAGGTGTGAGGCTAAAAATAGGTTAGCTATTTTCTCAACGATAGCTCTTTGAAAAACTCTCAACGCCAGCATGCGAACCAGGTTCTGACGGCGTATAATATATTCTTCACCAATCGTTCATTCATTTTTCGAGTGTCAAGACAAGAACGATCCAACGCAAGTGTAGATTAAGCATTTAATCTCAGAACACGTGAGCATGGTGTTACGTATTCAATCAAAGTAACGTTTTCCTTTCTAAACAATTCTAAATCGCACACAGGTTTAGACACATGATTAGTTTTACATTCAAAGCATGTAAGATAAAACTCGATACACACAAGTGTTTTCTCTTTGACCTCGTTCAGCACGGTTTTGATGTGAGGCTCGTCTCGATGGCTTCGGCAATACCTTGCATTTTTTCCAGGGATGGAGTGTGATTGATACCACACAATTTCAGACCTCTTGCCAACGTGTATTTGAACCGTGGTTTAAAAAAAATTCAGCAATCTGTAGGTGTTTAGGTGCAGATAGTACTCATCAGAGTTGTAGAAAACGGGACTGAGTTCACAAGCCATATCGCTTGTTGATATGGCTCAGAAGGCTTTGACTCGATATGTAGTCAGACTCATTTTATATATCATGTGGCAGGAGTCTTGGGGAAGGCGGAGTTGCTGCTCAAGAGTAGTATATTGACGATCTCAGAAGAGATCTTCTAGACCTACTTTTATTTTCGCTGTTTCTTTGTTTCTTCCAAATTTTTGGAATGGTTCGTCGATTCGTTGGAAGTAGCGTTGTAGATCGTGCCAGCTGGTCTGTTCATACCTCACTTCACAGTTCTATTTGTTATCAGGTGCATCGTCACCGTTATTACAGCAACACAGTGCAGTGAAACCTGATTCTTGGAGAAATTTGTTGCTCTGATGTGATACATTGCAGAGATGTACTGCTCCATTTATGCCTGTACGCATCCGGGGAAAAGAAGTCCATTCTAACACTGTAGTCAAAATCCTCACACCATTTTCTGAACTTTTTCCAGTCACCCTCACCAAAAGTTACGGTCTCTGTAGCACGGCTCCAGTGGATGTGACCCGGGAAAAGCGCAACGTCTCCTTTTTCTGCATCGAAAAAAAAAAATCCGGCCGTACAACCGTTTGACATTACCCAATATTGAATCTCTTCATGCGCTAAAATTTTTTCTAATTTTCCAGCATTTGTGATTACCATCATTCTCGCTCGCAATTCGAAGAAGGTGGTACAAACTCGGCTGTGGATCAGGTGGTAGAGCGGGTTGTCCATTAATCGTAGGGTTGGCGGTTCGATTCCTGGCCCATGTGAAGTGTTCTTGGGCAAGACACTGAACCCCAAGTTGCTCCCGATGGCAAGCTAGTGCCTTGCATGGCAGCTCTGCTACCATTGGTGTGTGTGTGTGTGTGTGTGTGTGTGTGTGTGTGTGAATGGGTGAATGAGAACCAGTGTAAAGCGCTTTATAGAACTGCTAAGGTTTAAAAAAAGTGCTATATAAGTGCATACATTTGCCATTTACCATGATTTTCTGGGATAATTATTCAGACTAATACTGAAAAAAAGACCAAAACCTAATCTTGAGCCCAATGCGAATGAGGTCATCCTAACTGGCTCTCCTAGCTTGTGTGTGTGTGTATATATATATATATATATATATATATATATATATATATATATATATATATATATATATATATAGTTGTCATGGAGATAAACTTAATGTGTTCAATGTGTTGAAGAGGACACTCTATAGGAGTGAACTCATGCCTTCATATCCTGTGAAGCAATGGGTAAATTTTGCACCATGACACATCCCACAGAAGTTTCTTTCATGCTAAGTGTAATTTTAGTAAACTCTTAGTCATAATTCTTTTCTTGGAAACTTACCAACACTGAGAATTTTTTTTAATGTTCCTTGTAGATGTGCATTTCAAGCAAGTGCCTTGAAAGTAAAAGCCTAAGTTACTGAGCAGTTGTGACAACACAACTGCTCAAACGCAAGATAAACACAGGTGGCGAGGGAAAAACTCCCTAAGATGATATGAGGAAGAAACCTTGAGAGGAACTAGACTCAGACGGGAACCCGTCCTCATCTGGGTAACAGCGGATCGTGTGAAAGTAAAGGAAAGTTCATTATGGTTTTTATATGAAGTCTGTTTTGTTGAACTAATCCACTGTTCACTAAAGGAGACCTGAGTGCAAAACTGCACGTTGTAATTGCAGTCCCAAGGCCATCGCAGTAACCGTAGTCCCAGCAACCACAGCGAGAATGTCCATGTGGAATTGAGGTCCAAAACCATTTCCACGGTACTTCAAGCGGTACTGTCCTCAGCAATCTCCAGGCTGTAGCCTCCAGTTGATGAGATCTCCATCCAGAGATAGGGCTTCTGAACGGATCAGGCAGGTCCGGAGAGCAGAAAGTGTCTCTAGTATCTCCATATAAAATCATGTGTAGCTCGACATGTGTTTCAACACACCTGTTTCAGTTGAGCAAGAGCTTATTACGGCAATGAATAGATGGTCAGGTGGGCATGATTACGGTTGGAGCTAAAATCTTCAGGAAGGTAGATCTCCAGGAACAGGGTTGGTGACACTGCTCTATAGTATACAATTTATTTACTTATTTGTTTTATGCCTCAGTGTATTCGCTTAATTTAAATAAATAAATAACAAAATCCCATGACACTCGCTAATTATTAACACCAAAACGTTACATTTTTTGGCATTTCCAGAATATTCCAGTATTAACAATGACTACGTTTACATGGACAGCAGTAATCTAATTATTGACCTTAATCTGAGTAAGATAATAATGTGATTAAGGTGTTTACATGAGTCGCTTTTAGAATACTCCTGTCATGTTCCCGTTTTACATGTTTTAGAACATAAGGAGATTAACAGCCCGCATCATTACGTCACCGCGCCACGCCGTCCGACGTCCCTCCAGAATTTCACGTATCAACATACAGTTGGTCTTCGTTATGGTACCGTATACAGTTTTGGGTGTTTTTATTTATTTTTTTTACGAACGCTTTAAGTGCAGTTAATCATTTGTCATGCTATACGGGCTAATAGACAACTGCTTGAAGCGGTGGGTGTGTCCCAAATCGCGTAGTTACCGTCTCTATAGTAGCCGAGATACATGTATTTTTCCCCACTACAGGCCTATAGTAGGAAAGTATGCGATTTGGGTCACAGCCGAACTCTCTTGTTCGCCGTAAAACGTAAAACTGCCGTGTGTGATCGTGTCCTGTCGCAAAATGCGGTGAAAACTCCCACACGACGTTCATAATGTGATTAAGGTGTTTACATGTCACTACTACACATCCATAATGCGACTAAAACAGGAGTACTCCACCTGTCTTAATTAGATTATTGCTTACTTCGATTATGACCTTAATTAGATCAAGGTAAGTAAAAATTGCTGTTTACATGGTAGTTTCTTAATTAGAGTATGGTCTTAATCGGATTAAGAGTGGATTATTGTTGTCCATGTAAACGCAGCTAGTGACATTATGTAATGTTCACTTCCTTTAGCTGACTTGTGAGATCTGTATCTAAATAGGGCAAAGGCCATGAAACTCAACCCCGAATAAACATACTCTTATATAAAAACGCCTCCTCCCCCTCATTTCAAAATGAACTGTAATCATTAAGTACTTGTTCGTTTGTTTCGTTTTTAACATTCCCTTTTAGTGTAATTACATTTAAACATAAATACAAAAGAGGAAAGAGGGGAAAAAATGAAATCTCGAGCTTCATCGTCTTCTTCTAGTCATGAGCTTCCGTATGGATACTTTGCATAATAAATGTTCCAGCTTCATTAAAATGGTTATTTATTATTAAAGGTTCCTCCAGAGGAAGAACTTTTTATAAAGGAACTCTTTATAAAGATTTTTAAGGCTTGTCCATCCTCATGTTTAATACATTTAAAGACCTTGGAATCATAAGGTTATATTTAGCAAGTCTTTGATTTTATAACGGACGTTAAGGTTTTGACCCTCAATAATGTAAAAGCAGGTTTGATAAATATGTTTTATACTTTTGTTTATATGTTTATACTTACTTATAAGTGTTTACTTATGTAATATGTGTATACTTTTAAGCAATATCATATATCTATTCGTTGTCACGTAATTACATAATACATTTTTTGTGAAAGAAGTTCTGCTATAATTCTGCTGTAATTCCAATACGTGTGTGTGTGTGGGGGGGGTATGTTTTTATATCTTGGTGGGGACTAAATGTCCTTACATGGACAGGAATATTTGACAGTTTTGACCATTGTGGGAATACTTTGCTGGTGCCCATGAGGAAACTTGCTTAATTTATTTATGTATTCATGTAGTTTCTTAATTTAAAATGCATATATATATATATATATATATATATATATATATATATATATAAACAAAACACTAAAAGAGCTCAAAGGTTTGCTTTTGGTTACTGAGGTTAGAGTTACAGTAATGCAGTAAGAATTACAGTAATAATTATGTGAATGGGATGTTCTTATGAGGGTAGTAAGACAAATGTGTGTGTGTGTGTGTGTGTGTGTGTGTGTGCGTGCACGCAAATCAGTGGTCATGTGTCACTATGAACGTGGCCCCTCATGTTCAAACAGCACATCCAGTCACGGCCTGAAAGAAAGTGTGAGCTTCAGCATGTTGCATTGACAGCAGCGCAGCGTTACTGCAAGCCTCTGCACATCCACCGTTCTAGAAAAACCCATACAGGAACAAAAAAAAGGGGGCCATCACACACATACACACACATCCATCCCCTCCCACTACCATGACCCAAGTCAAAACACTGACCACGGGTCACGTGGCTCCGGCCGGCTCGAGTGCATTTGTTCGGTGTGAGCAAATGTGTGTTTTTAAAGGATTTTGCCACCATCGACAGAAAAGCCGGGATAACTTTTTGGAATTCAGCCTAGGAGGTCTTCTTTAGTGTTACGCTCTCTGCAAGCTTCCCATCTCCTCTTTCTTCCTCTCTCTTCCCCTGTAAAAAAAAAAAAAAAAAAAAAAAAAAAAAAACACTTCAGAGTTTTTCTTTATCCTGAAGAACTCAGGTAAGAATTTCTTCATTTCTTCTTCTTCTTTTTTTCTTTTTTTTCCAGATGATTAGCAAAAATGTGATCTGAAAAATGTTCAGAAGTTAGGTCCTGTTGTTCTTCAACGCTAACTATGAAGAACAATAATTCCTTTTAAGCACCTCTATGGTTGGCCATTTGCCAGTAATTTATAATAGTAATAACAAATAATCAGTTATTATTATTATCCTGTAACAGCCATTGTTTTTTCCTGTGTCCATGCAAATAGTATTACTGCACCGGGTATTGACTCCAGCCAGGAACATTTTCATATGATTAGTATCATTTGGTGGTACAAATGGAGGCCATTTTCATACTTTCCAGGAGATCAGAATGGCTGAGACACAGAAAACCAGAACAAATGTGATGCTCAGAGCATAAATAGTTCAATTTCAGCTCAGAAGCTGGACTGGACAAACCCAATGAAGTTTCAGACTTTAGGTCTAAAGATTATAAGTCGTAACCTTGATTTAACCTTGCTGTCTGTGAAATTATTTAGGTCCTCTTTTAAAGGGAGGGTAATTCAAGGAAGAGATCCTTGTTCATTGTTTGTGATGGCGTGAAAATAAAGACCTCGGTTTAAACTGCAATGCTGTGAATATAAAGACTGACAAATGACTTTACTTCTAGGGAGAAGTTGAATGTAGGTGTGTTTTAGAGATAAAGTTGACAGTAGAGTTGGTGTATAGTGACTTCCTGGGGAATTTTAGTGACGTTTGATTAGATGGTGCATAGATAACATTTACTAGTAGATAAGTTACCATTTCCTAAAGGCCAAATATTATGTCAAGGATCTCAGATGCCTATTTGACAGTGATCGTACTATTAGCTCTGTATCATGCAAAAACCTACTGCTTATTTTTTTTTTTACGTCACTTAAAAAGCAAGCCCATGAGCTCTAATTACTAACGTAGGTGTTCAGAAGGCTGTCGCTAAAAGAATCCAGACCAGTATAAAGGAATTTTTGAAAGGTTTCTAAGTCCCAAGCTCTGGAATTTTCTCCATGAAAATTTCGACTGTACTGATACAGTAAAATAATAATAAGAAGAAGAAGAAGAAGAAGAAGAAGAAGAAGAAGAATAAAATAATAAAACAAACCATGTAAATACAACATTGTGTTAAGTTTAAAAAATAGATTTTAAGTGTTTATATGTTTTGTTTTTATTTCATATTAAAATTTTTGTATTTTCAAGTCTCCTGAATATCTCATTATTTAATAGCAAATTAAAATACAACATGAATATCTAGTGATTTTTACATTATATTATAATTTGTCCCTTATCTCTACCTATTTTGTGTTTTTTTTTTTTCAATATAATCCGGTATATAAACTTGTAAAGTGCTAAAAGTACAGCAGGTACTTTAATAATATTTCACTGGCAAAATGTGTTAAAAATGTGCATTATGCTTTGAATATGCAGATTGTATGTATGTGTATATGTATGTATTTTTTTTTTCACAAAAAAAATATGTCATAAGGAAACAGACACATAGGAGAATGTTATTTTGTCACAAGATTGAAGAGCCTATCATGTTCAATATGCAAATGTGGACAGGGAAATGGAATGGGGTTTGTAATGGTTAGACTATTGATTACTTGCTGAGAGTAAAAGTGTTGGCACTTGTTCCATTTTCTTACTAGTTTTTAGGAGCGAGATGTCAATTTACTTCTCAATATAGATACACATTATTATTATTATTATTATTATTATTATTATTATTATTATTATTATCATTATTATTACTGTTAGTTACTGCTATTTTGATATTATATGTAATATTTTGATCCACTATTCAGTATATTACGAATAAAATTGAATCAGAAACTGTTCATTATGTTTTATTCTCAAGCAAGTGAGGATCATTATATAAGTACTGTCCCCAAAAATCACTGATATACTATACACCTACTATATACATAAACCACAAGATTACCAAGTATTGTCTGTCAAAAGTGCAAAATTAGGCTTCTGAGTGGTCTTCATTTGCAGTAAAGATCCACAGCTGAAAAATTGCTGAAAATTCCTGCTTTTCCTAACTGTGCCGTCTGATCTGTGCGTAGTGTGTTGAGCGTCAATCAGGATGTACAGCTTCATGGGAGGAGGCCTTTTCTGTGCCATTGTGGCCAACATCCTCCTGGTGGTGTCCACAGCCACTGATTACTGGATGCAGTACCGCCTATCAGGCAGTTTCGCTCATCAGGGCCTGTGGCGCTACTGCATGTCGGGCAAGTGCTACATGCAGACGGACAGCATTGGTAAGTCAGTCTGGATTCACTGCTTATTAAACTAGATTGAACTAAATGTACATCTAAACGTTCTTTAAGAAATGAAAAGTTGTCAGCATTGGCAGCTTTGCTGCGGTATAAGGGGAATAAAACATTTCAAGACATGATGCTATTGAAAAATAATTAATCAGGGTGATAGCAGTAACTCGCGTCATGTAAGGCCTCATCACACCACCCCATCGTTGATTATTTTCCCATAACAGCACACCCCTAGGTGTTTTATTTCTTAATTAATGCCTAGATTAGTATCATAGCTTCTGGTTTAACGGTAAGATTATCCATTAAAAAAAAAAAAAGCTGTCCAAAGCTGCCCATAGTGGCGGTTTCATACTTAAGGTTCTTCAATAGTGTCCATAACGGCCCAGTTAATTTCTTGGTTATATTTATGGATTGGATTCGGCTTCATTTGTACATCACTTCATTTTGATCACTTCAAGATCTCCCATAATGCTTAGCTAACTTTTATATTAGGAACTAGATAGTTTATTAGGAACTAGATAGGTGCACTTGACAGACTGGTCTGTCTGGATACTGTCTAATATCAATGAAATATTTGTTCTAATAGTACAGCTTTATAAAAATGTACTATTAAAAATAAAAGTTTTATTAATAATCTTGCAACTTTTCAAATTTCACATCAGTTCTAAAAAAAAAAAGGCTAATTTGATCTTATCTTCCTTTTTGTTTTTTTTCTCTCTCATGCAATTGTTGTCAGCATACTGGAATGCCACAAGGGCCTTCATGATCCTGTCATCGATGTCATGCTTCGCAGGGATCATCGCCGGCATTCTTTCCTTCACCCACTTCTCTGGATTTGAGAGATTCAGTCGTTCCTTTGCTGCAGGGATCATGTTTTTCGTTTCGAGTTAGTTCCAAAATCTTTTACTTTTAACATTCTTCAAACAAAAATGTCGAGCTTGCTAACAATCTCTTCGAAAAAAAGGTTCCATCTTGCACCATAAAGGCTGTATTCAGAGCCGAGTCATGTAACATGCACATCAGTATTCAGACTTAACAGATAGTGTCCATAATGGCCTAGTTAATTTCTTGGTTATATTTATGGATTGGATTCGGCTTCATTGCCAAAAGTTTGTGGACACTTAGCCATCACACCCATATGTTGTCCCCTTTTTGCTGTTATAATAAGCTCCAGTCTTCTGGGAAGGCTTCTCACTAGATTTTGGAGCGTGGCTGTGGGGATTTGCGCTCGTTCAGGGTTATTCATTCATTGATGTAACTTTTGAACTCTGAATATGCCTCAAATGGTTTAAGTAAGTTAATGTAGGACATAGAGTTTCTCTTTCAGAAACTGATCCAAGTCACACCTCTTTAGATAACTAGAACCATCCAAAAAGCCTTTTGAGGAACCCAGTTTTCTAACTGTAGTGGATGAATAGGGCCAGTTACCTAAGAAAGCCCAGACCCTTTTACCCAAGTGCAAAATTACCTCAGACTGCTCAGACTGTGATACAGGGAGCTAATTCTGAATGTCAGCTACTCAATCCTGGGCACTAAAGTCTAATATCTTTTGTAGCTCTCTTTGTTTTTCTGGCTATGGCGATCTACACCGGGGTGACGGTGAACTTCCTGGGAAAGCGCTTTGGTGATTGGCGTTTCTCCTGGTCCTACATACTCGGTTGGGTTGCTCTGCTCATGAACTTCTTTGCAGGTAGTAACATATGTAAATAGTAAGTAAACAGTCATGTTTCCTGATATCTATCCGTGTAACTATTGTTTCTTTTTGTGTTTGCAGGTATATTTTACATGTGTGCTTACAGGATGCACGAGTGCAGGCGAGTCGCCGGATCACGCTAGATGGATAAAAACAAGAGGAATCCATAGTGGAATTGTAATATGTTGTTAGTATATTGCTAAACATAAATGAAAGATATTATAGTAGATATTAACTTCATAGGAAGGACAAGGATAAGCAACTAGCAAGCCTCTTTCCAGAAAAATCAACTCACTCAATCAATCTCAAGAGTAAATCAGAGTAAATGGTGGAAAAGCATTAAAAATGTCCTGAAGATAATGGCAGTCTCTGTTTAACTCTGATAAATGACTTTCCCTTTCAGCAGTAACAACATTATCATCATCAAGGCAGTGTCGAAATTTAAGTGGCAAAGTGAACAGGATGTAGATTGAAATGTTGCATTCAAACTGGGCAGATTTGGGGCAGAATAAATGATCAGACCATTCTGAGATTTTTTATTGGCTGTGTTTATTTGAGTTTAGAACACATTGTGTGGTTTTTAATAATGTATAGTAAACATTTCATATGCCAGGAAGTAAGAAATATTTGCCTGAACATCAGTGACAAAGTACATTGGCTACTTTCAGAAATGTAATCCCATCAATAATGTAAAAAAATAAATAAAAAAATAAAAAATAATAATAAAAAAATGGTTAAGCACTTATAACAGCATAATCAATCAAGACATTAAATTTGACCTCTGACCTCATTTTTCTTAACTCTTGAAAATGAATTTGTGGCCCATATTTGGCCCTGGGACTGCAATTACAACATGTTTTGCCCTCGGGTCACCTTTAGTGAACAGTGGACTATTCCGACATACAGACTTCATATAAAAACCATAATGAACTTTCCTTTACTTTCCCACGATCCGTTGTTACCCAGACGAGGACGGGTTCCCTTCTGAGTCTGGTTTCTCATAAGGTTTCTTCCTCATATCATCTTCGGGAGTTTTTCCTCGCCACCGTCACCACCGTCTCGCTCAATAGGGATAAATTCACACGCTTTCAATCTCTATCCTGTGTTTATATATTTCTGTAAAGCTGCTTTTTTGTCTATTGTTAAAAGCGCTATACAAGTACAATTGAATATAAAACATGTGATGACATGAACTAAAAAAAGGCCTAAACATTCTACATAAAGCACGTGTGCAAGCGTGTGCAAACACAAGACAGTACAGTAAGTAATAAGTACACAGTTCTAGTATGAAAATATCTGATCTAACAGAAACTTGGTTAGAATTCATAAAATAGGTCTCAAGAAGTTGACTAAATGCAAAATGATGTCTCATTTGGCTCATAGTTGTGTGACCAAATGTAAAGCCACTGAAAGACAAACACAATACACCCTTTTCTCTATAAGTCTGTGGTAGCATTGTGTATATTTCACCAAAGTATAAATCATTAATCAAATCAATCAAAAATGTCAGTTCTAGTTGTTGGGATCTGCGTCAGCTGATGAATTTGTCAAAAAGATTTATTTCAAGCTCAATGTTTAAGGAGCGCAATCATTGTAGGATCTCTTTATTTTCTGGTGTTACTATTGTGATGGTCAAATTCCCGGGCTTTATCAGAGTTAGAATCTCCCTCAACACTCAAATTGGGATGGGTGTTCAAGCCTAGACGGCGCCTAAGTGAGAAAACTCTAAAGAGGGACATTTTGGTGGTGTTGCGATACACACTTGAGGAGAAGTAGAAGATGATAGGGTCCAGGCAGGTGTTGAAGGTGCTTAGGAGCAGTGTGTAGTACCTCCATGGTGGGCTGTTTTTGGTGTTGAAGCCCACCAGATGAGAGATGTTGTAGGGCATAAAGCAGATCAAGAAGACGCTCAAGGTGCCCAACGCCATTCCAATGGCCCTTTGCTTCTTCTCCTTTGTTATGCGGGGCCTATGGTAAAGGATCCAGATACAGTTAAGATAGCAGAACACGCATATAATCAGGGGCACCAAACAAAGAACCACAAAAAACTCCAGCCGCACTGGAAGTACAACGCTTTTCTGGTCATCGGTGAAGTTCTCGTAGCAGGTAGTCTTGGGTTCAGTGCTATTCTCCTTGCCCATATGGACGACGAAAAACACAATCGTGCAGTGTGCTCCACTGAACAGCCAGATGAAAATACTGCCAATGGTGGCATAGAGAAGCTTGCGAAACTTCATGTAGGTGACTGGGAAGGCCACTCCCAAGTAGCGGTCAATGCTAACAGCCATCAGCAACAGCGAGCTGGTGTAGATGGTGCTGAAAAAGACAAATGACACGATCGAGCATATGGTCTGGGAAAGGTGCCACTGTAGGCCTGCTGCTGCCTCATACATCTTCATTGGTAAGAAAAGCAAGAAGAGCAGATCGGAGAGAGTCAGGTTCAGCAGAAGGACATCCGTGGGTGTGGGTTTTTTGCGAAGCTTCCTGATGAAGGCATAAATGGCCAGGATATTGGCTGGTAGGCCGATTAAGAAGGTTATAATGTAGGCTGAGAGAAGCACCCAGTGGTTTATCATTTTGGTAACTGCAGGACACTGGTGGAACAAGAATAAGAAACATCATGCGGCACATGGATTGCAGCTTTTGTCTACAACATATAGTACATACGTACATAAATATCAGTCACGTATCTGACTAATTCTTTTTTCTGTGCACAGGTCATTCCATGTATGTGGTGCCTTTTGGACGTAAAGCATTTATGGTGCAAGCGCTTAGCCTGAAAATATATTATATGTAAAATATATATCACTGATGTGAGCAAAACATATGCTGTGTAAGCAAGCACAGGCCTAACTAGTTTGGACCTAAGAGGGTGAAAATACCTTTGGTATCAGCAAAAACATTCTTTGTGGTAGAATAATAGTTGACCCTGGATGCTTGGGAGTGCTGCCCTACCAGAGAAACATAGTCACCACCAATTTGGCACCTCTATCCAAGTCATTGTGCTTGTGGGTATGGTGACTGTTTGGAATGAATTGCCAACTGAGGACTGCAACTAAGCAGCCCAGGAAACACTCCTGAATATAAGAGCCCTTAGTAAACAGGCCTTGTTTTCCTTTTGGTGGAAATGGTCCTACAAATGACGTGCACCTCGTTAGTTGGATCCAGTGCGTCGCTCTTTCCAAATTATTCTCAAAATATCTTTGTGTAAAAAGTATGCGCTGGCCATTGCAGCACACTATCATTAATGGCATATATCTGGGGGATCTTAAACTTATTACACCCTTTCTGGAAAGCTGAGGCATTTCCATCAACCATGATTTCAAAAAGTCCAGCACAGAATCAAGGCTAGATTCCCTTAAATCCCCTCCTTATTAGCCTATGCATGGTGCCTTTGTGCTAGTTATCTCTATCTGACAAAAGAGGCGCACCTTGCATGAGTTGGTAGACAGATGACTATGGAGTGACCTTGTAGATGAACCTGGGATTTCTACTCAAGGTTATATTACCCAATTTTGTAACACAGTCAAGTGACCATAGGCAGCCTGCAGAGCATTACTGGCCATCCAATCAACTATTCTGCTACAGAAAAATGATAAAGGCCGTTAGACATGTCCAGCCGCTACTGTGGTTGGTCACTCTACAAGGATTGTCTCCTCCTCATGGGCATTACTTAGAGCAGGAGGCTTCCATTTGATCCACAAAGGACTAGTATGTTTGTAGGTTTTTATTACAACCAAACAGGGGCGACACCTGATTCCACCTGTTTAATCATTTACTGTATTCTTTGTCTACAACCAACTATCAATGGTGCCTCCTAAAACGTTGACAGTTATCAGTGTTTCTCGAGACAGAAAAAGAAAGTACCACATAAAAGGAATGACTCGTTGCATTCATTGCTAATTGACTGCTACGTATGCACTTTAGACTTTCATGATACACTGTACGAAAAGTATAATAGTGCATTCTCTTTCTGGATTTCCTGTTTTGGTTAAGCATAATTATTTGAGCAGAATAAAAATAGTGTTATCTAGTGCATCAGCTTCAGAATACTGAAACTGTTTATCATCACAGAATCACATCTTACGCCATCTATACCACACTGTTGCTTTCACCTGCAGCATGAGCTCAAACATTAACTCAAAAACTTCCTTGATGTCTCTACGGTTTTATAAGAATAACCACAATACAAATAAAGAATTTAATTGCCGACATGCAAACATCTGCAAACAGTGGTTCCCCTACCCATTTTCATTTCCTGTATTAACAATTATTATGTATGAGTTCTCTGTGTGACCATGTCCTACCAGTAATTTTAAAATAGATTTAATAAAATACTACATGATTCAACTCAGGCATACTAAAACGAGGCATTAAGTATTAAAAGTGGATTAAAAAATTTCATTAATGATTCATCTATAACAGGGGTTCTCAGATATTTTGCTGCCAGAGATGCCTTTAACTATAAAAACCCATTTCACAAACTCTGTCTAAGCGTAATCCAACTATTCATATATTATGCTCATTGTTTTCAAATATTTGGTGCGCTGGAGCTTTTTATTCCTTACGTTTCCACCAGCAGAACCCATTAGGTCTTAATTGAGATTATGTATAGGCTGGCTTGTTTTTGAGTTATTGAGGTTCGGATTAAACACATTCAATTGACATGATCAGATTTACACTACTGTAACATAATTTGTAAATAAATAAATAAATAAATAAATAAATAAAATAAAAAAATTAAAAAATTAAAAATTACAGGCATCCTGGCTATGTCTGACAGACCCTTAGGGTTCTCCGGTCCCCTCTTAACCATTAATTTATAATATCTCAGACAGAAGTAAGAGAACAGTGTAACTTATGGACACAGCAGTATTCAGGGTCTTTGATTAAAATTCTTTATAGATTGCAAAACTGAACATTTCATGTTTCTTTGTCTAGATACAACTCGAGGCACTGTCACTTTTTAAAACTTACCCTTTGACAGTATTGTGCTCCGGGGTTATGAAAACCAAAAGAAGTCTTCTTACTTCTTAATGAAATGAAAAGCAATCCATATGTTGTAAACGTCTCATTTCAGCTTATAGGTCCAGCTGCACTTGAGTAACAGGCTTGGAAAGCACAAGACTTCAGAAACTTCAGGAAGTCCATGCAAATCTGATTGTGTTGATGTCAGTTAGGAAATGCAACACCCCCTGAATGATAATGATTATTAACTGTATGCAGCAGAGAGCTGTGAGTGCTCAATCTGGTGTCTAGGCTTCAATAATACTCATTGCTAATGGAAAAGTTTTTTCTAATGTGCGTTTATTTTTTCTTAGTTTTGAGAGTTTCTTTCAGTTTACTGGTCATTGTCTGCATAAGCCTCGTGGATCCATATAGTTCACTAACACAGAAGAACCGCATATGAGAACAAACCACACTGATAGGATACCACACAGTATTTATTTTCTGCACGCTGCTTTAATATGGAGAGCTGAAACTGAGGTTTTTGACTTTAGCGTAAGGACAGCCAAGAGATCAGTTAAGATATTTTACATAGAAAAAATTTTCATTTTGCTCATTCATAGTTAGTTGCATCATTTATAGACTTCTACTCAGCCCTCTTTTGCATAACATCTTATTGTCATTCCATGTTTCTTCACAGTGCGATTGCACGATATATATTTAAAAGAGTATCAATAAACCAAGACAAAGCTCATACTTGGTCAAAATATTTCCTAACAGCCATTTAAAAAACCCATTTCTGTCTTTGTGCTGCTATTGCGTCAGACAATTTCCCTCACAAAAGCAATTATTTATTTTTTTATCTCTTCATCAGTGTCCATAGGACACTGGCCACAAGTGAGGATGTCTCTTAAATTTCACAAAAGCACAGACACGACCCTGAATATAACATTTAAATGATATTTTCCATTTAAAGGTATTTTCATCTTGTTGTTGATGAAGGTTGAGAGTTATAAAATATGTAAACATGACAAGGGAGTGGTATTTACATCACAGGGTTCAACTTGCCTAGCAAAACCTTATACTTCTTGGAACCGGCATAACTTTAGATAGCAAACTCTGGATTTATTGACTCCAGTAAAGGATTCATGCAGTTAGAAACAAACATTGTGGGTTGAAGGGCTGAAGACATTCTCTGGCTTCCTCCCAATGTAAATAAAATGGAATGAACTCTTCAGACAATAAAGTCTGAATGGCAGAGTGACATAAATGACGACTTTGTGAGCCTCACGATCCCGGGAGTGCCCGATTGCTGCATCTTTCACCTAAGATGTGCTAAGTTTGGCGTCGATTTTTGTCCCAGCAAATTTGGCACCAACTTTTTGGCCTCACTGGAACTTTGCGTTAAACATATTTTGTTACCGAACAAAGTAAAGATACCTATTCATGTGGATTCTGCTATTCTGTCAACCAACTGTGAAGGTCTTGCAAGACCCCAAAATTTGGTTCTAAGAGGTTTGCAGAAGATCAAACTTTCTATGGACATGGCAATTCACTAGCATCGTTATCGGGTATATTTTCAGTATGGTTGCCTTGTATCACTCGATTCGGTTTAGTGCAGACATTTTCTATCACCTCGCCAGTGTAAGCAGTCTTAGTCCTGGGTCTTAGGAGAGCCTTCAGATTTCCTTGGAAGGCAGCTGAGGAGAAATAAAAAGTGATTGGGTCGAAGATTGTGTTGACGGTGGTGAGCAGCAAAGCATCAGATCTCCAGATCACGTTGTCCCTGGTGATGTAGCCCAGGAGGTGTGTGGTGTTGTAGGGCAGGAAGCAGACCACAAAGACCAAAAGTGTACCCAAGGCCATGCCAACAGCCCTCCGTCGCTTCCCCTCATTGAGGCTGGCTGTGCGCCTGAGAATGAGGATGAATTTTGTGTAGCAGAAGGTGCAAACGATGAGTGGGAGGAAGTAGAGAACAACGCATAGTTCTAGACGCATGGGCAATACTACATCCAGCTGAGACTGAGTAAAGTTGTTGTAACAGTCATGGACCTGGCTATCCTCTCCAGTCAGGTGATCCACAATATATACGAAGCAGAGATGAGTTGACGTAGTGATCCAGATAAAGATGCTGCAGATGACTCCATATACAGGTTTCTGGTAGATCTTATACTTGACTGGGAATGCCACACACAGGTAACGGTCAACACTAACAGCCATTAGCATCAGTGAGCTGGTATAGATGGTGGAGAAGAATATAAACGTGGTGAGGGGACACAGGTAACTAGGGAGGAGCCAGCGCATTTCAGATGCTGCCTCGTACATCTTGAAAGGCAGGAAGAGTAGGAAAAGAAGGTCTGATATAGTCAGATTGAGCAGGAGGAAGTCCGTGGGGGTGGGTTTGTCACGGAGCTTCTTGATGAAGGCGTACAAGGCAAGTGTGTTTGCCGGCAGGCCAGTCAGGAAGGTAAGGATGTAGACCGTCAGGATCACCACCTCTGACACCATAGCTCTGTCAAATATCTAAACAAAGGAGAATCATCAGATATTATGGATTACTCAAGCCTGGATCTGTTTTTGAAAGCACGATTGAGACAGATAACAGAGTCTGAATTTAAAATGACAATGCCTTGCATGAATATTCTTAACTTCTCAGTATAAATACACCTGTTCCTGAAAGGTCTCAGAGAACATACCTAAACAAACAGCATCCTGAAGACCAAAGAGCTCTCAATACAATTCCAGGACAAAGTTCAGGGATAAATAAGAGTTTTGTTATAAAACAAATCACAAACTTTGCACATCCCATCGAGCACTATTAAATCCATTATTTGAAAAAAGAAAAGAATATGGCACAACAGCGACTCTGCCTGGTGTTGATCATCCAATAAAAAGTCAATGATTGGATAAAGAGGACATTAGTAATAGAAGCAATCAAGAGGCCAAAGGCGACATAAAAGAGCTGGAGCGATCAGATAAAAGAAACTGTACACTGGACAACCTTAGCCTGGACACTTTACAAAGCTGGGCTTTTTGGAAAAGTGGTGATTAAAATAAATTTAGCCAAAAATGCACGTTAGGAACTCACATGCATAAGGTTCTCTGTTCTGATGAACCCAAAATTGTACTTTTTGGGCTTGGCACAAAGCAGTATGTTTGGTTAAATCTCAATGCTGCTCATCTCCCTAAGAACACCATCATCACAGTGAAAAATGGTGGTGGTAGCATCATGTTTACCCTTGGCCTCTTGGTTGATTCTGTGATTAATTCCCTTCTTACTATACCTTGTCACCGACTTCTGGAAAGCAGAGTCGAAGTTGTGTTATATTTTTTTCTATTTTTAAATAATAGAATTAATCATGGTGCGCTGTGGGATGTTCAAAGTTTGGGACATTTTTTTATAACAACACCCTGACTGATGCATTTCCAAAACTTTGTCTAAGATAGTTTTATATATATATATATATATATATATATATATATATATATATATATATATATATATATATATATAAGATAGTTTTATATGAGCTCTTTGGTCCTCAAGAGCTCGTTGTTTAGGTATATTTTCTAACAAACTCTGGGACCTTCCAGGAACAGGCGTATTAATATTGCGATCACATGACACTTACATTGTACACAGATCAGTTTTTTGGGGTTTTTTTTTTTTTACTTGCAAATATTTTTGCAAACTATATTGATCTTTCCTTTCACCTTACGATTATGTGCAATTGTGTGTAGATTCATGACATAAAAAAGCATAGGTAGGTATGTTTCAGTTCCACGTTTTAACACAAAAGTTCAAGAGGGTGAAAACAAACTTCTTCTTCTTCTTCCTTGGGCACTCACTTTTCAGATACAAATACCTCAATACCAGGTATTTAGTGTTTTGTATTATTTTGGGGTAGGTTTCTTCTCACCTATGAGAGAGGGATAATCCCCAAGGACCAAAAAAAAAAAAAGAAGAAGAAGAAGCTTGATCTATTTTTTAGCATGAGTGTATGTAAACAACAGACATTATGACAATTCTTGGAATTTTTTTTTTTAACAAATATCGACAATTTTGTTCTCTCTGACCTGAGAGAATATTTTGTCGCTGTGTGATATTTACCAAATACATTTTGAAACACACACTTATGCATAAATTTAGTGTCACGTGATGAGACTATTACATGCCTCTCCCACAAGCAGAAAAACAAACGCAAACAAAAAAAAAGCAGAAAGAATTTGCTAAACAAGAATTTGCAGAGCAGTAAAGCAGGACTGAGAGGGAGATTTCACTGTTTGTATTTAATGAGAAACTATGGCACATTAAAAGGTCTGTTTCATTTCAGGATATCAGTTAATTAATTTCTGTGCTGACATCTCCAGATATGATTAATTTATGTCGATAAACTGAGTCGGAAGAATAATAATCAACTGGACGGTATTAATCAGCGGTGAATAGGTTTAATTTATTCTAATCTTATTTGTAGATAACGTAAGAGGCAGAGAAGTTAAACGAAAGAAAACATACACAATTTTTTATGTGTCCAATACATTTTTCTTTGTAACAGCTTTGTAGGAAGTTTAGCATAAATGTCATTTAAATAATAATAATAATATTAATAATAATAATAATAATAATAATAATAATAATTACTAACTTACTAACCAGCACATACAATTGCTTAACCTTTCCAGTCATCAATAAGCTAATGTTTACAATACAAGTCATTATTAGAGCAGCCATGTTTGCATATGTTTTGTAAAGGAGCCAGTATAAATGACTAATGATACAGCTCTATGGCTCCTCTGACTTCCAAAGTCCAATAACCGACCACTGTTTTGCATTTGATATTATTAGGATTATTATATTTTTGTAATATTAATACACACAATATTGAAAGAGTACTTACATTCAAGCCAGCAATATGAAATGATAAAGATGAGTCTTCTTCTTTTCCGTCACCACCGTTGCTACTAAATCAGTCCAAATTCCTCAAATAAATGCATTGTAACCCATATCCACCGACATTAGAAATTCAATATTTTATTAGTAAATTATTCCGCTTCATTCTTCTGCATGCTGATATGCAACTTTGCTCCTTGGTCTGTACTGCTTCTTGGTAAGTCCTCTAAGGATATGATGTAGTATTTCCTTCAGTCTAAGTAATGAACACAAATAAATGAGGCTTGTAAACCTTGGGTGACTTTTACGACCAGGCAGGGCCATCTGTTTTTATTCGGGTATGCGTAGGACAGGATCTCTTTATAATCCTCTCTGACCGTGGGATGCCTGTTTATATAATGAGCTACATATTAGATTAAACAAGGCAAGGGGGTTAATCTAAACCGTTCCACCTGTGCGAGTTTACACCACTCTGAACACCCCTTACTCGTCTTTAATAACAAAAAGAACTCATTCATCAGCTGACATCCAAAGATCTTAAAGTGGTGTTTTAATTCAGTTCAAATAAGACATGGTTCAGTACAGCGTTAGTATTTTTCCCCCTCTCTGTATTCGTGTTAAGACAAGAGAGCCGTTCTTTGTTTAACGATACTTCATTTCAGGTTTTATCATATATACAAAAATAGATACTTAAAAGTACATACTCAAAAGTTACAATTGAATGAATACAAAAAGCCTGCTTATGTATTATATATTAATAAATAAAGTCTGTGCTCTGCATACATATATATATATATATATACATACATATATACATATGTATATGTATATATATATACAGTTTGTACAGTGTGAAAGTAAATGTAATTAATGTTCAGTTCAGCTATTTTAAAATGACCACTGCGTCAGTGAAGGAAAAGTTCTCAGTTAAATGCATTGCCATGTTGATTCCTCATGATTCAGGAACTTTTATCATAATTCTGGTAGATACAGGACTCTGCGTCCTATCAAACAGAGAAAGAACAAATTCAAATCGAATAGTTACAATCAGGAATTGTTATTATTTCACTATTTATTTAAAAGTAATATCATCTGAACCATTCCTCACCGATAAAAGACGTCATTGTCTGTTTTACTGACCAAAACTGACCGCACAAAGGGGGTGCACTAATGGAGTCAAATTAAGGAAACTCACTGCTAGGCTTGTACATGATTGATTTTTTTTTTCCTACTTGTGATTTAAAAAAATAATAATAATCCATTTGTCCAGCCTAATCCAGTAGCCAAAAAAGTTCATGTTTAAAGTAGATTACGACTGTGCAGTCGGGAACTGCTTGCCGGCAGTGGCAATCACGAAAACTCAACTGGATGATGGATTTTTTGGTGATTCCTTAGTAATGCGCAGTAACCCCCATAAAAACAACAATAACAACAACAACAACAACAACAACAACAACAATAGTACAACGTCAATATAATTCTTTTACATTTAATCCCTTCTAATTATCATCAGCATTGACATAATTTATAAACTGTGAGATCTGATACTTTGTTCTAGGCCTATAATCCGTTTAGGTCAAACTTTTCATTCCTTTTTTTTCCCTCTTTTGCCAAAAGAAATGACACTGCCGATTTTGACCATTTACGACCTATTTTTTTTTCGCAGGCATCCTTAATAAATACAGTTATCTGATCTCAACTATATTCTTGTGTAATGTTACCCAAGTCAAACATACATTAGTAGATTTGATTTGATATTCTCCATTTAGCTTTGCACATATCACGACGCCCTGCAAGCCCTGAGAACACATGAGGTGGGGGTAAGGGGGCGGGGCTTCCAGGCGGATTCATTTAATATCGAGAGTTCAAAATACAAATCGTAAATCGTTCCTGATTCTTATGTCGACTGGCTCGTCTTCCATTTTCTTAGGGAGAGAAAGACTGCGCCTTAGGTGTGTTTTTGAGTGACAACTCGTGATAACTGTTTTGGAGATGCTCTGACCCAGTCGTCTAACTCTTGTCAAAGTCGTTCAGATCCTTACGCTTGCCCATTTTTCCTGTTTCCAACACATCAACTTTGAGAACTGACTGTTGAGAACTTGCTGCCTAATATATCCCACCTCTTGACAGGTGCCATTGTAACGAGATAATCGATGAAGTGGTTTGAATGTTATGGCTGATCGGTGTATATAAGTATCGGCACTTTATAACAGTCAGAGGTAAAACTATTCCTTACACAAGAGAGATAAAAAAAGAAAGGTTGGTGAGGGAATAACTGTTTATAGCTCCTATAACGTAAATGACAACAGGAACTAGCTTGATTTGTCGGCATTCCTCAACATGAAATGTAACTTTAAATGGATAAAAAGTGTTGTTTTTTCAAGAAATAAAAAAATTCCCTTTTGGTCAATTCCTGTAGTATAGAAGAATAAAGCACTTGCTGTCATTGGAAAAGAATTCACTTAGGAGCGATAACAGCGATCCTTGCTTATTTTCCTTTAACAGCACACCCTGTCGTGTTTCATTTCTTGCGTGCTGCTCGGTTTTCTATGTCACCTGTTTGTATTCAAATGACATAAATTTAACTCAACAGTGAGCTTAACAGCGAGCTGACGCGATGACTCTGATGCATTAGAGTAGATACACAAGAAAAATGTTTGTTAAGGATTTGTGTTAATGTTACCTGATCTTCATAAACCTGTTGACCGTGCACTGCGTTAACATACAGGTCTTCATCTGACTCCAAACTGTAGTCATGGCACGTTTTATTAGCCGTCACATGCTGGGCAGTGGAGAGACCTCCACGTGGCACTGCATGGCGTCTAAATACACAAAGTCACGCTCATTACAGACACATATAATCTTTAATAATACATATGCGCTTAATAATATAAAATTCTCTGACTTTGATCATTCTTGAAAAACTTGTGAGCCCTGTTTTTCTCATACTTGCTTCTAGGAGGTTGTTAAGCTACGTACATAAGCACGTTTAAATATAAATAGAAGATTTTTATGGTAAAAATTGCACGGAGAGAGCATTTACATTTAAGTTCCGATCCAGTTTGAGGTGTGAACTCAACCATCTCCATAAGACACTCTTGAATTGGATATTTACAACAGAACAAAACCAAACAAAACAACAATACAACTAATCTTAGCTAGCTGATGATTTGCTGATATTCTTTTCTTTAACAGACATTTATTTAGCAATTGAGGCTTTGGTTAATTAAATATGCGTAAACGTGCAAACCAATAATCTAGTATTGGAATGATGTTTGAATTCAAATGTTTATTTCACTCTCACGGAGAATGGATTTTTTTTAATGTATTTTTTTTTACAGAAAAGTTTGTTGGAATACCGATTTTTCTCATTGTTTAATCAAGAAAATATAGTACTATGCTGCAGAAATGTTTTCTTGTCTTTTTTCCTATTGAAAATCTAACATAGATCCATGAAATATCAACATTTTGGGAAATTCCTCTATATTATCCTTCTGAATATGGGATAGGAATGAATATGTAAACGTTCATGAATGCAGTAGGTTCTGAATATAGAAGGGGGAAAAAAAGCCTTTACAAATAAAATGTGCTTTGATGTGTTTCCACTCTAGTTAGCGTGATTTGTAAGCTTTATAAGGGAAACTGACGTGTATATCAAAATGGACATATTTATCAGGAAATGAGTTTTTCAGGGCTATATGACATGACGTAATTGTAAAATGGGTGGAGCTTAAAGCCTTAATTAAAGGTGCTATGTATTAAGATTACATGGTGGTCACGAGAGGATAAAAAAAAAAAAGTGAAATAAACATTTAATAGGTTTTATGTTTTGTTCGTAATAATAGAGCGTGAGATGTGACGTGATATAGATCCAAAAATCTGAAACATTCATGATGTTACCAAAATTCTCCCTTGTACCTGCAGTGTCTTGTTTTAATAGAGACTCGGTGATTCTTCTTATTTCTAAAAAGAATGCGGAAAAACCTTGCAAAACCACTTTACCTCTTTTTCCAAATCATGAGCACTGTCACAGCAAGTCCTAAGATGACGCACACCCCGACAGACGCCCCAACCACCGCAAACACTGCTGAAGTATCCCCTTGAAGCACAGGGAAAACATTCATTAACAGTGACATCAGACTACTGCGTTTGCTTTCAAACCACGCCGGCCTGAACAGTACCTTCAGACTGGACAAGTATCTGGGTAAATTCGGAGCCCACAACATTTGTCGCCATACAGGTGACGTTGTGGCCCTGCGGTCCAGTCAACTCTGACACCGTCATGCTTCCATTGTGCTGAGTCGTGGTGTTGAAGGGTGGAAAAACCTCACTGCTGCCATCTACGGTCCAAGAGATGACAGCACTTGGCTTGGCCTCTGCTTGACACACACACTGTAGTTTTCTGTTCTGCATGGAGCAAAATAAGCCTTGCACGATCGATGGAGAATCTGAGATGCAAGGGAAGATATGTGATTTGGCAAATTAAAGGCTTGAATGTTACAAAAATGTGTTTTTTTTTAATATAATTTTTTTTTTAAAAACAACAACTGAAAAGATGTAAACATGCCTGCTTGACCTTTCCATAGATATTATTTCAGAGTTTCAATACTAAGATGTAAAGTGGACGTTCATTCTGAAGAACTGGACAGTCTGTTTTGTTTGATTTATTTATTTATTTCTGAGATACCTCTCCAGGAAGGAAGCCAAAGTGAAATACTACAACGCGACTTCTAAAAATGGCGTTTACACAAAATGGTGAGAAAAACAAAAAACATCCACTCAGCGGCAGTTCAACAGGCGGACATACTCTGTCAGAGGTGAAGGCTACAGGAACTCAAATGACCACTGTTTACAACTGTGGTGAGCAGGAGAGCATCTCCGAACACACATGTCCAATCTTTACGCACTTCTGAATGCAGACACAAGCAAATGGAGCTAATAAAAGACTCAGACTCACTGCTTCTTAAATTAAACTGAACCAAGTAACTAAAGTACCCCATCAATGTTTTTTTTTAAAAAAAACAATACTGTAGAGCAAAAGCTCAAGTTAGCAAATTCAACATCTCTTCACTTGAGCCTGAGAAGGCATTGAACTTGTATCTGGCACAGAAAGAATCCACAGTTCTCTTTAGGATCTTTCGTGTTGGATATCCAATAACTCCATTGTTAGATGTTTCTCGTAGTCCTGTGGTCTAAAAAGTGTTGGCTGCACAGATGTTAACAGACTCTAACCACTTGTTTTACTACACCTTTCGCTTTCATGTTTCGCGTTTACCGTACTAGTCACCCTGCTGGTATTCTTGACGCACATTTCTAACTCTGATATGTAAGGAATAAAACACTTGGGGTGTGTTGTTCTAGGAAAATAAATAACGACCGGGTGGTGTGATGAAGCGGAATTACAGTTCCCACACTTTATGCATTCATAAAGTTGATTATTTTGCATATGCAGAACTCATAGTTGAATCAATGAATGCAAGCTGTCCAGTCCCTGAGGCAGAGAAGCAACCCCAAACCATAACATTTCCACCACCGTGCTTCACAGTTGGTATGTGGTGCTTCTCTTGAAAAGCTGTCTTTAGTCTGCGCCAAATATGTCTGCTGTAACTGTGGCCAAACAACTCCAACTTTGATTTGTCTGTCCAGAGCACATTATTCAAGAAGGCCTGGTCTTTCTCTATATGCTCATTAGCAAACTGTAGTCTTGCTCTAATGTTCTATTTAGACAGCAAAGTCCTTTTCCTGGCACGCCTCACATACAGGTCAAATTTGTGCAATCTCTTTCTGACTGTAGAAACATGCACTTTGACACCAACAGTTGCACGATTACTAGCAGATCCTGTGATGAAATTTTGTGGGTCCTTGGAGACCCCTTGCATCAGACAGTCTGCTCTTTGGCTGCATTTGCTGGGACAACCAGTTCTGGACAAATTGGCACTCGTTTGAAATCCGTCCCATTTGTAGATGATTTTCCTTACAGTGGAATGATGTATTTCAAATAATTTGGAGATCTTTTTAAATCCCTTGCCAGACTCATAGGCATCCATAACCTTTTTTCTCAAGGCCTTACAGAACTCTTTAAATCTTGGCATGATGACTCCACACACCTCAATAACAAAGGGCAGGTTCTAATCCCTGGCACCCAATCCTGAACACCTGATTCTAATTTTATGGATTTGAAGGTGTGATAAACATAGGGGTGTACTTACTTTTTCCACGTGACTGATCTGTTTTTTTTTTTATTTGTTGTTGTTGTTCGTTTAAACTACAAAATGTTAAAGTTATGTGTCATTTGATAGACTATACAGTATCACTGTTTCAAAGAGGATCAAATGTTTGCTTGTCCAAATATGTAATAAATAAATAAATAAATAAATAAATAAATAAAATACAATTTCTATGGGGTGTACTTAATTTTTCACATGACCGTAGATCTCTACAACATCCTGCTCAGGTGTTTAGAAAGAAACTTAACAGGAAAACATATCAAGACTACTCACAATGGACATTGAGCGATAACTGCTTTGATTCACCGCGTCCGATGGTGTTAGTGGCGATGCAGGAGACCGACGTGTCTCTTCTCACATCTCGAAGGACAAGAGTACGTACTTTGTAGTGCCTGGTGGTGTTGTTCTGGGTGACGAGCCACTCATAGTGTGTGGGTGTAGGCCTGCTATCGCTGACACATCTAAGTGAGATCTCGTTACCCTCGAGCACCGTGGTGTTCTCTGTGTAATCTACTTTCACATCCATGGGGGCATCTGATGAAATGTGTTAAATATAAAATGTTTATAAGTACAGCCTCATTTTTATACCCTATAAAACCGGGAGATTTTTTTTTAGGTAAATAACCCCTTTAGGCCTAATGTCCTTGTCGGCCATAATTTTTATTTTAACTCCAGATTTTAAATTTACAACAACCGTAACATATGAACATTTTATCTTATGTCAGTAACATATGTCTATGTTCTGACTAAAAACCAAAGGAATATTCCTTGCACTGTTGTACCAGTCTAGCGGGAATGGTGGGCTTACGCTGCTCGAAAGGCATCACGAGCAGCATTGGTCACACACTTATCTGCCTATCTGATCTATATCTGGAGGATTAAAAGTGATCATGTGCTGTATTCAAAAGTACTTACTAATCTAGAAACCGCAGAAGAGTGGTACGCAAAACAGAACTTTTGGTAGATCTGAAGGCTGTATGAAATTATATTAGGAAAACCGGTTAATATTATTACTCAACAACAATCTAGAATAATATGTAAGTTTTGAGACATATTATAGATTTGCCTTTGGTGATGTGGGGGAGCAACCCACAGTTTAGGAACCCCAGCTATAAAATACTTCATTACATCAGTTCTGTCCATGGTACAATTCAGCCAAATACTTAAAGTTCATGAAGAGTACATTTATTTGTAATCTATTAACTTTTATTTTTGCTTTACTTGCCTTGTGAATTCATTCGGTATTATACTTAGCTATGAAGCAAGAAAATTAAATAGTAAGGAGTCACTTGGAACACCGGGAAGTCCTAGGGAAGCCTTGAGGTGCACACAGTGAAACAAAGAACATTATCATATGTGTCTGAATTCCACTAGAGCAAATAAGATCTGGCTTGCTTATTATCTGCATATGGAATAATAATTGTATGCTAATATCACATTTCATTTTATTCAAATATTGATTTTAATTGGGAATGCAGATTCTGAACTCATTCGGCGAGCCAGATTTGAACATTAATCAGGTCAGTCTCAGCCCACGGGTTGTACAGTGGTGCTTGAAAAATTTTTGAATGTTCCAGATTTCTGCATAAATATGTCCTAAAACATCATCAGATTTTCGCACGAGAAATTTCACATTTTAGGTCACATTTACGCAGGAATATAGAAAACTCTAATGGGTTCACAAACTTTCAGGCACCACTGTATGCTTGACAGCCCTGATCTAAAACATGCATTACTCCCACTACAGAAAGGGCCACTAGTGACCGCTTGGCATTTGGACATTTAACCACTGAGAAACAACCGTCCAGATTTCCAGGTGTACGTGTTAAAGGAGACAGAAGAAGATTTATTAAATAAAGCAAGCCGAGGCAAAATAAACGTAGACATACTACTTCCCAAACGAAACTGAGACACATAATTATAGAACCCCATTAATTATTACAAAAAACAAGTGATAACCTTCACTCTCCACAGCTGGTAGCTGTTATATAACATGTTATATAACGTTTGAGAGCTAGCTGGTGGGACCAAGACCAGCTTGAACTTGCTTGCTAGATTGGTACAGACTAATCACAAAGCTTTCTGTCTTGAAGACTTAACCCCCGTGGTGGCAAAAGTAAAGATGGTTACGAAGCTCTGACACTGGAGACTCCTTTAATACAGTAAATCCTTAATAAGTGTCTTCACGGAAAACTTCACCCTATCAACAATTTTACCATTTTTACCAAAATTTTACAAGTTTACCTGGAACCTTCACCATACAAATGTACCACACCACACATTGTAAAATAGCTGATACTATAGAAATGCTGACGTATTAGAAGGAGTGCATTAATAATATATTATAGAGAATGAGCCAACACCTTCAGACTAATCAGAATCGAGAATTCAACCAGTATAAAGAGGAATACTATCTAGTTTGTGCAATGTTTAATGCATGCTGGATAACCCAGTGACTGAACACAGTATATGCCCAATGAGACAATGCAACATGTAATAGAATGTTACGTAACATGATTACTAACTAATCAAACACCACTTTTATGCTGGATTGAGGATCGCTAATCTCTGTGGCATACCCTTCTCAGGAGGAGCAAAAGGAAACCGAAACACATCAAGACTACTCACAATGGACATCCAGTGATAGCTGCTTTGATTCACCATGTCCGACGGAGTTAGTGGCGATGCAGGAAACGGACGTGCGTCGTCTGACATCTTGAAGGAGGACAGTACTTCCTTTGAGGCGGATAGTGTTGCTGTTTTGGGTGACGAGCCACTCATAGGCAGTGGGTTGAGGCTTGCCCTTGCTAGTACATTGAAGTGAGATCTTCTCACCCTCAACTACACTGGTACGTCCTATGTAATCTATTTTCACATCTGTGGGAGCGTCTGGTGAAATGTATTAAATATAAAGTGTGTTTATAAGTATATATATATATATATATATATATATATATATATATATATATATATATATATATATATATCAACATATTCAACATAATTCTTATAGACTACTTACATGAGATGTCGAGCGAAACGGAACCACTCTCTAAAGTTTGTCCACTGAGAACGGTCCTGCAGCTGAGACGTGCGCCCTGGTTTTGGCGAGTTACTCTGAACGTAGCAGTGGCCTCAGTTTCCCATAATCCCTCCACGTCCTTCCTGTGGGTCAATACATTAGAAGTGGAACTCAAACCCTGCCAGGACATCTGTGGTGGAGCTGAGGGGCAGGAATGGCGGAATCTGCATGTTGCGGTGAAAGGCTTCCCCTCGACCTGTGTGTTGGCCACAGACATATGAGGTCGCACGGGATCCACTGTGAGAAAAGAATAGATGTTAATAAGATTGCAGACAGCATGGCCCTCCAGTTTTGCTCCCAAGGTTATTGGGTGTGCTTAAATGTGCTTCTACTCTCAGATTTGTAACGAAGTGTAAAAAAGTCCAGGTGTATACACACCTCATGGCCAAAGCTATATGAACACCCTATTTAATTTGTAAGTTTATTTCAGTCACGTCCCATCATTACCCAGTGTATAAAATCAATCATACAGCCATACAGACCCACAATGGCTGTTGAATGGGTCGTATCGAAGAACTGGTTTCCGGACAGTTTTACGGAATGGATTTCCATGTCTGAGCATTCGTATACAACCTTAAGATCATAATGCTCAATGCCGAACATTGACTGGAATTCTGTTTTTATATAATAATGCCCTATGTTTTGGAAGGAGACTATGTATACAAGCATCTATGGATGTGAGATTCACATATTTTTGGCCATGTAATGTGTATACATGTACAGTATATTAGGAGTGTAACACAATGCCACTATTTGTATCTGTCTAGATCACATTATCCGCTCATTCTGGATACTGGATTCATATGTGGTTATACCTAAAGTATGCAGCATATTATGTCTATACTCACATATATTTATTTTGATGGTTCTGTCATAAAATCCTTTATCTTCCCCACCATATTTCCAGATCCATACGTACAGGTCCACCTCGCTGTCTTGTTGCCGGACGTTGTCAATCTTTAAAGTGCAGTTTCCGTTTAGTGCATTTGGGACTGATGTCCTTCCTTTAAACTCATCCATTATCTCGCTGCGGTCGTTGGAGTACACAACTGGGTAGCTCATTCTTCTATATGCGTACCACTTGACATTCGTGTAAGTTACAGTGTTGCACGGCACCAACACGCAGCTGCCCCTGACGGCTTTGACTGGTCCCTGCACGTACGCTTCCCAGCAGTGACACACATCACCAAGCAGTGCAACTGAGAAGATAAGATAGACCGTTCATTTCTTCTTGTTCATAAATCGCAAAACACAACCAGTGGTTTTGCTGGGTTTGCGTTAAATCGGTAAGAGTGCAGCATTTGCAGCAATTCTGAAACTTTGTAGGAAACAGGTTCCTGATTACAGAATGAAATCATACTCTGGATAATTTTAAGGATTGCCATTATGTTCTAAAAACGTGTGGAAGCTTTTACAGCACAGCAACATATATGTTATATCTTCTGAATGATTGTTTGTTTTTATGTTGTTGGTTTTTTTTTTGTTGTTTTTTTTTTTACACTAGGCCTGTTACTACAGCAGTTATAGAATTGTACTTTTACGATCTATACCGCCTATACAAGAGGATTTTGTTGTCGTTATATATATACACGGGAGTACTTGCTATAAACGTGCTAGCATTAAGAAAGCATTAGAATAATGAATACAATCTAACATACAGTACATACTGCACCGCAAAAATCTGATTTTAATCTGATTGTAATCTTAATATTTCACAGCCTATAATTATAGTAGCTCAATCAATCTTAATTGTCTGCATTGAAGAATATTTTTTCCCCTAGTTCAAGAAATGACTAACATATCAAGAAGATTACACAACAAAAATGTTTTATCTTAATCAACCATAATACAAGGAGAATATTTGAAAATGGTGAAAAAGCATTTGCACAAGCAATTTTTTTAAATTCTAGATTATAAACGGTTCTTCAAACAAGTACTATTGGGCCACTTGTGTTAAAAAAAAAACACACACATTTAATTGCTGGAAAAACAGCTTTCAAAGTTCTAATGCAATACCAACATAAAGGGGAAATAATCTGCTGGCAGTTTATTTAAAGCATACTGAGAAAGACACACGCTGCAGTATTTGCGTGAACACGAGTTCCGTTTTTAAAATTTGTTCTGGAAATAAAACTAAAACCGCATCCTGCACTTCTCTCGTAATAGGAAAAAAAAACCTTCAATCTATCTTGTAAGATATAGTACCAATAACCACATGCAACTAATGTAAGCAAAGTCCTATCTTTGCAAAAAGTGTTAGCTTTTCAAATATTCAAATCATAATCCTTCAAACTAGCTGCAGTGTATTGTATAAGTATTCACCCTGCTTGAACTTTTCCACATTTTTAACGTTACGACTTGGACTTATAAATCTTACAGATGGACTTAACTGGGATCATGCACTCACTGACTACTTTATTAAGATCCCCTGTACAGATATACAACTGTCCACTTAATCAATAATGTGGCAGCAGCGCAATGCAGATACAGGTCAAGACCCTCCTGTTCACATCTAACATCAAGGTCAACATCAAGATCTCAAGGACTCTGACTCGTGACATGGTTGTTTGTGCCAGATGGGCTGGTATTTTAGAAACTGCTGATCTCCTGGGTTTTTCTTACACAACTGTCACTAGAGTTTTCCCAGAAATGTGTGAAAAGTAAAAAAAAAAAAATCCAGTGAGCATCAGATCTGTATGCAGAAATGCCTTGTGGAGCAGAGAGGGTAGACAAGAACGGCCAGACACGTAGATGAGTTACAACAGAAAAAAAAAACAACACACTCCTGTTGGAGTCTGAAGCTACAGTCGGCTTTCTGCTATTGTAGCCCATCCACCTCAAGTTTCCTCAATATAGTGCGTATTCTGAATTATTTTTCTCCTCACCATGGTTGTAAAAAAGCGCTTGAGTTACCGTATTCTCCGTGACAGCTCAAACTAGACTCTCTGGTCCCACCAACCATGCCACAACTACTTCCCAATTTAATCTTATGGGGAACTTTGTGGAGATTCATGAGATGCAATCCCAATTAAGTTTCAGGTTGTATCGCTACAATATGTATAGTTCTGAGCAAAAGTCTTGCAAAAGAAATGCTGTAGAGCAAAGATGCCTTCGAAAATAATGAAATTAAATGTTTCTCCCTTAAAACAAAATACTCTGAAGAGCAGTAAACAGTAATAAATGAAACAACTGCAATATTTAGTGTGACGACCGTTTGCTTTAAAAAAAAACAAATCGTCTCAGGTAGAATTCGTGAAGTTTTTTTATAAAGAAAATGAGCTGTAAGATTTATTGATCATTTTGCCGAACCAGCCACTACTTCTTCTGGAGAGTTCTCATTCTCTCGCTCGCTTCGTATTTTTTGCAGCAAAAGTCCAGCAGGCTTCATTATGATTTTGTCTGAAAAGTGTCTCTTACCACTTAATATGCTGCTTTATTTTACTGACATGCAAACATTTTTCTGTATTTCATTTTGTGCTGGAAAACTAATGCTTGGACATCTAAAATGTTTTTGTACTGACTCGATAATGTAGAAGTCATAAATTAAAAAGTCTATAACAACGTTTGTACCATAAAAAATAGGGTGCCTAAAGCTATTTCACAGTAATATTATATATATATATATATATATATATATATATATATATATATATATATATATATATATATATATATATATATATATATATATTTGGGAGCTGCATTAATGATTTGTTAAGGCATGTACTAATCTGGAACTAATGAAGAACTAACCTTAACTCTGACGTGAGTCTTATGAATTCATGCGTGAATAACGAACATCTAAAGTACATGTTAGTACATGTTTGTTGGTTAATGTATTAATTAACATGTACGGGTAAACTAAATCAAACATGCTGTATAAGAAAGAATATGAATGTGACCTGCATAATTTCAAATTGTTTATATAATTTGCCATATGCAGCTGCGTACACGGACATCACTGGATGAGTTAAGGTTAGTTATTAGTTCATATTTATGTATTAACTCAGGAATTAGTACATGTTTATTCATACACTGCTAGAGTAAAGTGTTACCAAACACACTAAAGCTACGTTTCTGTCTTTTGTCCTTTTGTGTAATTAGTACTATTATTTGACAGTGTGTCGGATTAGAAAAGAATTCTATTTTTCAAATGTGTGTTAATCGCAGATAAGACAATGAGGATGCTAAAGACACACATAAAGGGGACCCTTAGCCCTTCTAGCCCGTTTATACGAGCTGCCCTGAGAATAGCATTGGCAGAGCGATAGAGAGGAACACATCCTTCATTGCAGATGTGAAACTGAGAGTTAGGCTTTTCACCCTTCCACATTATAATGCTCATTAATGCAGTTACCTTACCTGCAATGAAGAGCCGAGTGAGTGTCCCAAATATATCCATTACTGGAGGCTAGCCTGGAGAAAACAAGAAATAAAAGGACGCTTTAAACAGGTTAACAGGGTCCCACTGGCTTTTATTCACAGCTGCACAAGTAAAAGTGCATTCAAGATGAAAAAGAAAGTTGGTGGTTTGAAGCTCCTGGGAAAAAAAAAACCCCACAGTTTCTGTTCATATTCATATAATTGTGTAATACAGTGTAGTGTAGAGTGTAAAGTTACACTATTTGACCTGTAATACACATCTAACAGTGGATATAATCTGACAGGGATACTGTCGATTTGTACACAAAAGCTCTACATCTAACTATCTAATCTATCTAATCCATGTCCTGTTGCTCGCCCTAGGACTTTTATTCACTGCTCATACACGCTGAACATCCTTTAAACACCCTTAGTATTATTTGTCTTTACTCTTCTACAACTGACTATACAGCAACGATATTATTATAACCCCATGATACAGATACACCCAGAAGAGGATGTCGAGAACAAAAGAAATGAACGGAAAGGTTAAAAATAATCATTCACAGACATGCGTCTACCTTCAGAAGATGCAAAGTGGCTTCGCTGTTATGCTGCTTGCTTGCTTGCTTGTGGTGATGGGAGTGTACACTTTGCTCTTTTTAAGTCAAGGAGCTCAAGAGACCAACAGCTCAGCCCATTTATTTTTAAGGCTTCTCTACAGTACATGCTGGTATAGTCTGCACTAAGTTGCCAGTTTATTACTAGATAACTTAATAAGGCTTAAACAGGCATTTTTTCTAAATATGTATCTCACTGTACCATCTTTGATGTTTTAATATCGTAGGGATGAAATAATCCTATACATACTATGTGTAAAGTGTTGCAATACAGTGATGATGATGTTCTTACCTTACTCTCCTACTGTGCAGACCTGTTTGTGCCAGCAGGCTCCTAAGTTTCTGAAACAAACCGCACCCTATATCCTCCCAGGACAGTTCCTCTTTGCCTAAAACATTGTCATTTTGCATGTGGTTTTTTGGTTTTTTTTTTCTTCCTCAGTGCAGCTGTTGAACACTAAAACACATTTGATGGCAAAATCGGATCTGAAAGTGAGAAAACTGAACAAGTGGTATTGTCTGTGAGAGTGTTGACCACTGCTTTTGCTCTTTGACAGGAAGCTCAGAACTTTCAGAGAGCCACCTACAACAATTATCAAAGGATGTTGTGGTTTTTGGGATCATACAGTCAACGGGTGTGGATGAAAAAATCTTCCGGAGGTTTCTGCGCCGCCCCTGACAAAGGAACTCGCTCCATAGTTTGTTTAATCAGAAACAGGTTAGGACAAGCAGAAATCTCACATGTAGGAAAGAAAACTGAACTCCAGTGAGTGCTTTACATTAGTGGTGGTGATTATTAATGAACACCTGCTTTTCCAGTAAAACTTTCACTGTTATATCCAAACGTTTACAAAACAAACTGCCATTCCTAATAAATGTGTAATGTAAAAAATGACACAGAATGTAAATGCAAGTAAGTATGAAAGTATATACGACATAGTAGTATACTTGATAGTATATGTAAGGCAAGTGTTGTAGTTTGTAAGAATGTAAATACACAAGCATGGAAGTATGTTAGTTTGAATGTATGCTAGTATCCAAGTATGCTCGTATTAAGTATGCTAGTATACAAGTATGCTAGTATCCAAGTATGATCGTATCCAAGTATGGTAGTATCCAAGTATGGTAGTATCAATGTATGATAGTATCCAAGTATGATCGTATCCAAGTATGCTAGTATCCAAGTATGCTAGTATTCAAATATGATCGTATCCAAGTATGCTCGTATCCAAGTATGCTAGTATCCAAGTATGCTAGTATCCAAGTATGGTAGTATCAATGTATGGTAGTATCCAAGTATGTTCGTATCCAAGTATGCTAGTATGCAATCCCAGAAGTAGGAAAGTATGCTAACTAGTGTGCAAGTGTAACAACTTGACCAGTTTTCTAGTTTACAATTATGTAAGAATGCAAATATGGAAGAATGTTAGGGTTATATGCAAGTAGGCAAGGTATGTAAGGAAAGTAGGCAAATGTGTGAGTACAGACATGGGAGCATGTAAGTATGCAAGTCTGCTAGTATGGAAGTATGTGAGGAAAGAAAGTATGGAAGTATGTGAATGTAGTGAGGTTTGCGACGTGTTTACGTGGACAATGAGCTATCGCACTATCGGGGTTGGTGTGTGTGGGTGGTCTCTGGACTCCCGTCTGTGCAGCATGGCAGTTTATTGTAGTGTAATTAAAGTGCACCTATTATTGTTTTTCAGATATTACCTGTCATGTAGTGTGGTATAGAGCTGTTTGTGAATGTAAAAAGTCTGCAAAGTTTCAAAAATCAAAGAGCACGACAAACAGAATCATTCAGTGCGTTTATACATGGACAACAATAATCCACTATAAACCCGATTAAGACAATACTCTAAGAAACTAGCATGTAAACAGCCATTTTTAATTACCTTAATCTGATTAAAGTCATACTCGAAGTAAACACTAATGGAATCAAGACCTGTGGAGTATTCCTGTTTTAGTCGCATTATTGACGTGTATTACAGACATGTACACACCTTAATCACATTGTTAACGTCGTGTGGGAGCTTTCACCGCATTTTGCGACAGGACACGATCACACACGGCAGTGCTCGACATTTTACGGCGGATAAGAGAGTTCGGCTGCGTCCCAAACCGTGTACTTGCCTACTATAGGCCTGTAGTAAGAGAAATACATGTATCTGAGCTACGATATAGACGGTAAATATGCGGTTTGGGATGCAGCCCACGGCTTCAAGCGGTCGTCTATTTGCACGTATAGAATGACAAATAATTAACTGCACTTGAAGCGTTCGTAAAAAAAATTAATAAAAACACCCAAAACTGTTTACGGTACCATAACGAAGACGAACCGTATGTTGATACGTGAAATTCTGGAGGGACATCGGATGACCTAATGACGTGTGCTGTTAATCGAACTATGTTCTATAACATGTAAAACGAGAACATGAGAAGAGATTCTAAAAGCGACTCATGGAAACACCTTAATCGTAATATTGCCTTACTCAGAGTAAAGGTCAATGATTGGATTACGGCTGTCCATGTAAACGTAGTGAGTGACTCCCAAAAGAAGGAACAGATTCGTTAGTAACGAAACGAGTCATTAGTAATTCCAGACTTTACTTCCTGTACTAACCTACATAGGTTTGTAACAAAAAGCCCGATACACGCTGACAGCGGTAGACCAATCACATCACAATCACAATCTTTGCTGCACCTTAGGCTTTACTTCACTAAGGGTCGTTATTATTGTTACTATTGTTGTGTCATTATTTGCAGTGAATTTTGTGGGTATGATTCTAATTGGTGGGTTTTTTTCCTTTTGTATAGCTGGTGCAGCCGTACTAGCCTGCCCTTCATACAGGAAGCCTCAGTCCTCCTATGACGATTATTGTTAATTCCTTCTTGTGTTCTGTTTGTTTCATTCGACCAGTTGATTATGTCAGTTTCTGGTTTTAAATCATTCTTGGACAGTATGTAAGCAGGAAAGTATGAATGTAGGCAAGTAGGAAGATATGTGAACATTCTTGTAGGCAAATATGCAAGATTGAAATCATGCAAGCAGGCAAAGTAAGTTTGTGTATGAACATAAGCATGAGGAATGCTTGAGGAAATTTTTATTTGCACTGATCATAATGAAATGCATCATGTTTCAGTGCTGCAGGGATGAAAGAGGGACGACCATTTCCAAAATGCCTCCTCCAGACAGACGAGCAAAACTGCTTGATAAACCATTTCCAAATAAAGAGAAGTAAGTCCTTATAGTCTGTGTTTGATGGAAACACAGTCCTAAAATTTGCATATTTTCAGAGAGCATCTCGATCTGCAGAGGCTTCTTTCGTTTGTCTCGACCACGTTTTATAAGCCGCAGGTACACATAAGTGGACAGGAAATCCTGTGCTGATGCTTTGAGGTGTCATGGTACAATTGTGGTCTTTCAAGTCATGTTTTGAGCACATGTAATGACATTGTTCACACATACTAGTTTGCAGAGTAAATGTAGAAAACCCCAGAATTCTCCTCAGATGAATGAGAACAGGAAGTACACGAGGTACACCGCAGCAGAGGCAGCAGGACTTGATCAGTTCAAGTGAGTGATTCTAATACTCTCTATGGCAATCATCAGTTTCCTATTAATCCATTAGGTCGTGTTTATACTTGGCTAATTTGGTTAATTTGTGTACCAGTATTCTGGACTTCTAGATTAATAAATACTTTCAAATGCAGGTAAGTCTGTCAGCAAAGCCGCTTCTGGCATCACCAATGTTTCCACACATGCAGTCATTCATCAGGCATAAACCAAGCCTTATACCTTTGAACAAGCACGGGAAATGTGGAAGTGTGAATCATAAAAGGTCTTATTTTTGAGTCAACCTCGGATTTAAACTTTGGAAGTGTTCATTGAAATCAACATTTTCAAGATATGTAATACAAGTTTTTTTGTTTGTTTGTTTGTTGTTGTTGTTGTTGTTGTTTTTAATAATTCACCATTTTCATTAGAGGAATCAAAAGCGTGCCATACAGTTTCAGGCATTAAAATGAAACTTTTTTATATTGTTCCACCTTGAGTAAAAGTTTGGACCCGAAACCAGTCATATGTACATGCTTGTAATATAGTGCAACTGATGGATCTTTAATCTTCCACAGTGTGAAGTACAGAGAGCAGAAGCATTTCTCTGGACATCCTCATCACAGATCTTCGCTGATCCTCGACTCAACTGCAGGTTCCCATATACACAAACACGTCACTTGAGGATCTCGCTGCAAAGCACTCAACACTTATTATCCTCATTTTTCTTTTGGGAAATTGTGTTCCAGTGAGTGGCTGGACCATTCCTCATCCGAAAACATCCTCCGGGTTCTCATCTGCCTGAGACTGTTAATAAAGAGCCTCGTTACCAAGTACGGATCGTAATTTTGGCGTGACTGCACTGTGATCTTTTTATGTTTAAATTATTTATGTAACACGGTAGGAAGTAAGGTCAGAACCAGGAAACAGCTTTCCGTCTTGAAAACACTGTCGGGGAATATAGACATCATTAGCTAATGTTAGTTAATGACTAAGGCTAGTATTTTTTTTACTGGGTGATAGTGGAAACCAGGCCAAAATGTCAGGAACAACGTTTCCCTCCAAGAAATTGGTAAATCACTATGAAAAGGCTTCTTATGCCTCACAGTAATTACAATTAGCATCAAACAAACACTATCACATTACGAAACCTCAACATTTTGTCATGACTCACACACTTCCCAGTAGTAACACAATAAACACATACATGACCTGATTTAAACAGGAAATCTAAGCTCAGAAAAAAAAAAAAGATACAGTACAAGGACACACTAGAATGATCCTGGCATGTTTACGTTGCTTTTTCTTTTACATTAAGTGTTTCATGTTCGTGTAAATTGTGTAATGCCGTGTTATTAGTTCTAATTTTTTGATCGTACTATTGTTCACACTTTTTTTTTCTCTATGTTCGTGTTCACATTTCGTGAACCTTATTTTGTGTTACTTATTAACACTTGCCTATTTCCTCCTTTCAGCTCTGTGGCTAACCGCTAGGCTTGTTACAATGAAATAAGTGTGAGCTCGCAGTTAAAGAGCTGTTGCTTTGTTTTTATGATGCTTTAAGGTCAAGTCTCTTTTTCACAAACACTACCATATGTAAACGCTGTGAAACTTAATACAAAGCACACGAAGCTCAAGGAGCTCAGGGAATGTGTTCTGAGTGGATCTGGGAGGAAATGGCTGCAGAAGGAATCAGGAAGCATTAACTCACATGGTTTTTTACTTATTTTTTAAATCATCATGGATACAATATTGTGTATGAGTCATTTTAACCTGTGAGCAAGAACATGTTCAATAAAGACTGATCTTTAATCTTCTCACCAAAGCATGTGTCTGTTTAAATTTCCACATGGAGTCAGTCTGCAGTGCATAGCTGGAAAATAAAGAGTGTGCACTGGAAACCGACCTTGGTCTGGTTTGTGACCTCAGCATCACATATTTGGTATTTATAGATGATGTGGTCCTGTTGGCTTCATCGAGCAGTGACCTCCATTATGCTCTAGTCGGTTTGTAGCTGAGTGTGAAGCGGCCGGGACGAGTGTCATCACCACCAAATGGCCATGGTTCTCAGTCAGAAAAATGGCGGGTCGGAAATGATTCAGGTCGGAAATGAGATACTGCCTCAAGGGGAAGAGTTTAAATATCATGGGGTCTTGTTCACAAGTGAGGGTAGAGTGAAATGGGAGAATGACAGACGGAGTTTCAGGAGCTTGGACATTCGAGGTTGTTCCTCTGCATGGAAAGGAGCCGGTTGAGGTGGTTTGGTTGAGGTAGACCAAGGACTAGATGGAGAGATTATATCTCTTCTGGCCTGGGAGCACCTGGGTATACCCCTGGAGGAGCTGGAGCAGGTGGCCAGGGAGAGGGTAGTTTACGTAGAAAGTTAATGAAGATGATAATTTAGAGCGTTAATACATCTTTTTTGTTTGTTTGTTTGTGTTTTTTGTTTGATTACATCTTTTGTTGTAAGATGTAATTATTAATAAAAAAAAATAAAATAAAAAAAAAGGGGATATGTATTCAAAAGTCTGTATTTTTAATGTGTTTTAAAGACATCTTGCAAAAGGGGGGCCTCGGTCAAATGTTAATATTTGGGGGCCTTGCCCTGGAAAAGTTTTGGAAGCCCTGCTGTATACATTCTAGCCATGTTATATATTTATGTTTTCATTTCTCATGTTCTCGATTTTCCGTCCCGATTCCCCATTTTTTCAGTGACTGAGAGCAAAGGGAGTAAAATTGGCCATGCTTAGTAAATGGCTGAGGGAGGTAAACATCTTCAGGACGTCACATGAACTCGCCCCTTAGTTTGTTTAACCAGAAACAGAATAAGACATTCGGAAATCCTGAATTATCCCTGTATTTGGTAGGAGAGAAAACGCCCACAACTCGGAATGATGCCGTTATTTTAAATGTATTTGTTTATCTGCCGACTCTTCGTGTGTGCTCGCGCTGCAGCGTCGAGCGTCACCATAGTTACACAGCAGTCTCCAGCATCGCGCTTTCTCATTGGTTCCTTCCTGTAGACCTCGAAATACGGGGACATCCGGTTCGTTCACGGGCTTGTTGCTATGTTGACTGTATTTTGACAATTAAAGTTGCGACCTTGAGATTAAAACATCCAATGGCCGCTGGTGTTTTCGATTAAAAAACAGGTGAGAGAAGCGGAGGACATTTTTGCGGCGTAGTGAACCTGTCAATAATGAATTATTTACATATTTGACATTTTACCAGTTACACTCTCAGACCTAACTGAATTCCTGTGCTTTTCATGAGTGGGGGCGATTATTAATTAGCACCTACTGTTTCAGTAAAACTTTTACAATTATATACAAAAGTTTACAAAATAAACTGCTATTCCTTTTCTAATAAAGAGGCAGAGTCGTGTGCAATGTAAAAATGCAAAGAAATGTAATTACATGTAAGTATGGATGTATACTAGTGTGGATGTATGGAAGTGTACCGATATGTAAGTATGGAAGTATACTAGTATGGATGTATAGTGTACCGATATGGAAGTATGGAAGTATACTAGTGTGGATGTATGGAAGTGTACCGATATGTAAGTATGGATGTATACTAGTATGGATGTGTGGAAGTGTATCAATATGTAAGTATGGAAGTATACTAGTGTGGATGTATAGTGCACCAATATGTAAGTATGGATGTATGCTAGAAAGTATGGAAGTATGCTAGTTTGAATGCATGACAGTTTACACTTGGAAGTATGCACGTATGCGTTAGTAACTAGATCCAGGTTTTTCTTTATTCTATTTTTATATAGCATAAATAGATTATAGATAGCTGTATTTATCTAGAGATGTATTTAGAAATATATGTATCTATTTTGTTATATATATATATATATATATATATATATATATATATATATATATATATATATATATATATATATATGTGTGTGTGTGTGTGTGTGTGTAAATATGACCTAAAACATCAGCAGGTTTTCACACAGGTCCACAAAAGTAGATAAAGTGAACCCAATTAAACAAATGAGACAAGAAATATGGAAAATTCCAAAGAGTTCACAAACATTCAAGCACCACTATACCTACTAGAATACTCTCTTGAAACACATAGCTAGACACACTGAATTCCTCAACAAATGGTTAAGAAATGCAACATGGCACAATACTGCAAGTGTTCTAGTAGGTGTGCAAGTATTCTTGCATGAAAGTATGCTAGTATGGAAGTATGATAGTATGTAAGTATGTTTTTTGCAAGTACGCTAAACATGCCATTGGGTAAAAAAAAAAAATATAATATTTAAGGCAAACACTTAAATATGTAAGTATGTAAATATAGAAGTTTGAAGATGTGCAAGTATGCTAGTATTTTAGCATGTAAACATGCAGTAAACAGGTATGATAGTATGGAAGTATGTTATTCTGCTCCAAAGGAATTATGCAAGCAGGCAAAGTATGTAAGGGAAGTTTTCTACTTTGTAAGAATGCATATATGCAAGTATGTTATTTTGAATGCATGCTCGTATCTAAGTATGCTAGTATGTAAGCATGCTAGTTTGCAAGTCCAGAAGTTGGAAAGTATGCTATCTAGTGTGCAAGTGTAACACAACTTGACAAGTAAGAATGCAAAAATGGAAGTACGAAAATATGCAAGTATGCTAGTAGGCAAGGTATGTAAGGAAAGTAGGTAAGTAAGTACAAACATGGAAGTATGAAAGTATGGAAGGAAAGCAAATATGGAAGTATGCAAGTGCAACAGCATGTAAGTAGGCAGTATCCAAGTATACTGGTATGCAAGTATGAAAGTGTGCAAGTATGAAAGAATGTATGTATAAAGTATGTAAGTAGTTATGAAAGTATGCATCATGTTTCAGTGCTGCAGGGATGAAAGAGGGACGACCATTTCCAAAATGCCTCCTCCAGACAGACGAGCAAGACCGCTTGATAAACCATTTCCAAAAACTAAAGAGAAGTAAGTCTTTATAGTGTGTTTGATGGGAAAATAAGTATATTTTATTCCCATTTTGTATTTCCTAAAAATTTACATATTTTCAGAGAGCTTCCTGATCTGCGGAGGCTTCTTTCGTTTGTCTCGGCCCCGTTTTCTAAGCCACAGGTACAAATAAGTGGACAGGAAATCCTGTGCTGATGCTTTGAGGTGTCATGTTGCAATAGTAGTCTTTCAAGTCATGTTTGGAGCACATGTACTGACATTGTTCATACTGTACATACTAGTCCACAGGAAATCAGAGTAAAGGTAGAAAACCCCAGAATTCTCCTCAGGTGAATGAGAACAGGACACACACAAGGTACACCGCAGCAGAGGCAGCAGAACTTGATAAATTCAGGTGAGTGATTCTAATACTTTCTATGGCAGGCATCATGGCAGTCATCAGTTTCCTATTAATCCATTAGGTCATGTTTATACTTTATACACAGGTGCATCTCAAAAAATTAGAATATTGTGGAAAAGTTCTCTTTTTTTTCTGTAATTGAATTTAAAAAGTGGAACTTTAATATATTCTAAATTCATTACACATAAAGGGAAATATTTCAAGACTTTTTTTTTGTTTTGATTTTGATGATTATGGCTTATAGCTCATGGAAATCAAAAATCCCATATCTTAAAATATTAGAATAAAGAATTTATAATACAGAAATATCAACTTTCTGAAAAGTAAGTTAATTTATGCACTCAACACTCTTTTTAAATTAAATTACAGGGAAAAAATTTTACTTTTCCACAATATAATTTTTTTTGTTTTTTGAGATGCACCTGTATAGCTAGCTATGACTTGTGTACCAGTATTCTGGACTTCTAGATGAATAAATACATTCAAATGTAAGGTTAGACACAGACGGAGACACTCACTATGACGGTGAACGGTGGATTTTTAATATCGTTCAACCCTGAGTAAAAGTTTTGACCCCAAATCAATCATACGTACGTTTCCAATATAATGAAAGTGATGGATCTTTAATCTTCCACAGTGTGAAGTACAGAGAGCAGAAGCATTTCTCTGGACATCCTCATCACAGTCTCTTCTCAGATATCTTCACTGCCCTGATCAAAAACCGACTCAACTGCAGGTTCCCATATACACAAACACGTCACTTGAGCATCTCGCTGCAAAGCACTCAACACTTATTATCCTTCTTTTTTTCTTTTGGGAAATTGTGTTCCAGTGAGTGGCTGGACCATTCCTCATCCGAAAACATCCTCCGGGTTCTCATCTGCCTGAGACTGTTAATAAGAGAGCCTCGTTACCAAGTACGGATCGTAATTTTGGCGTGACTGCACTGTGATCTTTTTATGTTTAAATTATTTATGTAACACGGTAGGAAGTAAGGTCAGAACCAGGAAACAGCTTTCCGTCTTGAAAACACTGTCGGGGAATATAGACATCATTAGCTAATGTTAGTTAATGACTAAGGCTAGTATTTTTTTTACTGGGTGATAGTGGAAACCAGGCCAAAATGTCAGGAATATCAACGTTTCCCTCCAAGAAGTTGGTAAATCACTATGAAAAGGCTTCTTATGCCTCACAGTAATTACAATTAGCATCGAACAAACACTACCACATTACGAAACCTCAACATTTTGTCATGACTCACAAACTTTCTAGTAGTAAACACATACATGACCTGATTTAAACAGGAAATCTAAGCACAGAAAAGAAAGGTACAGTACAAGGACACACTAGAATGATCCTGGCATGTTTACGTTGCTTTTTCTTTTACATTTAGTGTTTTTTGTTCGTGTGAATTGTGTTATGCCGTGTTATTAGTTCTAATTTTGTGTTCACAAACACCACGATACGTAAACACTGTGAAACTAAATACAATGTACAGGAAGCGTAGAAGTTCAGGGAATGTGTTCTGGGTAGAGCTGGGAGGAAATGCCTGCAGAGGGATATATATTATATAATAATAATAATAATAATAATATAATTATTATAGTATAGATACAATATTGCGTATGAGTCGTTTTAGAGTTGATCTTTAATCTTCTCCACCAAAGCATGTATCTATTTAAATTTCCACATGAAATAAATAAATTTTTAAAAAATGCTTTATAAGGTTACATAAGGTCGATTTCTTGAATTTATACTTTCTCCTTTTAGAAAGTGTTTCATGAGCTTGACGGCTTAATTCACCTTATAAAGGTAAGGATAATAAGGATAATAGGAAATAATACGCTAGTATAGCTATGTCCATTGATGTTTATTATAACACCAGTATTATAAATTCTTTGGAAATGTTTTCAGCATGTTTTTCCTACTTTTTCAGTACATGGAGTCAGTCTGCAGTGCATATCTGGAAAATAAAGAATGTGCACTGGAAAACGAACAGCTCGTCACCATGACCTGTAAGAACCACTCGGAACGACAGTATGAAATTTTTTATTAGTCACTACTATTTTATTTTTAATGTTTTGTTTTTTTTTCAACTTTCCTCGTAGATGTGTGTCAAAAACTGGCCATGGCTGAAGAGCAGAGAAAGTGGCTGATTGACTGTGAAGCTCATAAGGTTGGTTTAATTAGAAAACGTTTAGTGGGACTGTGGGTTGTCGACTCTCTCCAGCTACTAATCCAGCTAGTTAGCTAATCAGCCTTCAATCTAGTCATTATGACATAGAGTAATAGTGGAATTTCCTTGCATCCGCTCTTAAATTCCTGGTTGGAAGTGTGTGGGAAGGTTTTCCGTCATGATGAATGTAGACGATGAATGTCGATCCTTGTAATCCTTAGACTCTTGTAAAGCTCCTTTCTGCACGGGACAGTAACGTGTTATTGGGCGCCCTTCTGGCCCTCACTACTCTAGCAGACAGGTAAGTTTTTTTAATATGATCAATGCTGATGTACACATTACTACACTATTAGACTGTAACTCACAGATTTTCAAAGCCCCGAGTGCAAGGAGAAGATCGGAGAGCTGTCTGTTGTGGAGAACCTGCTGGTGATTTTGCAGGAATACGACATGTTATCAAAAAGGTAAGACCCAGTTAGCTTCATGGAGTCCATTTTTCCTCCAGTATCAGTAGAGGTGTGCATCTTTATGCTGCTTTACTTTTCTTGATAATAAGCTGTACTATTCAGCATCACATGGAGAACAGTGCCTAACATACATAAATTGACTGTTCATGAAAGGGTTAAGAAATAAAAACTGCTGAGATATAAGGGGAACAGCTTGTGATGTGCTGTTATAGGATACTAATCAGTTTTAAGCTGGAAACAGTAACTCTCACTGACTTTGTGTGTGTGTGTGTGTGTGTGTGTGTGTGTGTGTGTGTGTGTGTGTGTGTGTGTGTGTCTCCATAGGCTCAGTGCGGAGCTCCTGCGTCTGCTCTGCCCAGTACCAGCCGTCCGTGAGCAGGTGTGTGAATGCGACGGCATCCCCGTCCTACTGAGCATGCTCCATGCGGATCATCTGAAGCTGCTGTGGAGCACGGTATGGGTTCTGGTCCAGCTGTGCCAGGATCCGGAGGGCAGCACCAACATTCGAGCCTGGGGAGGAATTCAGCAGCTCCTGCGCATCCTGAACGGGTCATTACTCTCTTTTACACTTCAACTTTCTCCATTTAGCGCATGTCAGTGTTAGCCCGTCCATATTAACTTTAGCTGGGGTTACACCGCATTACATTTTTGGGCTAGGTCAAATTTCAGAAGTGTGCAAGAGGCAAAGTCTACTGATTGCATTTCAGACTGGAGTGTAGCACATACTGGACTTTGGATGTAGTCTAGTAATGTCTTCTTAGCATTATTGAAAAGAGAGGTGAAGCAGACTTTATGCACCAAACATCTGGAACACATTACACATCTGGAACACTACACATTTCGCAGGCTCCATTTATCAATATTTCATTATGTAGCATTTAACAAGTTTTTATTATTTTCCTTATTTGTACTGCCATGTTTCTATTATTTTAATTATTAATTTTTAATTCTAGTTTTTTTAAATTATTATGATGATTATGTTTTTGTATTTTACTGGGTTTTTTTTTGAATGACATTATAAAGAACTTTGAGACCCTATTTAAAAGTATATAAGGTGCTATATATCTATCTCTCTATCTATCCATCCATCCATCTATCTTTCTACGTATCTATATTCTGTGTAGAGAGCGAGTGTATGTGTCTGATCGCTCGTCCATAGCGACTCTCTCCAGTGCTAACGCTGCTGGCCGTCTGCACACACAGCATGTATGTGAGGATCTGAGTCCACACGAGGCTGAAGAGAACATGGTGGCCCTGCATGCTGGTGAGCTCCAGTGCGCACACACCGTCATACACACACGCATATTTAACCTCATACTTACTCCGCTTCCTGTACATGCATTATACAACTGCTTTACATTTGAGTTAATGAATCTGAGGAGTTATATGACCTCTCACCTTTGTCGCTGTTGCTAGCATGCTGTGCTGCGATAACAGAGCTGGTGCTGGACGACGCAGCGGCCCACCATGTGGTGCAGGTAACGAAAACAGCCATCTGTAATGTCCAGCTACCACATTTCCCACTGTACTGTACGGTACTGTAGCTAGAAAGCCATTTACTACATGGTGTTTCCATATGGAAACAATTATTTTATCTCCAATTTTTTTGATCCATTTGCATTTGCGAAACAATTCAATCAGCATTCAAACTGACACATGCTTGCAGTGAATCATGGGTAATCCACCAAGTCTTGTTAGAAATTTAGCATACAAGTTCTAGTGTTTGAGGATGTTTCTGAAATTAGAGCTTTAGATTTTGGTAGTTGATCTTCTTTCTCATCCCAGGAGAACGGTGTGTACATAATAGGCAAACTGATCCTGCCAAATGGACCAAAAACAGCATCACTCCAGGTATATAAATATACTATTTAAATCAAATTTTACTCAGGTTATACTTCATGCTACATAGCATTGGTTTTCACTAACGTCTATACATTTCATCTAAGTGTTACGCGTTCCGGACTCTGCGCTTCCTTTTCAGTATGGAGCGTAATAGACATCTTTTTAAAAGGTATAAATGATGATATAATACTGCATCTTGTTAAATATCTTCTCCGCATCTTTTTCTCTTTTTTTTTGCTTACTGCATATTAAACTTTAATTTGTCCGGACAGGCTCTTCCCACCGGATCTGTTTGAGATGTTTATAGACATCGGGCATTATGTCAGAGACATCTCAGCGTACGTTCCTCTGCAGGAAAGAGTCTCAGTGCTTTCGGTAAACCATTAACGATCATACTCTTTTCATATGTCTGTATACATTCTATGCATGTCATATATTTCTGATTTATTTCCTTATTTGGTACTCGATTTTCGGTCCGATTTCCCATTTATTCCGTGGTTGGCAGCAAAGTGCTGTCTGGGTGAGAGGGATGGCATGCTCTCTCTCTCTCCTGTCAATCACAGAGACACTAGGAAATCATGGGCGTCTGTGAGGTCATGTCGGAGGAAGAGGGCAAATGGTGCTTTCCTCAGAGTGTTTTACGTTGCCCTGTAACGCTACATGGGCAGCAGTTTGAAAAAGATACAGTTGGCTGGTTTCATTGACTCGTAGCCATTGTACGAGCGGGCTGGTGGGTGGGAACTGGCAGGTGACCAGCCATATGGATGGGGAGAAGATTGAAGAAAAAACTGTTGAGGACAGTACTTTCATAGGCTTCTCTTGTCTTGTCTTGTAGATGCTGTCTTGCTTTGTAGATTCTGTCTTGCTTTGTCTTGTCTTGTTTTGTAGATGCTGTCTTGTCTTGTAGATGCTGTCTTGCTTTGTCTTGTCTTACAGATGCTGTCTTGCTTTGTCTTGTCTTATAGATGCTGTCTTGCTTTGTCTTGTCTTACAGATGCTGTCTTGCTTTGTCTTGTCTTGTAGATGCTGTCTTGTAGATGCCGTCTTGCTTTGTCTTGTTGTGTCTTGCCATGCATTCATACATTTTCTCAATGCATTTTGCATAATGTTAATGGACATCATTGTATTTTGAAACACACGTTCTTGTCTGCAGACTGAAGGATTAGACGGACTGAAGGAAAGGATTGAGGCAGTGAATCAGAACCGTCCTCCTCTCAAAGTGATTAACGGCTACGCCATTCTCGATCCTCTGGGCAGTGGAGCCTTCGGCAGTGTTTTTAAGGTAAAGCCTTTTTTAAAGTCATGCATCAATTGAACTGACTTCCCAAAGATCTGCATCAAATTGAGTATCATTACTAAGTACACAAGTTAATATTAGCGCACTGTTAGAGTTACATTACAGGAGAATTAATTCTTGATTACTTTCCTTTAATAGACTCTGAAACACTCATGACCAGACATACAAGATACATATTATTGTTGCATTTAGAGATAACTTAATGTACATTGTCCAGTGTGCTGTGCAAACTGGATATAATGGCAATATATAACTATACATAACTAGACAATATATAACTATATAACTATACAATGCTTTGACATATAGTCCATGTGGGTATATCATATATATACAACTGGACAGGTTGTGGGAACACAGCTGGATTTTGCCTTCTTTTTAAAGGTCCGCAAACAGGGAGCACAGAACTGTTTGGCACTGAAGGAAGTGAACCTCCACAATCCCGCTTTCGGCCACGACAAGAAATCCAGAGACAGCAACGTCGAGAAATTAGTATCCGAGCTCACCATAATCAAGGAACAGGTAAGAAGTACCATGTACTCTCAAGTGTGTAAAGGAAATTGAAAAAGTGATGAGAGCCATCCCTGGAGAGGTAAGGTCACTATTTAGAAATTTCTCAGATGCCCCAATACACAAAAAAAGATTTTATAGCTTTATAACTTTAGAAGGTGTAGATAATAGAAAATGTAATAATAAACATATTAAGATCTATTTGCAGAGGCAATACTACGCCCCCTTGTGTCATATATATATATATATATATATATATATATATATATATATATATATATATATATATATATATATATATATATACACACACATACACATACATACATACATACATACATATATATATATATATATATATATATATATATATATATATATATATATATATATATATATATATATATATATATATATATTTCAACACAATGACAAAGATGTCAATCTTACTTTTATTATACATTTCTTTATTTTTGGGAGGGTATTTCTACATAAGATAAAGATAAGAAAATAAACCTAATTTTGAATTATTTCTAATAGAGTTGTAATGTTAAAAGATTGTAATGGTCATAAGATGGTAAAACTATGTAAAAAAAATAGTAAAGCAAAATATTTGTTAAAATCTTTCATTTATAGAAGTAACACAGTAATGCTTATATATTTTTCTTTTTTAATTTCTTTATACCTTTTATGTACATTTCTTTGAATGTTGTTGAAAATGATTGATGTTACTACTACTACTACTACTAATAATAATAATAATAATAATAATAATAATAATAGGTAGGTAATAATAAAAGTAGATGAAAATGAAGTGGTCTAAGCGGATTCCAGTTGTGTGTGTGTGTGTGTGTGTGTGTGTGTGTGTGTGTGTGTGTGTGTTAAAGAAAATATTTATTTCTAAGGGTAAAGGTCTGTAAGTTGAAAACAAACCGAAAATATATGTATAATCTTTTTTTTTTTTTTTTTTGGGGCGGAGTTTGTGCATGGAAGGTTCAGGAATAAAATATATTGCATATATTTGCCTAATATGCTATGTATTTACATATTTGGAATATAGTCGTATAATAAATGGTTTGAGACCCCTCGGAAAAACACAACAACTCAAGTCTGTAATCCTTGCGGTATGATCATCTTTACTGCCCCCTTGTGTACATAATGATACATTGCGTTATTTATCACAGGCATGATGGACAGATGGACTTAATTATGGGCATTTGAGTGTTACAGTAGCAAAAAGAACTCACATTAATTACAATTAATTACATGTAAATATGCAATATTGATGAATGCGCTGCATGTTTTTTAGATGACGCATCCAAACATTGTGAAGTACTTCAAGACATTTTTAGAATGTAAGTATACTCATAATTTGTGTTACTTTTTTAAAAACTTTGAATCAGGAGCTCTTCTCATCAGTGATTGTATACTGGATTTTGGATTGATGTCATTGAGAATAAAATATATTTTAAAAATGTATAAAATAATGCAAAATAAATGGCAATAATTACATATATATATATATATATATATATATATATATATATATATATATATATATATATATTTATATATATATATATATATATATATATATATATATATATATATATATATAATCTTTATAGATTATAAATTATAATCCTTAATCTTAATTTTTAATAGGAACACTTGATTAATATGGTAATTGCCAATATTGATATAATAATCATGTTACCAGTGTGTCACTATGTATTTAACCAGAATGCATTTGTGTATCAGGTGACAGGCTGTATATCGTAATGGAGCTGGTTGAAGGCGCACCGCTCTCCGAGCACTTCAGCTCCCTGAAAGAAAAACAGCAGACGTTCACCGAAGAACGAGTGTGGAATATTTTCACTCAGGTGATCAAATGACAAGCGATGGAATCGACGGAATTGATCAACATAGAGATTTACATCCATTACAAGACCAGCGACTGCTTATTGTGCTTAGTGTCACGAAATTGTAGACTCAAAAGGGATAAGTACAAGAATGTTTTAAGAATATTTTAAGAAGATGACGTGCAGCTTCACTACATGATTTGAGATGTATTAAATTGACATAATAAAATTATGTCAATTTTAATATGACATAAGCTGTTATGACACCATGACATCATGTCATGATGTCATAACAACTTATGCCATTTTAACATTTTTGCAAAGTATGCTCTAGTAAGTGTATACAACAAGACAGATGTTATTACACATACTGTATGACAACTGTCGTAACACTGGCAGCGTAACATTTTATATCACATGATTAAAATATGGTACACTTTTATGCCAGTTTGTGTATGATACAGCCTGAAATTACCATCAACTGCCCCAAAATACCACCATATGATCGCTTTAATGCTACACAATGACGTTACTCATTCATTCTATAGTTTTTTGTACAGTTGCTTGTTATTTCTTAAACTATTACCTGTGTTTAATATTCTACAAAATGCCTGACTAGTGACCCCCAGCATCAAACACTGACACATATGATGACAATTAATGATAATGTTACATAATTATATGCTATAATACTAGACAGACGTAATACTGGATACGTCTGTATCATGATGCAAGGTTCAAGTAGAGTGTTACTAAAAAATAAAAATAAAAAGATCTAAACTTCTAAAACCCGCAAACAGATTCAGGGCAACTGTGTTAGCATGTAAGAGAAACAACAATGGAGTCGGACTGCATCTTAGCGGATGTAAAAAAGCCAGATTGTAATATTCATCAGTCTGGATGTGGTCATTAGTACATGATACATGCTTTCGCCAGAGTTGCACAAGCTCACAAGGGCAAATCTGAGATAAAAATCACCCTAAAGTGTCTATAATAAAACTTTAGAGCTCTACTCTATTATAACATTAGGAACGCAAGGCGAAGTAGCTTTTAAAATTCCTCCCTCGATTATGAAATGATTTAATCTCGTAATTCATTGTAATTGGTGTTCCACAGATGTGTCTGGCATTAAGGTACTTACACAAGGAGAAGAGGATCGTCCACAGAGACCTGACTCCTAATAACATCATGCTGGGAGAGAGAGATAAAGTCACCATCAGTCAGTAAAACACACACGTTTCTAACACAAGAGATTATACTACTGCAAATATTAATGCTAATAATACTAATCCTTATTATACCATGACCATAGACAATACTAGGTTCTGATTCGCCGACAGGTGTTTATTATTTTTTTATATCAGGACAGTGCTAATGTAGATCCGATCAAAATTTTAACATCTAAATCACTGATATAGTGTAAGCACAAAATTACCGTAAAGAAGTGTTTAGAGTAGCCCTATGACAAACAGTTACAGTTGGTGTTATGTTACTACATAAAATTAATTGTAATTGTAAATGTAAAGGAGTAATAATTTAATTATTATTAATTTAAAAGCAACATATTCTGTTGTTACACTGGAATTTGGGTAATAATAGTCATAGATATACAATGTGTTTACTTTTTTTCTTAGTTTGCTCTTTTTTTGGGGGGGGGGGCGGGGGAGTACGTACTATAATATCTGTATATGTTCTTTTCTTTTTTAAACCCAATATCACTTTACACAATCAACATAAAAAATAATAAATAAAACAATCGTAAATAGTACCAAAAATACAGTGTGCTAAATAAATATTGGATGCCTCAACATTTTTTTTTTTTCAGTAAATATATTTCCAAAGAGGTTGTTCACACGATATTTTCACCAGACATCGGTATTAACTCAAGAAATCTGGAAATGTAAAGAATTCACAACATTAAAGTCCATAAGTGAAGTTATGTGTAATAAAGTGGAATGACACAGGAAAAAAGTATTGAACACGCTAAGAAAAAGCAGTTCTCCAAGGCAAGGTAAGGCAAGGAACCAGCTGAAATCCGTAAGTAATTATACCCCCTATCTGTGCAGATTAATATCAGCTGGGTTAGTAAATTGCTGGTCTATAAAAAGACTTTTCGTTACCAAGGTGTCACACAAGAAGCATCTCATGATGGGTAAAAGCAAAGAGCAATACTTATATATACATCCAATACTTATTTCCACCACTGTAGCCATTTCTTAAAAGTTATTGCAGATTTTAACAAGAAAATTTTATTCATTTTTCAGCTGATTTTGGTCTCGCAAAGCAGAAACAAGAAACCAGCAAACTAATGTCCGTTGTCGGGACCATTCTCTACTCCTGGTCTGTATTGTATTTGTGTGACCGTATTCTCTACGCATGAGCTCATTCTCATTGTTTACGTTAAAGCATATACAGTATAAAAAAATTCTGTAACTTCTTGGTGATGCAGGTTTATTACCTCACTCGTTTTGTGTTAGTCCAGAGATCGTGAAAAGTGAGCCGTATGGAGAGAAGGCTGATGTTTGGGCTTCCGGCTGTGTCCTGTATCAGATGGTCACTCTCCGACCTCCGTTCTACAGCAACAACATGCTCTCGCTCGCCACCAAGGTCACAAAGTTTAGTCTAAACACTTCTCTAAGCAATTTATTTGGGTAGAAGATTAGCATATTTGCACACTCTGAATTCCAGATGTGTTGTGTTCACACTGTTATTAGTGCTCCCTAGTACCCTATACTGTGTTGCCTTGTTGTTCCAAATAGCAACCCATTCATTAATAGACTTAAGAAGAAGAGGAGAGACATTACCTTTTTCTTCTTCAATGTGATTTCCATCATGAAACTAGATTTATTAGTGTATGCACTGAATTACCACATAAGTAAGTATTAGCTATTACATATTCGGTATAATATGAGTCGAGTAGATCTTTATTATACAATGTGCAGTACACAGTGAGATGAAATAACATTTCTCCTGGACCCAAGATACATGACATACACAGTGCTGACAGGACACAAATAAACTAACAATAGGAATAATAATGATGCAAGGAGGGGGTAGTGGGAAACAGTGGGGCGAGTATACAGGGGGCAGTAGAGCATAAATACTTCAATCACAAAAACATTTCACATGACAGTACGACATTACAGTAAACACAACAAGGTCCAAATATATACAGTAAAATTATAACAGAAGTGTGTGAAATATATACAGTACATAGGCATCATGGCAAAGGTAATGAGTCTGATCTTGGACTCTGAATTGACTTGGACTTGTTATATTTGGACCTGCCTTAGTTTTTTGCATCGGTCTCGCTAAATATGGTCCTTGTTAAAATAACGTTCATGTTGTCTTTGCTATTCCCATTCACAAAGTTTGACAAGCAGTAATAGCTTCTTCTGGGAAACAGCCTAATCACTGGCGCAGTGTACAAGTTAAGCCAACTAGTTGAGAGAACTAGCATATTTGCTATAAGTTCAAATAATGATTTAAGAACGGGTGTTGTTTACCTTGTTTACCAATGGCAGGGCGAGAAACTACGTAATTCGCAATGAATACAGTAAGCATATATTCCTTTCCTCTTTGACGTAAAGGCTCAGCCTCGATTTGATGGTTTTGGATGTCGATCTTTACTCGGTCTTGCTTTCATATCGACTCGATCTTGACTTGGCCACAACGCCCTTGAAGCATAAGACTTAATCTGAGCTAGTTCTGGACTTGGGCTTGGACTTGGGCTACAACAGTGGCCTTGGCTACAGCCTTAGGGTTAGATCCTGACATCTTTAGTCCTATATTTTTACTTCTTACTTTCTGTTCCTATTCTTCCTAAACTGTATTATTACCTGGTGTTGGTTTCGTTTCAGATTGTGGAGGCTGAGTTTGAGCCAGTGGAGAACACGTCCTTTTCAGAAAGAGTTACAGACATGATTAAATGGTGAGACTGTCATAGGGTATAGTTGTCTACCTACCTACCTACCTACCCACTTACTTACTTACCTACTTACTTAGTGTCTCACTCTCGACAGGTGCCTGACCCCTAATGCGGATTTGCGGCCCGACATCGTGGAGGTCAGCTCTAGAATCTGTGACCTGATGATGAAATTCCTGGATGGTGTGAACACCTCACATAACATGCTGGAGAAGAGAGCCGAGCGTGACAGGAGGCGAGCGCAGAAATACTGCATTGAAAGCAACCGCCTGAAGCTCACATGCTGCAGGCCGCCTCAGGTAGATTCCAAACATCAGACTGAACACAGAGCAGGACTCCATACGATTTTTTCACTTTTACATTTTCTTCTTGTGGCACTTTGACCAAATATAGTGGTATACATTCTACATTGTTCAGATAAACTGTTGTAGCCTCAGACCGATCGAATTTCACACTGTTCTAATACGTTACCGTTCCTGTTGTAACAACTTACACGTTCTTTTTAAAGAAAGTGTGTAGTTGTTGATAGGGTGAAGTTTTTTTGTGAGGAGATGTTTATTTAGCATTGTTTGGAAGGAGTCTCCAGTGTAAGTGTATTGTAACAGTCAGAGGTAAAAAAAAATAAATAAAAAATAAGCACAAGAGAGAGAGAGAGAGATGCTATAATGTAAGTGATAACTGGAAATAACTTGTTTTGTGTAATAAAACCTCATAAATATTAAAACGCCATTCTTGAACAAATGTTGATGAGAGACCGTGATATCGGGTCGTACCGATATTCACACATCCGGAGTGTTGAATTGTTGATTGTTCTGTTACCTGCGATAGTAGTATTGCTGTACATTCGCTGAATTAAAAACTCATTCATGAATTTTCAGGGAATGGACTTTAACAGCGAGCTGCTGGTTGGACAATACGCTCAGCAGTCTGAGAGACGGGAGCGAAGTTTCTCAGACTCGGTCGACGGAGAAGCTAATGTGCAAGGTTAGTAAATGATTTGAAAGAAAAGGTCCAGAGGTAATGGATATGATGTAGATATGACTTTCACTGCGCCGTCTTTATGATACAGTATATTCACATTACATTATATGTCACTTTTCATCCAAAGTGGATCCAAACACAGAGCTGACCTAAAAGCTCAAAGACACAATAATGACTCTCTGGCAGTGATTTCAACTTACAACCTTCTAGACCCTAGGGCAGAACGTTACCCGCTTAGCCGTGGATGAGTGATTTCAATCATTTGCATCAAATTAAGAATTTGATTTATATACGATTAATGAACCTAATTGTGCGGCATGACCGCGAGCTTGAGATTCTGGAGATTGGAGTTCAATGGTCGCATAGATACACTCTATAGCCAACAGTTTGTAGACACCTGACCATCAAAGCCTTTTGTCCTTGTTGAACATACCATTCCAGATTTAGTCCCCCTTTGCTGTTATGATAACCTCCACTCTTCTGGGAAGGCTTTCCACTAGATTTCGGAGCGTGGCTGTGGGAATCGGTGCTCATTCAGACACAGGAGCATTAATGAGATCAGGTACTGATGTTGGGCGAGGAGTTCTGGGGTGCAGTCGGTGTTCCAGTTCATCCCAAACATGTTCAGTAGGGGTGAGGTCAGGAGTTCTTCCACTCCGAACTTCATGGTTGGAGTCTTCATGGAGCTGGCTTTGTGCACAGGGGCATTATCATACTGGAACAGGTTTGGGCTTCTTAGTTCCCGTGAAGAGACATCTTAATGCTACAGCATACAAGAACATTCTATACAATCGTGTGCTTCCAACTTTGTGCGAACAGTTTGGATGTGTTGAGTGTGATGGTCAGGTTTCCACAAAACTGTGGCCATGTAGTGTACCTAATATATCCTAATATACAGTATATTATCTATAGTACAGTATATCCTTATATATTATCCGAAGAAATGCTTATGTGAAGGAGCACAGAAGGTTTAAAACAAACAAACAAACAAAAAACTATAATATAATAAGATCTTGGACTAAATGTAACGCTGCTGTTACTTTTACACAGATTTTTCGTCAAGTCATGTGTCAACAACTGCCTCTGTCCTGAGTTCAGCCTCAGCTCAGGCACATCTACTCCAACATCGAAGTAAGGCCTGGAATTTACTAAAGCTTTATCACTGGCACATTTCTCCCGAACTTATTTGACCTTTTTCCTGAAATGTGTACACTCAGCCAAGAGCCCCGACAGCTTCTCACTTCCAGACGATCAAAGCCGAGCTGGGTATGTTAGTATAAATTTATTATTATTATTATTATTATTATTATTATTATTATTATTATTATTATTATTATTATTCGTTTTTTTAATTAATGGATACATCTGAATATTACACTGAGTTGCCAAATCATTACTCATTAGACTGGGTTATTAGTTATTATAGTGGCAATGTAACTATAAATGGATTAAAAAAAAAGGATACAACATGTTTTTAATGAATCGAAAACAATGAATGAATATCAGCAAATTGCTGTTGTATAAGAGGAATAAAACACTGTGCTGTTACTGCGAAATAATCAACTTCATTGATTCATCATCATTTATTATTTTCCTTAACAGCACACGCCCATGAGTCATTATCTTTTTCTTGTATTTCAGTGGAGACGTTTTAAAGCCTAAAGCTCGACCAGGTACACTGCACTTATTTACTGATTGAAGCAATTGACAGCCAATATCCTGTCCAATTGTAATATTTATAATGTCTTAAAGGGGCAGTTTGTCATTTTCAGAGCTTTCAGCTACCTCTGAGCCGGTAATGAAAATATGACAAGCCTTATCCTTGAACCAACACACTCCTCTAATGAAATTAGATATACCTTGTTAGTGTACTTCTAAGGAAAAGAGCACAAAGCTTCACAGATTTATCACAACTGAAAGCGCAGCTCATTTCTGGGCCAGAAAACTATCACTATTAGAGGTATAAAAACACTTTTAAACATTACCAACTGCACCTTTAAAATCGGTTAGCAGCACTTTAGTACAATTTTTAGTTTTTTTTTTTTTTTTTTTTAAATCCTGGCCATCAGGGTTTGACCTATTAGCATGCTGTAGCTCTGACCAGTTTCTGTTAATGCCTTATACCTGATTATTTTTTTCCCCCTGTGGCCCACAGGATCAGCGGCAATCTGTGTATCCCACAGGAAAGTCCGTCAGATTGACGATCCCAACCTAAGGCTTCTTGAACTGCTCCATAAAATCATATTCGTCACTCAGGTGAGACCGTATATATGTTTTTAGTGCAACATTAACCCTTTAAACCCTTTAAACGCTTACAATAATACACTCTTAAGGATAGTCTGAGAGTTTAAGGTGTAAATCCTGAGGTAATGTAAACATATTCCTAAAAAATGATGACTATTACATTGTGATCAGCTTCCACCCGGACCTCAGACCAGTTTTCAGCGGCGTGCACTAGAGCGCTTTAAGAAATCACTGTTCCAGCGCGGAAGCAGTCCATTTCATCTAAAGATGGAGCTCAATAAGGTAACACACACACAAAATATGAAATGGCAAGCTTTAAACAGATTTAAATAATCATTTGTGCTGAAGTTTTCTGTAAAGGGAAGCTTATTTGACATTTTTGGAAGGAGTCTCCAGTGTCAGAGGTACAGTCGCCTCTGAATCTGTTGGAACGGCAAGACCAATTCATTTGTTTGTGCTATACACCAAAGATATTTTGGTTCAAGATCAAAACATGGAGATGAGACGAGAGTTTAGGATTTCAGCTTTTAGTTCCTGGCATTTACATCTAGATGTGTTAAACAACATAAAACATAGAACCTTTTGTATCAGACCATCCAGTGTTGGGGTGATGTCACTGACATCACGTGATCTTTCGGGTTTTTCTTCACAGCTCTCCCAATGGTCAATGGTCAGTGGTCTGCATTGTTTCGGTCACCAGCTTTGGTTATTTTCCTTAACCGACCCATTCGTGTGTCTGTTGCTCAGTACACCATTTGGTTTCTTTCTTTTATGGACATTCCAAATTGTAGTACTGGCTATGTCCGATGTTTCTGCGATGCCTCTGATTGACCTTCAAAATGCCTTGCTTTTCTCCCATAGACAGCTCTCTGATCTTCATGTTGGTTTATCCTTTTTAACAACAAATGCAGTCTTCACAGGTGAAACTGAAGTCTGAAACCAAGACTAGATGTCCAGAGCTATTTATTATTTAAACAATCTATCTAACAGGACACACCTGGGTAACAAGAAACACCTCGGTCGGTCGCGTGTTCCAATATTTTTGCTCGCCTACAAATCGGGTGTTTTGATACAGAATGTGCTATCTTCTATGTCGTCTAACACATCTACATACAAACACCAGGAAGCTGAAATTCTAAACTCTCTTCTCATATTCATCTTTTGATCTCAAACCCAAATGTCATCAGTCTACAGCGAAAAACAAACGAATTGGCCTTGCCGTTCCAATAGTTTCGGAGGCGATTGTAGGTTAGAGGATTTCGCATCTTTGTACCTACATGCAGATAAAAAGTATGGCTTTTATAAATGAAAATGTTTATAAATCATCCACCTATTGCTACTACAGTATATTCGAATCAGTAGTAGATAGCTTAGCATTAGGACAGTGCTTTGTTCGTTTAACAGGTGCTTCAGGGAAGTCAGGAGGCGGTAGAGCTGGGGTCGGGCAGCGTGGACTGGTGGACCCTGGTGAAGTCTGGCCGAGCTGAGACACACGGTAGGATAAACATACTTTTTTCCTATCGTGCTGATACGTAATTAGGTAAAAAAAAAAAAGAAAAAAAAGAAAAAACAAAACACGATCTCTTGTAAATGTTTGTTTTTGTAGGGGAATTAGGTTATTCAAGTCCTCAAGAGGGCATCACTTACGAGCAGTTACAGGTCAGTTTGTAAGCTTCGTCCTCCTCGAATACAGTATCACCTTCAGAGTTACTGCAGTTTCCACTGTTTTACATCTGAACACGCTTGCTCTTTCTCAGGTCATGATTGAGGAAGTGCTGGAGCAAAGCGGTTATTACAGCACACCGCCATCCAGGTAACCTTCTCAAACTCTGCTCGAAGGTATTCTGTACGCCGAAATTCATATTTCTACAAATTTATCCCAGACATGTTTTGTGTCTTATGTTTTCTTTGATAGTTTTGCACTTGACCTACAATGCTAATGTAGCTCACAAGCTAGGAGAGTTAATAAATATCTTCTTTTGACCCTTGACTCCAACCAAGGTTATGTATGTAATGTTTTGCTACTCCTGTAAGTTTCTTAATGTAACACCAGCATATTCACTAGATTATGATGCTTGATATATATATACACTCGGGTGAAAAAATAAGTACACCCCAAGCAAATTGTTGGATTTTTTTTATATATATATATTTGGACAAGCAAACCATTTGATCCTGTTTGAAACAGTGACATGTCCTCTCTGCAGGAGCGAGTCAGAGACAGGAAACAGCCGAAGTGCCGACCCGTGACTTTGCGTGGTGATGTAATATCCGTGCGATGCATAAATATGCAGATTACAGGAAGCCTAAGAACTATTTTGTTCCACTACACCGAGGCATTTTGCTTTGAAACCAAAGAGTCCGGAGTGACATGAACTGAAGACGTGCATGTTCGGAAATACCTGAAAATGAGCAGGTCCACCTTCTGAACTGTAGTGAATGTAGCCAGTTGCTTTAATCTACTTGGTTCAAGTGTTCATCTTATTCGAATGTATTATATTTGTTCTGACCTTGCATTCTGCCTGCACGAATCTGCACACAGCTAGCTCTGAACCTCAAACAAAACGTCTCATCTGTAGACCCTGCGGCCTTGAGCTCATCTGCGTAAATGTGATTTAATATAAGCATTAACAGGACCTCATCACTTTTATTCTCAGGGTTACGGATGTGGGATTCTTTTCTTTAACTCGCCGCCTTGCAGTTCAGGTTTCGCTTCAAATCTCAGGTTGAGTTCATGTAATGCACTTTACCTTACAAACAGAAACTGTTCAGATATTCCCAAAGAAATTCTACTTATAAAATAATAATAATAATAATCTAAAACATGTGTATATATAGCATTAGATTGATATTAGTTTTCTGTCCTAATTAGTCATTTGAAATTTGAATAAAGGGCTGTTTGTTTTTCACACTGATCTTCCCCGTCTTTTTATTTGACTTTTTATCTTCTGGGAAACATGTTAATGAAGGGCGGTATTAAATAATAATAATAATAATAATCATCATCATAATAAAGACCTTTAAACAAAATAACAATTACACCGATCACCCTGTTCAAAAGTTTACACCCCCCTCCCCCTCTTGAGAATCAGTGAATGTGTGCACCTTTTGTAATAGTCGTGTACGAGTCCCTCAGTCGTCCTCGGTGGGAAAAGATGGATCTCAACATCATATATATGTTGGAAAAGGGTCAGATATGCAGAAGGTGCTGGAAAAGCAAAGAATGTGCAGGACCTGGAGGATTTTTCCACACCAGGCTCCATTACATTACCCCATCGTTGATTATTTTCCTATATAGCAATCTGCCATGTGCTTTATTCCTTACTTTAAACGTTTTTGCATTTTTATTCTCACTATCTCATAATCAGAATGGAGCCGTACATAAATATGTCCTTAGTGATGGCCGACTCTGACCAATTAATTTCCAGGTCACAGGCTTGAACGATGTAGGATAGACGAGTCAGAGAGAGAGGCATTGCCTCCTTAAACCCACACTGAATTAAATTATTCCACAAATGTACACTAATAAAGTACTGGAACATCCTTTAAAATGTTTCTCGCTATTCCACTGAGAGAAAATGAAACACGGACACTTTTATATAGTTGACTAATAGATATTTATTTATATACTATATATAGATAGATATCTTACACAACAGAGCACAATGTGGACATAGAGAATATAACATTACATTACATTACATGACATATATAGCGCTTCTTTAGCATGGTTTACGTATTAAAAGTCCGCACTGTCGAGCTGCATAGTCATGAGGAGAGGAGGTTTCCACTTAATCTCTTATAGCTTGCTTCAGAATCATCTTTAAAGAACACACACATGCAACCGTCCGTATACACTTCCTGTCAAGTCCGTAGGTGCTTTTGTTCTTGATAGAAAACATTTCTCCAGTGATGTTACCACGATGGAAGATGTCCTCCAATGGGTCATCCTGCTGTGGTGTCAGCGTTCTGCATAGACTTACATACGGAGCTTTTACGTTCACACGCACGTGCGCGTCAGTTCTGATCCGCGTCACCGTGTCGCACCGACTTCCCGTCTTTTAAAAGCGCCGCCTTAACGTGCAGCCTGGCTAATGTTATACATTCATGAATAAAATACAAAAGACATTTTACACACAATGATATGATGACGACGATGGAGGAGGAGCCCAAGCTCCAAAAAAAAACAACAACAAAAAAAACGGATAAAGTAGGACGTTTTTTTGAACAGGATGCCACAATAAACTATTCAAATACACAGAAATCATGCGTTAGCACCTATTGCACCTTCCAGAAACTTTGATACAATTCCGTCCTTTTGTCGAGTGTGCAAAGAGTAGTGCAGAGAAGCAAGCGCAGGACCTGGACGGTCATGACTCGACACGCTCGGGTCGACGTTACAGCAGTGATCTCTGTCTCCGTCTCACCTGTGCTGTCCACACCATCGATACCACAACGTGTGCAATTCAGACTTTAAACAGGTTATATACTGTATATATTATATACGTACACCAAAATACAGCATTCTGTTCCTTATAAAAGTCCAGAGCTGTGATGTAATATTGTTTTGTTTTTTTTCTTTTCTGTCCTTGTTGTAAGGAATAAAACACTCAGCAACATAATCAACAACGGATTACTGTTCCCACCCTGAAGCTTATTATTTCCCTATACCGGTATGCCCTGAAGTGTTTTACTCCTCTTCAAGTTACGGTACAGCTATAAACGGTCATTTCCTCACCAGCCTCTCGTCAGACGTACACTACCGGTCAAAATTTAGACATGCACATTCTAAAAATTAACCCCCCCCCATTTTAGAATAATAATAAAGTCATCAAAACTCTGGAATAACACAAATGGACCTATGGAAATGATGTTGTGATAAAAAAAAAATCCAAAACAAATCAAAATAATTGAATATTTTAGCATCTTCAAAGTAGACGCCCTTTTTGCCGAGAATTTCCAGAAATGTATTCTTGGCATTTTCTCGACCGATTTCTTGAGGAATTTCCCTGAGATGATTTTTAAACAGTATTAAAGGAGTTCACACCTACGCCGGACTCTCATCGGCTGCTTTTCGGAATATTTCGCTCCGAGTCGTCCGTCTAAAAAATATTTTTTTTGTCATCGAAATGTTCGTTTTCTAATGAAAGAAGCGTTTAATCCCACACCTTCAGATCAAAAGGTTTTTAAGATCGTGAGAAACATTTTGGTCGTGTGTCCACAAACTTTTGACCGGTAGTGTACTGTAGAAACGATAACATATCAGAACAATCGCGTTAATATAAACCTTCTATTTGATTTACAGCCAGAACTACCGTTAGACCTGTAGTTAGAGAACATGAATCAACATCTTCTGACCAAGCTGGCCAAACATTAAGGTCTAAAGACCAACCCTAACCCTTCCTCATCTAATTTCATCCTAGCTGTGGGGGGGAAAAACAAGAAATTATCCTAGCTAATATTACATTTAAGTGCATGAAGCTGGAGGTTTATTTGTAAAGGGTTTAAACTGTGACTGAATTTAAAAAAAAAAAAAAATAAAAATTTCACTCCAATCTGGCAACCCATTTATCTTATACTTTGCTGTGCGAGTGTGAGACCGAGACAGAAGAAAAAAAATAAATAAAAAATACACCACTTCTCTGGACTTCCACAGTTCCTAAAAACTTTTGACATAGTAGTAGTAGTAGTAATAATAATAATAATAATAATAATAATAATAATAATAATAATAAATCCTTTGTGTTAAATACATTCAGGAGGGAAATGTACAGCCCGGTTTGGTCCGAGAGAGGACAGCACGTCCGTCCCGTTTTTAAGGGTGGACCTTGAAGGAGAGCAGCTCCTCTGAGTGCATGTTATTGAGGGAACGAAGCTCCGGCAGCTTCAGCAGCAGCTTGGTGAAGACGGCCGCCTCGTTCGAGTGGTTCTTCGTGATCAGGTTCCTTAAAGCTCTGATCAGGTTCTCCTGCAGAGCCTCCACCAAGCTCACGTCCTCTATCCCGGTGCGGTCTGGAAACAAGTAACATGATGTTAAACTCTGCCTTGATTTTTTTTTTTTTTTTTTAAACCACTGTATATGTTTTTTTGGTGTTCAAAAATGTTGGCAGACATTTAAAAGTTAAGTCTACTACCAAGTACAGTTTTTTTTTTTTTTTTAAAGTTCTAAATTTTGTACCGGCAGACACGAGCACGAGTGCAGTGAAGAGGCTCGTCTCCTCGGGGCTGAGCTGCAGCGCCACGAGCTTCTCGCTGAAGTCGAACATGGACGAGAGCAGTTCTCCGGCGCCCATGGAGCGCAGAGCCTCCACGCTGTAGCTCCGCCCACTCAGGAAGCTCACTGTGCGCTGCTTCACGTCGAACAGCGAGGAGAAGCGCACCATCAGCACCTGCATCAGCACACCATCGGAGCAAAGTTACAGTAAAGAAGGGGTAAACAGTATACAGACGGTATAATATATATTATATATAAAATGTGTGTGCTGTACCTCGAATGTTCCAGCCTTGAGCAGGCTGACCTGGTCGTGTTGCGAGAGCTCGCAAAAGCCGGGAATCTGCCTGGCAAACTCCACCACCTCTCGCACGGCAGGAGTGAAGCTCATAGAGAACTCCTCCCATATCTCGTGGCTGGACTTGGACGGGTCCACTACGGGTGAAACGTTCATGGGACACACCTGTAGGACACACGAATGTTTTCAGCGTTTGAATACAAATCCAACATAAACGTCGTATTAGTAGTAGGTGGAGGTTTTTTTTTATAAAGACTTTCTCTATTGAGCTACCGAGTAGCCCAGTGTGACGCTTCCACCACCATGCTTCACTGCCAGGTTTTAACACTACAAAATGTGCAAAAGGGGGCAAATACTTAGGCGCACCAATCTGTCCACTTTACCCATCTATGTAACTACAAACTTCTGTTTGTTGATTTATTACATTTTGGCGCCAAAACACGCAGACACTCACCAGGTGCCGTCGGTTGGCTGGTATTCCAGCGAGCTCGTTCAGATTGGGTCTGCTGTAGTGGCAGTACGAGGCGTTATCAGGCTGAGCGCTGCTGTGGTACCGGATAGTGATTTGCTGCCGACTTTCACAGGGAGAGTTGTGGATGTTTGTCGCGTTGCTGTTGCTCAGTCGTTCTGAGAGGCCCAGGGAAAGGGCGCCCCCTGTTGTAGGAAAGATAAACACCAAATTCAGAGATCTAACACATTTGAATCAGAGAACAGTACTTAGAGAGATTTTAAAAACAAAACAAAAAAAAAAAAAAAACAAAAAAAAAAAAAAAAACATTGCTTTGCTTTTTCGTATAGGACAAATGATTGTGAACGCCGGTTTAAGCTAGGCACACTTCATAATATATAACCATAAATGTCCGACGTATATTTAGCGACGTATTGAAGTTTATTCTTGCTGTGTATTACGCTAACATGGCTTCAACAGACAGAGGGCGAAAATTAAACGTTAATTACACCCTGATTTTACACACCCGACTGTGCGAGATGAAATCCGTCAGGTCGAGGCGCCGGATCCTCCTCGCCGCTGTCTGAGGAACAGGACGAGGCCAAGCTCATAGTGTCCATGGGCACGGAGGACTCGGAGTCAGGACAGCACTGCGGTGAGGACGGGGGTGATGGAGAGGAAGAGGAAGACGAGGGAGAGCAGGAGCTGGACTCTCGGAGCACCTGGTGCAGCTGGGCGCCGGTCATCACGCTGTTCATAGCGTTCTGCATTTCCAGGAGCATGCGCTGCTTCTCCCGCTTTGGAATGCGTCCAAACCGCACGGCTGCCGGAGACAATTGCGCGTCGTTAAACTTACTAACACGACAGAAAATCGAGTTTATAGGCGTGGGTCAAAAATGTAGTTTTAATCGTTATGTAACCAGCTGGACAGAGGGCTAACGTTACAATTAAAGGAAAACAAGCGAAACTGAGTGACATTACAATAACGGTATGCTGTACTTACATAATAATAATTACATAACGGCTTAACTTAGTTACATAACTGAATAGCTTTATATAATATAAAAAATTATTATGTGATCGCAGAGTACAAACCCGAACAGGAAATAATTACAGTGTGACCATGAAACGAGTGGCTCACTATAGCTCATTTGAATATTTTGATTAAAAATGTCATCATTTACAAGTTACTCGTTCCTGAATGTACATCTCATTCATTTTAGCAGACAAATTACACCACATCTGTCTAGAAGCACAGAAGAAAAAGCGCTCACCGTCCCGTGACATCCCCACTGCTAGGCATTTCTTGAATCGGCACTGCTGGCAGCGGTTTCGGTTTATGCGCATGATGGTGCAGTTCTCAGACTTCATGCACTTCTTATACTGGATATTCTGCTGAATGCTCCTCCGGAAAAAGCCCTGAAGGTTTCAGCAGGAACATTGATCAAACATATGTTTGCTAGAGGTGATTAGATTCAATTAGAGATATGAAAACTTAGCAAATTAAAAATATCGGTTGATTTTACAGAGAAAAAGAAAATGGAAGTATATGGATTAAAGTGTGATTTGTTCTAACCTTGCAACCTTCACAAGCGTGAACGCCGTAATGAAATCCTGAAGCCACGTCGCCACACACTTTACACAGCAGCACCATGCCGTTCAGCTCTAAACACACAAAACACAAAGGCGTGGTGTAAACACTGATGCTGGACATATTTCTGTCAATTCAATTGTCAGGCATAGTGAAGGAGGCATGGCCTTTCTACTTCTCAGTCATAGTGAAGGAGGCGTGGCCTTTGTGTTTGTCAGTCATACTGAAGGAGGCGTGGCCTATGTGTTTGTCAGTCATAGTGAAGGCGGTGTGGCCTCTGTGCATGTTAGCCACAGTTGAGGACATGTGGTCACCTCCTAACCAATTATTTTTTTACCTAAACAGCTTTAAAGCTATAAATCATACAATACTGGATTGTTGACTATTTAAAATGCATCTTTTATACATCAAACTGCCAATCACTTATCACAAAGCCTATGATAAGGCAATGTGCATGTTTTATTACCGTTCCAGCAGTGCAAATTTCCCAAAAGTGTCGGCGAACAACAACAATAACAAGCCAACCATTTCGAAACCTTTTTTTTTTTACCAGAAGTCCAGACTTACTCGTGATGCTGCTCTTGGTTGCGCTCTTCTCTGACACAGGCATGCGAGAGTTGGGGGGTTTAGGGACACTCAGAGGCCTGGCGCTGGGCATTTCCATCTTCAGGCTCAGTGCTGTTGAAGGGGGAGGGGATGAGGACTGTGAGTGGACACTGGAACAGTCATTCAAGCAGGATTTGGAGCTGGAGGCAGAGCCGGAGGAGCAGATGTATGCTATCACACCAGCTGGCAAAAGAGAAAGCACAGGAGACATGTGAGAAGATAATAATATAATAATAGAATTGTAGCTATCTATGGATAACTAAGAGAAGAGTGGATTTGATCAGTTACAGAGTTAGAGGACAACTGAGCCTGCAAGCTATATTATGGTTTTGTTTGCTTGCTTGTTTGTTTTGGCAGGGTTGGGATGAGCTCTTGTAATATAGCAAAGACATTTCTGTGTACACTTATCGTACCCAGTCCAAGTGCAATCCAACTGAACAAAACGCTACACTTAATTCAGATCAATGCTAAACTCTGTGAAGAAGTTGCTAATTCTGCAATGTTCTGTTTCCTGTCTGGGGGTAGAAACAGGTCAGTAGATGGACAGACTGTAGCCAAGGTGCTTTAAGCCTAGGAGTTATAACGCATTTAAAATTCCATGTCTGGGGGTTAAAAGGTGCAACGGTGGGTCTCTGCCTGGTTTCTCACGTTACGACGGCCCAATTAAAGGAACGACAAGGTTAAAGCATGAGCATAAACAATAGCAATTTCATACAAAGGTCAGCTTTAAACCCCTTGACCTTCCAGGACCTGCAGTAACGCGCGTACATTCCTCACTCCCTAAATTACACAGCTCTCCTATGAGTTTCACTGCAGTTACTGAATAATTCATAGCGGTTAGTGAATAATGTGCTTTAGGGGTGAACATGGAGAAATAAAGCTGTGAGAAAAGAAGAAAAAAATGGTTTTTGAATTGCAAATTCAGAAGTCAGTATTCAACTTTGCTTTTAATTACAATTTTGGTAGTTTCTTACATATGGGATTAGATTTGTGCCAACAGTAATGAGCGTAACTTTTAAAGAAACAAACAAAAATATAAAAAGAAGAAAGTAAAAAAAAAACGCTCTAAAAACTGAAAACAGTGAAGTCCGTGGCAAAAATTTAACATTGTCTTTAAAATAAACAGCGTTCTTGGTTTGCCATTCTGGCAAAAATCTTAAATATGGGTGGGGCTTAACATCAATTTACTCTCATTGGCTAGTGAGATTTGGATTGACAGTTTGAGTGTCCAGGAGGAGGAGGAGGATGGCGATGATGCTCTGTTCCGATCCCGAGAGCTCATCTCGACAAAAGAGTCATACGAGACTTCCCAAACCTCAAATATTAATAATGAACTAAGACACTGAGTAACTAAGTAATAACCATACAGAGAACCGCATCCGGAACGCTCTCCAAAATTCCAGACTCTTCCTGTCCCTACTTCCTGGTTCAGGGAGTTCAATGTGATGTCAGGTCCATAACGCTGCTACAAAACTGCTCTATATAACAATTCATTAAGACATAATAAATCGATAGAGGGGCTCCTGGTCACAGATTTTCTTTATTTATCACTGTATAGAAAATATTTAAAGCTGTAATAGGCAATTTTTTTTTTAAATTCCTCACTTGTATATAAACCTGAAAGATATGTAGAATATGATAAAACAAGCCGTGGCCTTCGCTAAAGTGTATTATGTGTGGAAAATGTACTATAGGTCCAAAATTCTTGCCTGTGTTTGGATTTGCTTCCTGTCAATCATTTTAGAAACGCTCTATGGGATACTGCAGATCCTGGGGGTGGAGCTTCGTGGATGGGAATCATTCGAAGGTCAAACCCTAATGCACCCTTTAAGGGATTGTTTTGAATGTTAGAGTTTAATATGTTAATATGTGTATAATTCAATAACAGATTCGAAATAATAAGCGTGCGTCTGTGCAGGAAATTTTCACATGTAGACGGGCAGTTTTGCAATAAAAAAAAATAATAATAAAAAAATAATAATATTCATTGTAAATAAAAATATGGCAGGCTACAGTACATGTAACTACTGTATTATATTGTTTCATTATATTTTAAGTATCATCTTAATATAAATAATAATGTATATTATGCATATTTATATTAATCATTATATGAGTGTTTCAATGCAAAAGACAAGGTTACCTAATCCTGCGTGACTGAGGATTCCCAGACCCACCCACACGTGTCTGTGGCGTACTCGCAAGGGCCGTATCCCAAACGCTATCCAAGTGCCCTAAATAGGTTGCACAGCCCACAGTATATATTTCAATAACTGAGGCGCCACCGTATCAAATATGTCACACCGGCACTCCGGTTCTATTTTAAACTCGCTATTTTAGTCTGGGATTTGGGTGTACTCGTTATAAGATACCCAAGAGAGTGCGCCTACGTAGGGAGCTGGGATCGATTTGAACTCGGGCCTGAAGAGAGAAAAAAAGGCAATCTAGGTCACAGCACCTGGCTCACATGCTGCTGCGGAGACACTCGCGCCGAATTATGCAAAGAGATACGTCACGGAAGTTCTCGACCAATCAGAAGGCAGAGAACGCCGGCTCGCGTACATAGAGGCACATGTGCAGGCGGGACAAGCCATGTGAGCAGGAGGAAGAAGAGTACAAGCACATAAACACGGTAGCGCTGTAGTGTATGCACACCCCTTAGTCACGCATAAAAGCGTAGAATATTATAAAAAATAAAGACAATAACCAGAACAATACCGGTTTTACCAATGCAGTATTTATTTACATTATTCATTTCAGCATTTAAAAAAATTATTAAAGCCCCCTTACCTGGTTTTGTTGAGCCCATTTTCGTCTTAAACAGCTTCGAAGGTTCAACCTCAAACTGTTTTAAGGTTGGTTAGCTAAGCAGCTAACTAACGTGTAAAATATATATATATATAGTCCTCAGAGTTGTAGCAGTGAAGAGAGACAGCTCATGTCGCTCCAAAGATATCCGGGAATCTCCTCAGGAACCTCCCTACTACCCCCCCCCAAAAAAACTGAAATAGAATAGAAATGAAATGAAATAAATGCGATGTATGTGAGAGGAAGAAAAACCCCGCTTCTTATACGAGAAGAATTGTTAGTATATAGTAGCTGTATGTCCGGCGGATCTGCAAGTGACTGCTGCTAAGAACTGAATGTTCTGAGGTTTGTTGCTATGGGCCATTTCTCCGCCCCCCCCCTCCTCCGACACGACCGCGCGCGCGCTACAGTCACTTTAACCCAGTGACACAGTTTCCACAGAGCAAAGGGGGCGGGGTCAGAGCGCTCAGTTCAGCGACGTCACTGCTGGCGCGAGGGCCGTAACATTCCCGATGAGACAACAGAGCAGATCAGTGCTATGAGCGGTGTAATACAATATACCATAGTCAGTGTGTGTTAAAGGTGATATATATATATATATATATATATATATATATATATATATATATATATATATATATATATATATATAATTATATAATTTCTTACTTGTACTATTAACCTGGAAGACATGCAGAACATGAGAAAAGCCGTGGCCTTAGCAAAAGTGTGCTAAGTAGCTGAGAAAACGTGTACTAAGCGTTTGGAAAACTTGTTTGTGTTTGGATGTGCCTGCTGTCAGTTATTTTCTAGACCACGGGTGGTCCAGTCTTTTCCACAAAGGGCCGGTATGGGTGCAGGTTTTCATTTCAACCAAGCAGGATTCACACCTGATTCCACCTGTTAACTCAGTTTATCTTGGCTTTGGCCTTGGGGGCCGCCAGGGGGCGCCCGGGGGGTCTGAACAATTTGGTGTAAAAAAAAAAAAAAAAAAAAAAAAAAAAATATATATATATATATATATATATATATATATAAAATTTTAATATGTATTGTTACATGTGTATTGTTATATATATATATATATATATATATAAATATATATATATATATATATATATATATATATATATATATATATATATATATATATATATATATATATAACAATACACATGTAACAATACATATTAAAATTTTACCACATTTGCTATACCTAACTTTCTAATTGCTAAAAAGTCAAAACATCAACGTAAAAAATGGGGATATATTCAGAAGTCTGTATTTTTAATGTGTTTTAAAGACATCTTGCAAAAGGGGGGCCTTGGTCAAATGTTAATGCCATTTAGGGGGGCCTTGCCCTGGAAAAGATTGGGAACCCCTGTACTAGACCATCCAGATACCTTTGGGGTACTCATTTAAACTCTAATTATAATCTCGGATACTATTTAGGACAGATAGTATTCAAATTGAGACACAGGGATAATCTTGAATAAAAAGACTAATCTTACCTAACGCACCTTTAAATGAACCCTCAACTCTGAAACACGTTGTTTATTTTGACACATTTTGTCACGCTTTTAATGTTTCAGATGTTCATTTTTAATTTTTTTTATTTCATGCTATACACACCTCACATTCGTTCAGGTTTACAACATCTGGAAGATCTGGCACATTTTCTATCCACTCAGGTGGTTGATGAGGTCCTTCTCATTTTGACTCGTTCCTGGCGTGCCATCCAACCCTTGAATCTGATCCGGAACGCGGCTGCAAGACTTATTTTCAATCTCCACATGTTCTCCCACAAAACCCCGTTGCTGTACTCCTTCTTCCTGTAGCTGCAGATTTAAAACACTGATGCTCGAATACAAAGCCAAAAACAGATCAGTGCCAACCTATCTGAAGCCACCTAGCACTTGCTGTACTAACCTCCCCCTGACAGATGGTATTTATATTGAGACCCTGACCTAGTGAACTCGCATGAGAATATGCTTATGATAGAGCCTACAAAGTACTTCTGTAAATTATTCTGGATTAAGAATGCAACGCAGCTGTAGTTAGCGTTTGACCTTACTCTTACTCGGCTCAAACCGATCTACAAGATGATGGCGTTCACGGCCGTATGAGCATGAACGTTGAAGCTTTGGAAGCTGATCTGATTGAACAGTGTACAGATCGAGGAGGTGAGCGCTGGACAGATTAAATGACTAAAGCGCTGCTGCATCGCTGTCTTTAGGTGAAGATGACGAGAGGGCTACGTCCTACAGCACCACTGTGTGCAAAATGCATTGTGGGTAACAAAGTGAAAATAGACCATGTCAGTGAAAGAAGTTTAAACAAAAAAAAAAGTCAATCTAGAATTATGTGGATTTAGTTATTTATCTACATGAACTAGTTAATATACTGATACACCGTGGTCTAGAGTCAGTAACTGTATTCCTACACATGGTACCTATTCAGCAAGAGTACCTGATATTGTAGCTACAATGTGTATAGAACACTGCTAATTTACTACTATCATGAAATTACACATTAAATATATTACATTATGAAATGCATAGGTATATACTGCATGAAGATCAATACGGTCTTACATACTTGCCAACTTATAAGTTTAGGATATAGCAATGTTCTGATCAAGTCTACTGGATTTTATTAGATGACAATCCAGGGCGTGATAATGTTATGTGCATTTTTACTACACCATTACTCAACGTGACATCACAGGCGACTTGTGAACCGAGGCGACCTTTAGAGTACAACACGGCATGAATGAGTTGAACTTTTCTGCCAAGTACTAAAAAGATAAGTACTGTGACCCACAATGATAATACAGGGAACATTTGCTAATGTTAACTCTAGCTAATCTATAAAATTTTCTAATATTGTAGTCTTACTGAAGACTTAGATCTAGCGCTAAAAGTACTATAATGTTATAATCCTATATATACGGGGGGGGGGGGGGGGGGGGGGGGGGGGGGGATGGGGATAAGTATTGGACACGTCAACATTTTTATCAGTAAATATAATATTTCCAATGAGGTGAAATTTTCACCAGACATCGGTATTAATTGAAGAAATCTGGAAATATAAAGAATTCAAGACATTGAAGTCCATAAATGAAGTTATGTGTAATGAAGTGGAATGACACGGGGAAAAAAGTATTGAACACGCTAAGAAAATTCAGTTCTTCAAGGCAAGGTAAGGTAAGGAACCAGGTGAAATTCATGAAATCCCCCACTGTATACTGCTTAGGAGGGCACGACGGCTTAGTGCAGGGGTTCCCAAACTTTTCCAGGGCAAGGCCCCCCAAATGGCATTAACATCTGACCGAGGCCCCCCTTTTGCAAGATGTCTTTAAAACACATTAAAAATACAGACTTCTGAATATATCCCTCTTTTTTATTTTTTATCTTACATCTTTACATTACATTAGGAATTGATTGTGTGTGTGTGTGTGTGTGTGTGGTTGTCTCAGAGTGAGAATTTATTTTTCACACCAAATTGTTGAGGCCCCCTGGCGGCCCCCACTTTGAAAACCACTGGCTTAGTGGACAGCGTGTTTGCCTCGCACCTCCAGGGGTTCGATTCCCGCCTCCGCCCTGTGTGCAGAGAGTTTGCATGTTCTTCAGGGGTTTCCTCCAGGTACTCGGTTTTCCTCCCGCAGTCCAAAGACATGCATTGTAGGCTGATTGGTATATCTAAATTGTCCGTTGTGTGTAAATGGGTGTGTGTGTGTGTGTGTGTGAGTGTGAGAGAGAGAGAGAGAGAGAGAGAGAGAGAGAGAGAGAGAGAGAGATTGTGCCCTGGGATGGGTTGGCATCCCATCCAGGGTATCACACACCTTGTGTCCAAGTCCACGTGACCCTGTGTAGGATAAGCGGTACAGAATATGGATGGAAGGGTTACAAGTAAAAGTGCAAATCCTCGATCGAAAATAAATTCTCTGGGTCATCCAAATTTTAAGTTAAAGTAGAAAAATATAAACTCCTATTTACTTAAAGCATGAAAGTTCCTGACTGGAGTACTAGAGGAACAGAAAGTGCACGCACACACCCAAACAGAACACATCATTTCATACATTTCAGCCACAGTGTTTTATTGGATGTTTGTCCATAAAGCAAGTGCACAACAAACCTCACTGTGTCACACACTATATACAAACCTGTGATTTCCCATCTATCCACTAGCCAGACTTTCCCAGTGGCTGCTTTTCGACGGCGTGTTTAAAAAATACGTTACAAACAGAGAGGAGCCTCATGTTGTCGTGGGTGCAAATCGGCATCCTGTTAACATGCACATACCATGACTGAAAAAAAAACTAAAGCGTGGTCACTTGGTGGTGTGTGTGTGTGTGGGTGGGTTCTTATAGTCTGTATTTGTTCCTGATGCCACTTACATACATGAGGTTGAGCAACATTAATAATAATAATAATAATAATAATAATAATAATAATAATAATACCAACAACAACAACAAGAACAACAACAATATTTTCCTCCTAGGATAATTCAAACATTCAGATAATTGGAAAATAAAATCCCAGTCTACTCTTTGTATAAAAAAAGAAGCTTTCAAGTCAACGAGGAACAAATAAAGGACAGTTCTGTTCACCGAAAGCGGCCAGGGCAGTCGGGGAAGCGGAGATTATATATGGTGAGTGTGCTCTGAGAGGACGGGGACAGAGGTAGACAGGTACGGTGGGGTCGGAAAGAGGGACAATTTATAGTGGGAGGCTCGGAGGGAAGACTTCTCTTTATGTGGCGTATCTCTTCGTCCACTGTTTGGCTATCCTGTCGTGTTCGGTTCTGTTGGTCAGGTATTGTGTGGCGATGCTCCCGACGAGAGGGTCAGCTGTGGGACAAACACAACAAATTGTGTTGAGAGCATAAAAGAGAAAAGAGCATAACGTGGCCAAAAAGTAGCGTGCCGTTTCTGTGATGATGCATTTGTGTTACGGCAGACATTTTACCGTTTTATATATATATATATATATATATATATATATATATATATATATATATATACATATATATATATATATAAAAAATATTTATGCCACAGTGCTGTTGAAACCGCAGTTCAGAAGGTTTCTATAACTGAAGCTCTGACGACGACTGCGTTTACATGCTCATCAGATTCCACAAGTTTAAGGTCTATGTTCGGGTTGCAGCTACATTCAGAACACGATGTTTATATGCGTACAGGCATCAGAATATTCCCGTATACACCGTCGTTGTCAGTATGCCGACCTGCATGAGTTTTTCCTTTCCCGCTGTTATTTCCTGGGAGATTCGTGACACTGCCGTTGCTACCCATGACTCCTGAACATGCTCATATAATAATAATAATAATAATAATAATAATAATAATAATAATAATAATAATAATTCCTAACATTTATATAGCGCTTTTTTCTAGAAACCGGGGGGGCAGGGTCTCATCAACCACCACTAGTGTGTAGCATCCACCCGGAGGATGCGACGGCAGCCATATTGCCCCAGAACGCCCACCACACACCAGCTATTAGTGGAGAGGAGAGTAATGTAGCCAATTTAGGGATGGGGATTATTAGGGGGCCATGATAGATTAGCTCCAATGGGGGAATACTGCCAGTGTCCTGGGATTTTTAATGAACACAGTGAGTCAGGACGTCTCATCCGAAAGACTGTGCCGTTTCTACAGTATAGTGTAGTGTCCCCGTCACTATACCGGGACATTATATCTGCTTATAGTGGACTTTCTGAATAAGGTGTTTACATGCAATAGATTTCTGATTAAAACAGACATATTCCAGGGGTGGGACTCAGAATATTGTCTTAATCTGAATCGGATTGTGGCGAATTGCTAAATTCTGATTAATATCGGAATATTGATGTGCATGTAAACATAGTCAATAGTTCCAGTTATTCCATGTTTATATTATTGCGCTCCTTCGAACAAGTTCTATACACTACACTCTACACTTCTATAGTAACGACGGACTTGCACGGTTGACGCATCATAAATACGTAAATTGACTTTTTTTTTTAAATTGTGTAATGGTTGAAATGGTGTTTTCTGTAATGAGACTCATTTCTGGAAGTAGTCTACAGTGTCGGCACTTTGCGCTTTCCATTTTCTCAACAACATGACGAGATGCAAATATAACTTAAAAGAGAGGCTAGTGAAAGCACGGCCGTTATGGCTGCTACAACCGACTTGAACGATTTTGTTTCACGGACGTTCCACAACATTAAACTCAACAAGAGAGCGCGGTTATACTGAATAACGGCGTGACCGTGATTCGGCCGTAGCCGTACCTAATCACTGTTCAATAAACAAGAAATTAATATGGATTAAGCAACATTGCGGACACGATGTAGACAAACGTTTTGTTTATTTTTACTCCGCTAGCGGGAATCGATCCTGAAGGAGCTACGATCACATTGATCTGTACATTCCCGTAAAAAGGTGCTTCTGGACAAATTGCCGTCCCTTCTTCCTTTTCACCTTCATCTCACCAGCTTTCATATTTCAAGTCGAAAGTTAGAGTATGTTCCTGAAGGGTATCTTTGAAAAGCTGATGATGGCGCTACCGGAGCCGAAGTAACGGCTTCGAACTAGGAAGTGGAATTTTTTTTTTACGTGGCGAACACAGACGTCCTTGTGCGGTTATATATATATATATATATATATATATATATATATATATATATATATATATATATATATATATATATATATATATATAAGTCGAATAAAGCACTCCAGGACCTGCTGTTATAGGAAAATAATCAACGTTGGGCTGGGAACAGTAACTCCCGATTCATTACACAATGACTGTGTAACTTTTAAATCACAGTATAATAAAATACATTACGAACAAATTCCTCCTCAGTCGGAGCAACGGTCCTGTCCCGATATTTTGAACAGAATTGAGGGTCGGCCTTTTCCGAGACGGAGACGCGTTTCAAATGATTGTAATTAAGGATCCTTAGAAGACCTCGATGCTTACGGGGGCTATAAACAAACGAACGCCCAGGTTTATGGAATCAAAAAGTCGGTCAGTGAAAGCTGCTGTAATTAATTACGACTTGAGCAGATGATTGAGGTTGAGGCCTCGTACCTGGGTTGCAGTCGGTGAGCAGCGAGCAGATGGACAGCAGCACTTTGGAGATGGTGAGTGCAGGACTCCAGTTGTCCTTCAGGATGTCCAGACAGATCACGCCCTGACTGTTAATGTTGCAGTGATAGATCCGTGTGCGAAACGTTACCTTGGAGAGATGGAGAGATTTAATTAGCCTTAATACAGATAAGCATTCACAAATTAGCCAGCTGCATGCTAATGCGTTTTTTTAAGGAAGGAAGGGGAAAGAAAAAAAAAAAAAACGTGAAGACTTGACTCTAAAGTCAAGACTCGGACATTTCTCCACCTTCGTTTGGTTCAATCAGACAGATTTACGAGTGAAAGGACGGATTTGTGCTGTGTCATGTCGCTACGTCAACAAGCTAAAGGTCTACATCAGCTTTCCAGACAGAAATGTGCTGACGTGCTGCACGGCGTGCTTCTTCACTGTGGCTCATTGGAAGTGTTATGGAAAGTTACGGCGTCAATTCGAATGCTTGGAAACACAGGCGGATCCTTGCGTCTCCATGGAAAGACAAGTTTATGTTCCTGTGTCTGTGATCGGACGAAATTCTTCAGCGCCGACGTAACAGAGTGCACACAGACGGAATGGACCAGTTACTTTACCTTGAGGTTTTTTAAAAACATGAGCTGATTTGCTTATAGGAACATGGCGTAAATGTAACACAGGTTTGTTCAGAACAACATTTGCATACATAATGGCACAAGACTGCACAACGTGTATCGATGTGTGATAGTCCTCTACTAATTGTTAAATATTGAAAGGTAACCATTGGTAAATGGTCTGCACTTAGATAGAGCTTTTTTAACCTTAGCGGCTCCAAACGCTGGTTCTCATTCACACACACACACACACACACACACACACACACACCAATGGTAGCAGAGCTGTGGGCCGGAATCGAACCCTATGATTAGCGGACAACCCGTTCTACCACCAGAGAGACAGCCGCCCTTGTTGTCATGCTAGCTGTTTGTCCAGGCCCAAAGAATTTCATATTCCAGTCCAGTTACCGGAATCAATATCAAGCAACAGTTCGGTCACCTTTAACAAGACCCGACTTTGTGCTCTGAAAGGTTTAAAAACCAGACAGCAAAGATTAAAAAAAAAAAAAAAATCTCACTCTAAGATGACAGAGAACTACTTTAGTGGAGGATTACTTACATGCTAGGATTTAAATTGACATAAAACTTAGTGCAAGAGCTCGTTTCCACTCCATTGAGCTCGCCCTGGTTCATACAATCCACGATCCAGGATGCCAAGGGCATCAGAGTGTAAGAAAATAAATATGAACCGGTATCAGTTTAGTTTCCCTCACCTTGGGTGGTTTAAACGGATAATCAGGTGTGAAGGCGATGTCGAGGAAAAAGACACCCCCTTCGTACACGGAGCCCGGTGGTCCCAAGATAGTGGATCTCCACTCGTAGATGTTGTCTCCTTTAGGACCGGCGCTGTGGACAAAAACAGGACATGCCTTCTTAATAGCTGCTCAACAGCTGACACTCGGTGCACGTTTTGTGAGGTTTGAAACACAGCCAAGGCTTCTCTGCACGTCCGCTCTAGGAAAATGTAGCACCGAGCAAGAGGAAAATAATTTGCACAGGACTAACGGTTAATTAATGGAGAAGAAAACGACTTCACGGCTACAGTAACCGGTACAAAAGGTTTTAAGAAATGTTTTGAGGTTTAAAATGTCTCAAATAAATATGACCCCGTGCACTCTGCCCCTGGAAACCCCCCGACAACCACCGGTTTCCAGGGGCAGAGTACACGGGGTCATATTTATTTATTTAAAAAAAAAAATCCTTCCAGTTTAGGCCACACCCACTTAGGGTTTAAATCCAGATCCAGATATTTGGAGCACAAAGCAGATTCTACAGATACCGTTCATCACTGTCTCGTTTAACAAAATATGTTCATTTCTAGACTGTTCCATTGCTGTGTTGTGATGCACTCTAAGCTATTTGTTCAGTTTTTAATTCTCTACAAACTGTTAAAACAACACACCTGACACCCAGCCTTGAGGAACATCTGAATGTGATTAATGTTGCAATAAAACTCTGTGAACGAATGAATAATTCATCACTCGTGCTGTATTGGCACAGTCAAAAAACAAAACACGAAACAAAAACGGACTCGTGTCTGAAATATACAAAATCGCGTTCTAAATCTGCCAAAACCTACGCTGTCGTAGCAGAGAAGGGAGACGCGCGAGGCTATAAATGCATGAATCATGGCGTTAACATCCCTCTGACTGAGGGTCGAAAGCAGGCGGCGTGGTCGGATGCAGAACTTTTACTGAGTCAGAAAATGTGGGATTTACCATAGAAATGTGTTTGAGTTTGGATTCAGTCTTGGAGATTGATCACAGAATCTGGCTCTCACACGAAACTAATTACAACTTAATTATTAACTAAGGCATTCATCAAACCGTCGATTCGGTTAGAAGACGAGAATAAATACTCAGAGTAGCAGCGCTGTTTATAGACTCGACTCGGCTTGTGTTTCACTCTATAAACAAACACGACCCGGTGTAAATCATTAGTTATCGATGGTCAGGGGTCAAAATGACAAATTTCTCTCTCTCTCTGATTCTATTGGAGTTCCCACTCTCTTATTAAAATGTGTCACTTTTCATGTAGCTCATGATGCTTTCAGGAGAAGTGCAAATCAAAATGTAACAGAATGCATTAAGAAAAATAACGCAAACAAAAACAAAAACAAAAAATATGTATGTCTCTCTTTCTCTCATTTTATACACACACACACACACACACACACACACACACACACACACATGTGCAAAAGTCTTAGGCACATGCAAAGAAATGCTGTAGAGCAAAGATGCATTAAAAATACTATAAAGAGCAGTAAACAGTAATAAATGAAACAAACCTAATATTTGGTGTGATGACCATTTGCTTTATAAAAAAAAAAAGAAAAGAAAAAAGAAAGAAAAAAAGAAAAAAGGGAGTGTCTGGTAGAATTAGTGCAGTTATATATTATATTATATTATATTATATTATATTATATTATATTATATTATATATATATTATACACAGGATAACACTTATGAAGAGTAATTCTTCCTGACATAAAATTTAATTACTTAAAAATGTATCAAATTATAATAAATCTAAATTAACTGAAATATATACAGTTCAAATATTATAACGGGGATATTAAAATAAACATTAAGAAAATGCTACAATTATTTACTTTTCTAATAACCAGGTTTAGAATGAACACATTTGACAAACCTCACTGTGTTCAAATCTATAAACAATCATTTACTGTATTTATATTTTTACATTAAAATTATTGAAAAGCAAATCAAATAAATGATTTTTAAAATCTATAAATGAACAAAATTGAAATATGTAATTTTTAAGAAATATATGTTCAAATGGACGTTAAAATAAATGTAAAAAAAAGAAAAAGAAAGAAAAAAAGGAAAAAAAGATGAACATTTCTATCTATCAGGTTCAGAATGATCAAATATGACAAAACTCAGGCTGTGGTCAAATTTAAAATAATAATAAATATTATTTAGGTAATATTAGGTTGATGATAATAATAATAATAATAATAATAATATTATTATTAATAATAATAATAATAATAATAATAATAATAATAATAATAAGGTTGATTTGCATTTATCAGAGCTGCTGTTATGGAAAATCAATTAACACCTTCTGACCAATCAGATTTAAGACATGACCAGCACTGTGATGAGTTCTTTACTAAATCATTTAAAAGAAAAAGAAAAAGAAAAAAAAAACCCCACGAGTGCAGGGGAATGAAACGTAATTCTCGTGATTATCACGAACATTTAAATCAGCAATGGCGGAGAACTAAATCAAGCGGCTTATCAGTGTGAGACTGCTGGCACAAACACCAGCGCTCATTTCTCAGGCCTGGGGAATGAAAGCAGAGAAAATATGACAAATTTCTCCCTAGTCAGTTTGGAACATCTAACGAGAGCACCGGTTCCTGGCAGAGGCTTGGAAATGCATTAGCCCTGAAAGCCGAGCGCGCTATCAATAAAAGTGATCGAAGGTGGTGAACAAGCTATCACCAAGAGCAACGCGACGGTACTGCTGAGAGAGACGCTGAGAATCCCGCCTTATAAATCTCACACACAAGGACTTCCTGTCTTACTTTCTGGTATTAAATAAATGAGCAAGCCACGTGCATAATGAGATGTGAGGAACATCTGGTAGCTGGTAGGCGTGATACTCTGCAGCGATCAGGGGGCCAATTACGCACCGGAAGCAGCAGATGTACTGTCATAAATCCACGCTCAGATGATGAGAACGTCTCTGCCTGACTGTTTTGAGGAAACAAGAGCTAATGAGCGTGAAGTAAAGCCGACTGTGTCGGCTAACAGCTAAATCAGATTGTTCTGCTAAACTGCTAGTTTTGATGCTAACAACAACAACAACAACAACAAAAATGACATCTTAAACTGATTAAAACAGGAATGATCCAAATCTTTTGTTTGCGGAGATTCTAAAATACATCAAATGCACAAGATTTCATAAATGTTAACGTTTTGCCTATTAGCTGTGTAAACTAGCATCACATGTACACCTGTGGTAAAATACGGCATGTAGACTCATAGTTTTTGCTCGATACGTGTTTAAACGTGAGGTGATGCAGTACATTTCCACACTGCACTAAGAGTAATGTCATACAATAGCTAGTACTCCATTTTGCCTGAAGGGGACATAAACGAATTTGCCTGACAGGCGATTAAACGTGCAAGCAACATATGCTAGCTCTATCAGCCCTAGCCAGTTTTTCTTGAAAGGAAACAAAATATTTGAGTATATGACAGTATATTTAGACAAGGTTTAACATTTCTTTTGTAAGACTGAGGACCTCCTATAAGCTAGCAAGGAAATACGTTAACATTTTATTAGCTAGCTAGCTAGCTAGCAACATCAACTATGGTAGATAACAGTACTTTTAATAGTAGTACTTTTTAATTTTCTCCATTTTATCCTAATTTACCCATGCCTATTAGCACCCATTAGCTAATCCACTGTGAAAGCTATCGACCGGGGAAGGTGAAGGCTAGCATGTGCTTTCTTTAAGACGTGAAGTCAGTCACGACATCTTTTCACTTGGAGGAAAGAGCGAACCGCCCTCTTCCACATACATGCTTTTCCAGTTGCGCTATTTAGAAGCCCAGGTAATGGAAATGAACAAAAGAAAGACATGCTAGTTGCTAGCTAGTAATGTAAACTGCCATTATTATAATTAAACTCTCTCATAAAAATAGACCAGAGTGTGTACTCGGCCGATGTCTATAGATTGCGGTGTAGTGCAGCAGACGGCGGGGATTGGAAACGAGCAGCAAACTCCATTTATAGCATCAAGTTGAATCGTATAAACTAATTTGAATTACCCAAGTCTATATCTGACTAACACCAGTCTGTATTAAACATCGGACTAGTTAACTAGCTGTCATTTGAATTAAATTACACATTTTTTAGTTTGGTCAATTACTGAAAAGATTTACATTTTGTTGTGTAGTGGGACTTTCCAAGTGAATTTCTAAGTATTTTTATGCCTTTCTCTATTATCCTATTGGGAAGTAACAAAATGGCAATCCAAATGAATCCAGTGGAAGCGCTGAGCTGAAGAGTTGAGGATCTCTTACTCAAATGCCCTACGCTCTCTGGTCATCTTGGGATTTGAACTCACAACCTTCCAGTGACTCGGGAGGAACAATAAACCACTAAGCCAACACTTCCACATGTCAGACATTAACATAGCAAAGAAAGACTGACAGCACTGCCATGGACTGGCGTCCCATCCAGGGTGTATTCCCGTCTCACACCCAGTATTCCTAAAATAGACTCTGGATCTACTGCAACCCTGACCAAGATAAAGCAATCTAAATGGGAGAGGGTGAGAACGTTTGACAACCCAGAGTCAAGCCCCACTCTTCCGCATGAACTGTAGTGTTCGATGGTAGCTCAGCTATTGACCAGGAGGTCGTGAAATCAGATTCCAGGACTACCAGAAAGCCTCTGCTGTGCCCTTGAGCAAGAACATTAACTGCTCAGTTCTGTGCTTGTAATTAAGAAATCGTGGGAAAGCCCAGGGTTTATTAAACTCAGGAAGCGCTTTAGCTGCATCAATAAGTCTGAGCTGAAGCAAGAGAAATGGTGTTGTCTGCTAAGATAACTGAGAAAATCTCCTCAAAGCTCATTACCAGCCTGGCTGGAAATCCATCACAGAGTCCAGAAAGAGAGACTGAGAACTGGAGACAGCCTACAGAGAATTGGCCCCGGTGAACCCAATGTTCTGTGACCTCTGGCTAAATGCGAAGTCAATAGTTGAAACCACATGCCAGGACTCGTGGTTCCCCAGCAACCGTCTTCCTCAAACTTCCACCATAATTGGAGAATTTCACCATAATTGTAGCTACAGAAGACGAACCTTGACCCATTTTTCTTCCAGTTTAGAGAGGGAAAACACCACAGCCTCGAGTTCTTGAGGCGGAAGACGACGTCGTCTCAATGTAAAAAGGTTACGTTTTATAAGGACGATAAACGTAATAACGTTCCAAAAAAATATGGCCAGGTGCGATTTACTGCAACACTTTTAGAGCCAAAAAGCGATAGTTTTGGTAGAACCGACCAAACCGCTTGAGTAGAGCAGAGTCAGCGAGGGTGATCATTAAAAATGAGCGCATGGTGCCGTGAATTGCACGGTGACGATTTGCGAGCAAATTGTAGACCGTGGAGAAAGGAAGTAGGCGTATCCCAGCGCTCAGTGCTAAGTCCTCTTAGCTTTGAGCGTTAATCATGAAATACCTCCAGATCGCCGTCATTTGTTGTTGTCTGTTCATTAGAGGCTTACGTCACATGGTATCGCGTGGTATCGGAGCACTTTTTCCGAGTACAGGTACGAGTAAATCGATACCCGATGCCAGTATCCACACTCTTAACAGCTCTCAGAGGACAAAACATCGCCTAGTGCGCATAGGAATTGATTTCACACCTCTGAATTAAAGTTAGCAAAGTTGGTTTGCGTTTAAGAAGCAGACGGAACCATAATACATTCTTGAACTTAATTAAAATACAGTTCATTATTGAAATCATTCCAATTTTAGCTGGAGAATTAAAACAACAAAACGGGGGAAACAGTCTCTCCCGAGATAAAATATGAAAATCTATATTTCAACGTCGAACGTATTATCACCACTGAGTTCATCAGATGTTTCGACAGGTGAGAGACTCCGAACCTCCTCATACATGCACTTGTGTCATTGTTACAGAATATTTTTTTCATATTTCTCAACAGTTTGACTGCCATTTTGCTACCAAGCGTCAGCAATTAAATACCGTGATACATATTGCTGTACCACGAGCTTATTTAGTTTTTTTGCCTCATCAGAATGGGAAAATGTATGCGTTATATGTATCAAAGCCGGCAAGCATGAGTAGAAGTATACAAGAGGAAGTGATTTCGTAGATGAACACAAAAGCAGGGCAAACTTCCCATGGTAAATGAAAGGCAGCTGAAGAACTGGATGCTTCAGAACAATGCACCATAATACAAATACTGGAAAGAAACTCCTTTAAATGACTTTGTAGCAGGAAGAATTGAGTGAAAAAAACCCTGCAGGACTGTGTACCAAACCAAAACACACTTTCATGTTTGTTTTCATAAGAACCTTTAAAAATTCCATGACGAACCATACAACAGAAGGTTGTATTCATATAACAGGTTCCTAGATGATCCCCGTGAGAAAAGTATGCAAGATATCTCATTGGGCCAAATATATTATATACATAAAGATCTCCAAAAAAGTCTTTGGTTTACTCTGCTTCTGATCCCAGATTCTGATGTTCAAAGGAACGTCGATATTAAAAACTTCCAAAGATGAAGATGGGCGTCTGTCTGATCAAAGGTTCTCTGCTCTGTTCAGAGAGTTGGTCTGCACTAATTGAAACATGGTTGGTCAAACGAAATATCCTGGACATCACATAGACAAATACACATTTATGTCAAACGCTACCTAATCAGGACTCTGGGTCACAGGTCTCTGGGAGTTTTAGCCTTGATATATCAGTAAATCAGGTCAGTACATCATATCAGCAGACATTCTCACATATGTCACTCTAACCTGACATTATACCATTTCTGGAACACGCATGTTTGTCTAACATCATCCAGCCAAACTAATCCAAATACTACCGATTAAACTAGAACACCACCAAAGAGTAACACAACTGGTTTTTATACCACTGCGCTGTTGAATTCTCAATTCTGATTGGTCAGAAGGTGTTCTACAAACAGCAACTCTGACAGCTCTTAAAGCCCCAGCTGCAATTTAAATAGGTTTATATATTAATCAATGCATTCGTTTTAACGTTACCATTTCCGTAGTGACAAATGACCCCTGGACTTGTACGGCGGATTCTACAGATAATAACAATAAATCTAATAAGACGTATTTTAAAGAATGTGTTTACATTTAAATAAAGAAAAAACTTAAAACTGTTGGTGTGATGAAGCTTTCTGTAGGATGTTTTCATGCACGTACAAGGAAGGAGTCTCCAGCGTCAGCGCTTTGTAACCGTCAGAGGTAAAAGGACGTTACCTTCAGCAAAGTTAGTGGACGACTGTTTTAAGATAAGTAATAACAACGATCAGACGTTTCACAACATTCAAAGGGAACAATTAACGATTAAAAAGTACGTGTCCTACTTTAATGAATGAGAACTGTAATCGTTGGCAAATTGCTGAGGTGTGCTGTGAAAAATCCAATTCAGGGTGGTAACAGTGACTCTGCTTCACCCCATCATTGATTATTTTCCTATACTAGCACACACCCATTGTGATTCATTTATCGCAATCCAAATGTAACACTGATTATAATCGACTGGGGGGATTAGTATGTCTCAGGCGCAATCTTACAAGTAGAACCATTCGCTGGTGTATACTATAACCTGCTTGGCTTTGGTAGACATGGAATTGGTCTGGATCCAGATACAAACGAGGCCTTATTAATCAGGCAGCTCGGAGCAGTCTTGTCGATTAGCATTGTGGATGACCTTTCCTATTTATCCTGCACACGCCTTACCCACTTGCTGTCTGGCAAAAAGTACCCGAGCATCCAAGCCAATCCTGACAGGCTCTTTATCAGGTACTTCCCCCAGGCAGTTTGACTCCTCACCACCTGTCCTAAACGATGAGACAAGGTCCTCCTCTCCACCTGCACCATCCAGGCCAGCAGAAATATAATGTGCAATAAGCTCGCTAATCCTCATTTACCCGTCATGCTAATATTATCCTTTATATGTGGCTAAATTTCAACCCCTTTATAGTTTGGAGGCATGATATTGTATCCTAAATTTGTTGACACTAGAACTGGACTTAATCAAAAAAGCACCACACTTAGCTCAGTTTCTGCACCAGTTCAGAGTTTCAAAAGCTCAAGTTCAAACTAACAAACTAACTATTTTTCTCTCTGCTTTTTGCATCCATGCCCCTAATTACAGCACAAAATGAAAACCTAAGCACAATGAAACAAGGATAATTCATGCACGGGCTGAGGGCAAGGTCAGACAAACCATCAACATGGAAAGCTAATTAGCTGGAGACATGTGTTGCTGGGAGGCTGAGGCGGCAAAATGCGCAGTAATTGACCGAACCAAAGTCCTTCGCTACGTTCCAACAACCCTCTCATTCAATCACCACTTCCCCGCACCACTTCCCCTCTAGGGAATCCCTGTCGCCATCATAAAAGCTGTTCCGACACTCGATTAGCCAAGCTCAAGCATTGGTTAGATGTGCCCTTGGAAGGCTGAGGAATGAAGTCAACATTGCAGTAAATCTCAGGAGCAGGATGTTACCCAGAAGGCATTGGGATCGGAAAGTTTCCATTTCAAAATATGGTAAACGATGGATTGGGAAAAGTGTGTGTTTCAATTTAGCCAAGAACTCCATGTTTGTCTGACATCTGATGTAACTGTATTTACATTATTCATGTAACTATGATAGCTTTTTAACATGCTAGCAATCGCACAAAATTGTTTTCGCGGTGATGTTTGTTGGTAATTGAGACCTTTTAGCTGTATTAATGTTCGACGCACGCGAATGGAAGAGGGATCTCGCTGAATGCACGTTGTGATGACGTCACATGACGCGTCTCGGCCCAAATCTGCAAGAAAACCTGCAGTGATTTTGAAAAATTGCAAGCTCCTCCGTTTGCTTGGTTCGGTGTTAATTTCTGCGATCGCAAAATCACTAAATCCTGGAGGGACTCATTAGTGTTGAAGCAAACTTCAAACGGCAAACACGTTTTGGCATTCGGGGTGATGTGAAAATTCAGCAAATCTGCTTTTTAGCCAAACCGATCTTTATTATTAGCTGAAATTTCTTTGTAGAAGGCCCCTTGGAACCCCAAGTATTTGAGTCGACATGCCCAATAGGTTTTGCAATCAGATTCCATGAAAAGAAGGCCAACAAAGACCGCTAATTCATGGCCACATCAAGTAGAAAACATTCTCAGGAAAGATGATATCAGTAAAACGTGTCGTTAACCTTCATCGTTTTTTTTTTTTTGTTGCGGCTTTGTGAAGAGCATTTGATCTTAAATAATCTCGGAGACATGCGAAACCTCCAGTTTTTCTAACGCCGTATTCGTTCCATTAAGATCTCCCATTACGGCAGGCCTGCGGTGATTATCAAAACGGGAAGTTAATGAAGCAATCTTTTCTTCCTCTGACCGTGAACAACCCCGCCACCAATTATATCCGCAGCACAAAAGGGAGGAGGGGAAGACTGCTACTCCGAGTCCTTGTCTGCCCTGGATCTTTATACACTATAAAGCTCATCTCTACCACAAATGCCACAGTTAGATGTGAGCAATTAGTGCTGAAACGAGTGCTTAAGAGGGAAATATTTGCTCTATGCAAGGCCAAGAGCATATCCTATTAGTGTCAGTCTCACAAGGACGCAGATGGTGAAATAGAAATTTCAGCGTCAGTTCAAAATAAATGCCGGTTGCTGCCAGGGTTCGGGAGGAAGGGGGGAGGGGGTGTGTTTGGGGGGGGGTGTTAGATAATTCTATTTTGCAAAGTAGCATGATAAAACCTCTTTTGGTGTTTTGATTATTCTTGTAATCTGTTTTCCATGCGTATCAGTGCGCTGTAGGGGGTGTGGGTGGGCTCTGATTCAGTTAATGCTGCAGTTGCCTGCATCAGTGAGAACCGTCAACTGAACTCTTGCTCTGGGCCGCTTATGCATAATGCATCACCGACTGTTCGTTTAATAACCAGGCTTTGCATAAGGTGCATGAGCAACCCGACTCCTGAAAGACGAAACAATGAGACATGGCCATGATGAAACGTGAATTGTGTGAATCATTCCTCACACTCGATGGCACACGAAGCTCCGGCGCCTTCACGTCTCCTTCGGCGCAAGCGGCCTTTATATGCTGAGGGTTGCGGCCGGGAATCATCAGTGGTGCAGATCATCCTGATGCACGGATAGAGGTGGAAAATAAAGCCCTGCAAGCGATGTGTATCGATCAACCGTACCTCAGAGGAAGGGATCGAAACGGAGTATCCAGGGCATAATGGATTCTCATGGATTCTTTTGACTTGGTGTGGTCGAGCAGATCCATCTGCATGCTTTTACTACACAAGACCACAAACAACACTGAAGTAGTCACAATTTATCCTAGACAGGGTCACGAGGAGCCTGGAGCCTATCCCAGGGACCTCAGGGGACTCTCTGGACAGGACCCTGGACCTGTACAATCGCACACACATTCACGCACCCATTCACACACTACGGACAATTTGGAAATGCCAATCAGCTTACAGCACATGTGTTTGGACTGGGGAGAAAACCGGAGTATCCAGACAAATGTGCTATCCACTTAGCCAGCGTGCTCCACAGCTTTTTCTAACACGACCACTCCGACAGTAGTTTCGGCTGCAAGACCGATCACGGGTTTATATTAATGCGCTCGTTCTAACACGCCAACGTTTTTACACTAACAACGTACACAGAGACTTTTATGTATTTATGGAAGGAGTATCCAGAGTCAGCACTCTTTTCCAACATGGGAAAGTCTTCAAGATGGGAATGCTTTGCAGTAACATTACCAGGTGTCATTTTTGTCTTATTAACTTCAAGGGGAAAGAAAAGAAAAAAAAAAGATGGCCGCCGATGGTATAACCGTGTGTAGTTATTATAACGTAAGTGATAACGGGAACTTGTGTCACAGACGCTCCACAACATGAAACTATAAAATCGCTAAAAAAGTATGATGCATCATGCAAAGTTTCCACACCTTTTCACCATGCTGCATTGATTAAGCGTTCGACATGGGAATTTCTATAAGTGAAGTCTAAATCTGACGAGCACAGAATTTTTCGCTGGATGTTGAGATATGGGACAAAAACTCAAAAAGCTGCGTTCTAGAATTCCTATAGGATGAATCGTCTACTTCTTGTTTCGATGAATTAGGTTTGTTAAAGGGCTGAAAAAGAAAAATCTAAAACAAAAAGCTTCGGTGCTTGGACCCCAAATAAGTAATAGAATGATATGCAAAATGGGGCAATCAAGGGATTATACTGTTAAGTCAACTTACGTTTTTAGCCATGTTTTGTTATTGAAACACAATATTATACCGGATAATAGTGTGTTTCAACATTTTTATTAGAGTAATACAGAGACCTTGAATCGTGCCATTTTTCAATAACGCATTTGGTGTTTCGAAGCAAAATCCACCCCCAAAAAAACAAACAATAAAACAACAACCTTTTCTTGTCTACTCTCATCTTGTGTTTGCCTGAATACTGAGCTAATAGATTTCTCTGCTGTGCTTTGGCTCAGAGAAGGCCTCTGAAATACTGATCCTGAACATTTCCCCCCACCCCGCTGAGACCCCGTGCACTTCTCCTCCCTCTTATGAATATGGATATGCTCCATGCTGCAGTTAATAGCCAGGATGTGAAAAATGGATTAGATTCATGGCCTCCGGCTGATTCCCGCAGGACTCTGGTGCTAATCAACAACGTGAAGCTTCAAGGGGGAGGGGGGGAGAAGGGGTGCCATTTCTATCAGACAGCTCGGAGAGGAAGGCGGCAACAGCAGAAACGATCGCATTCAGCGGAAAAAGAAGAGGCACAAAGCACCTATAGTCTGAATTCGATTCAACAGTCTGAATTCTTGCCGTGTAATGTGCTATTTCTTATTGTCTTAAATGCTAACTGGCTTAGCATTGACAGTGTAATGTAATGTAATGTAATAAAGAGCTACAGAAATGTTTTTCCTTACACCCCCCACCACTGTCGATCTGAAAAAGCACCTCTAGTCTCCTCAATGAAATCCTTTTAATGATGGTACAGTGCGCGCGCGGACACACACACACACACACACACACACACACACACACACACACACACAATATCAGTGCCTGCAGTAACATATCATTACAGCAGCTACATCGGGTGTGAGCGCTACATCGATTTAGAAATGGTCTAATGTAACGAGGCAGTGTGACGGCTTTTAATATTTGAGGAAAAGAAGGAAAAAAACATTTCAACATTTGTCAGCTTCCATCATGTAAAGAGTGATGGATCTGCTTCAAGAATGCGTCTTTTGATCAGTCTTTTTTCCTCTCTCCCTCTCTCTCTCTCTCTCTCTGTCCGTCTCTCTGATCTGAAGATAGATAGTGACATTAAAAGACACACAGAGATAGAGAGAGACCCTCAGAGGGAGAGACAGAGACTGAAAGAGTGTGACAGGGACACAAAAAAAATAGAGAGAGAGAGAGAGAGAGAGAGAGGAACAAAGAGAGAGAATGTGAGAGGGACAAAGAGAGAGAGAGAGAGAGAGAGAGAGAGAGAGAGAGAGAGAGAGAGAGAGAGAGAGACATAGAGAGAAAGCGAGGAGGAAACAGAGAGAGAGGTTGACAAAGAGAAAGAGAGAGAGCCAAAGAGAAAGAGAGAGAGAGGGACAAGGAGAGAGAAAGAGAGAGGGGGACAAAGAAAGAGAGAGAGGGCGACAAAGAAAGAGGACGAGAGAGAGAGAGGGACAAAGATAGAAAGAGAGAGGGAGAGGGGCAGAGAGAGAGAGAGAGAGAGAGAGAGAGAGAGAGAAAGAGAGAGGGACAGAGAGAGAGAGGGACAAAGAGAGAGACAGAGAGAGAGGGACAAAGAGAGAAACAGAGAGAGAGAGAGAGAGAGAGAGAGGAAGACAAAGAGAGAGAGAGAGATACTGCATAAAATCATAGTTCTTACTGAGAAAATATTCGCATCCCTTCGTTAGTAATCATCCAACGGCACCATTGAGGAGTTCCTTAATAAGGCATTAAATTAGCAAGAAGCAAAAGCCCCTGGTTAAAAAAAAAAAAAAAAAAAAAAAAAGATCTCATCCTGTAACAATTTTCTTTTCGCGTTTCTTGTTACTATGACGACCAATTTTTGTCATAAAAAAAGTCATAAAACCCAACAGTTTAGATCACACACACCACCCAATTACAGCGATTTATAGATTTAATCAGGGAAAGCAGTATGTAGCGGCAGCTTACTCAGACGCTAAAGCTGTGATCGAACGAAAGCGTCTGAAATTGAGCAAAAATCCGAGCAGAACAGAAAAAAAAATCACAAACTGGGACTATAAGGTGTAAAAGTGTCCTCCTTATTCAGGTGATAGAAACTGTAACAGCAGTAAAGCAACACGATCTAAAGACTCCGCTTTCTCTGAATAAGATTACGGAAAACATACACAAAAATAAACAGATCAAAATAAATCACTTAAGAAGTAAAAACATGGCTAGGCAACACAATGCTAGCTAAGTAACACATTAGCTAGCTAGCACATGGGCATGAAGTGCTGTATACAGACAATGTAAACACACAGTGATGATGAAAATGAGACAAATCCATAGTTTATATGCACATTTTCCTCAGATGTGGTGTTACATCTCTAAGAAAAAGCTCCATTGTAAAAATACGCTGTAATTACGTTGTAGCTTAGCAGCAGTTAATCTAAACTGCCAAGCGTTCTGTCACACTGAGAAATGCCCCTAAAAATTACACTTCCAAAGTCAATATCTCACCAGTGAGCCGTTCAAACGCAATCATGTCATACACATGATTAACATATGACCCCGAGTGACCGCGCTAAGAAATTTGATTTTTGATAACAAAGGCCTCGCTTTCGGTACGATCCCGTCATTTCCTTCCTTAATGGGTTTCCGAATGCAGCTATTACTCGCTCCATATAAACCCGAGTGATAATCAATGACTGTGTCAGTGTGTGTTAGTCATTTTTTATAAAAGCCTGGTCATCTCACGCAGAGACTCATGGGAGTTGGAGTTTTGTAGAAGCACACTTTTTTTGGGGGCTTGTCTGTCAACCACGCTCTCATCTGAACAATAAGCTAATCAGGACAGCTAATTTTTTCTCTCTCTCTCTCTCTCCCCAACTATTTTTTTCTCTGTCTCCCCTTCTCCTTCTCTGACTCTCTTTTCGTCTCATTCTGTGTCTCTCTCAGTATCTCTCTCCATTTATGTGTGTATATCTATTTCTCTGTCCCTCTCTTTCTCCGTCATTCTCCGTTCATCTCTCTCTCTCTCTCAGTCGCTCTCTCTATATATCTATCTCCCTTTCTCTTTCTCAGTCTCTCTTAGTATCTCTCTCTGTTTATCTCTCTCTTTCTCTCGGTGTCTCTCCCTCTCTCTTTCTCGATATCTCTCTTTGTCCATCTCTCTCGGTCTCTCTCCATTCACCTCTCTCTTTCTCGGTCGCTCTCTCTCTGTACATCCATCTCCCTCTCTCTTCCTCGGTCTCTCTTAGTATCTCTCTCTGCTTATCTCCCTCTTCCTCTCGGTGTCTCTCTCTCCCTCTCTCTTTCTCGATGTCTCTCTCTGTCCATCTCTCTCCCTCTCTGTCTCTCTCGGTGTGTCTCTCTCCCTCTCTCTGTCTCTCTCTGTTTATCTCTCTCCCTCTCTCGGTGTCTCCCTCTGTTTATATCTCTCTGTATATCTCTCTCCCTCTCTCTTTCTTGGTCTCTCTCGGTGTCTCTCTCTGTTTATCTCTCTCCCTCTCTCGGTGTCTCCCTCTGTTTATATCTCTCTGCATATCTCTCTCCCTCTCTCTTTCTCGGTCTCTCTCAGTGTCTCTCTCTGTACATCTCTCTCTTTCTCGGTCTCTCTCTGTTTATCTCTCTCCCTCTCTCTTTCTCGGTCTCTCTCGGTGTCTCTCTCTGTACATCTCTCTCGGTCTCTTTGTGACATTCTTATCGCAGGTGACGGCAACTGTCGCTCTGGTTGTGCTTCTCAGTGTCTCTGCATTTAAAAAAGCACACGATAAAAAAGGATCCCCTGTTGTTTCTCGTGCTTCCGCATCGTGTTCTATTGAAATCTTTTCTTTTACACTTTCTCTCTTGGCCTTTCCCGCACAGATCTTGCTCGATCCGTATGCGTGCGTGTGTCTCTCTCTCTCTCTCGCTCCTATGCATCTTTCCCTCGCTTTAATTTCTCGTTCTCTTTCCTCCTCTTTCAATCGTTTCATCTCTTTTGGAGTCTCTCGTAATTTGGTCTTGATTTTATGGAAAGTTGAAAACACCCACAAAAGTGTGCAAACTGATTTACTAACTCTTTCACACGAGTAAAAAGGTTTCCATGCATCTCACTGTCTGTCAGCAGAAGCGTGTCGAGTAAAGAGCTTGAGCGTACCTGCAGTTGGGCGGGGGGTCCAAAGTGATCTCGGCTAGCTCCTTCTGAATTCTGCAAGGCAACAACAAGACACATTAGGAGCCGTATTCAGTCTTATCTCGAAGGCAGTAACGCATTTAAACGAACAATTCAATTTACGTTTAATACATTCAGCGCGTTTAACTAGCGTATAGATTTACACAGCCGACAGAGCAGAGCGTGCTTTGCACCCGATGAACATCTAAAGGAAACCGAATGAACCGACACGCTATATCCAGGCTGGAGAGAGCTTGTATTGTCTGATCTAAAACACGCCTCCCAGGTGACTGAAGTGCACAGAGTTCATCTGAACTGCGTAACCGTATTGCTTCTTTTAGATTTAACTCCACAATCGTATTAATATCTTCACAAACACGACAAATCCTTTTAAAAGCTTGTTCTCGTTAAATTATTTGCATTCATTTGATTGGGAAAAGGATCGCTAGCATCAGTTATTTTGGGATTGTTTGTAATTTGGTCCCGTCTACCAGGGAGAAGGTCAAAGCTGACACACCAAAATAACTAAATTGACCACTTCCTCCGACTTTCTTTATATTTACTAATGATAGCCAATATGACAATCTTGAGTAAATGGTGCAAACAGTCAGTACGTTTACATGGACAACAATAATCCGATTTTAACCCGATACTCTGATTAAGAAACTAGTATGTAAACGGAAATTTTTTATTACCTTAATCCGACTAAAGTCATACTCGAAGTAAACACAAATGGAATGAAGACGTGTGGAGTATTCCTGTTTTAATCACATTATCGACGTGCGTTACAGACACGTACACACCTTAATCACACTATTAACGTCGTGTGGGAGTTTTCACCGCATTTTGCGACAGGACACGTACACACACGGCAGCGCTCGACCGTCTGACGGCAAACAAGAGAGCACGGCTGCGTCCCAAACCGCGTACTTGCCTACTATATTGTAGGAGAAATACATGTCTTTCAGCTACTATATAGACGGTAAGTACGCGGTTTGGGACGCAGCCCACGGCTTCAAGTAGTCATCTATGTACACGTATAGCACGACAAATAATTAACCGCACTTGAAGCATTCGTAAAATGTTAAAATAAAAACACTCAAAACTGTATACGGTACCATAACGAAGACCAGCTGTATGTCGATACGTGAAATTCTGGAGGGGACGTCGGACGGCGTGGCGACGTAATGACGTGTGACGTTAATTGATCTATGTTCTATAACGTGTAAAACCTGAACGTGAAAGGAATATTCTAAAAGCGACTCATGTAAACACCTTAATCAGAATATCGTCTTATTCAGAATAAGGTCAATAATTAGATTACCGCTGTCCATGTAAACGTAGTCAGTGACAGTGGCGCTAACGTACAGAATACACCTGGCCATTAAACCAATCTCTTCCCAATAACGGACATTATATTTCTCAACAGTTACCACACAGGTTGTTGGGTGTGCTGCTTCACATACTACACTTTCCATGTCCACTGGTATCGCATCACAATAACTGTTTTAGACGGTCCCTCCTGGAGTTCGTGATTATGCAAAAGTGAAAATGCCCACCAGCCGTCTTTTATACACATACAAATAGTTACATAAGGAAGAAAACACTTGAAGGGCTGTTTCAGGAAAATACCAAATGATGGAACGGCATGAACACGAAGAGGAACGGGTCTAAAAGTATTCCATACTTATTTATTTATTTTTAAAATCTGTTTATAGTTACATTTGTGGAACACTTATGTTTTATCAGCTATAATAATGCTAGCTAGTTCCCTCGTCAGCATCTTTTCTTTTCTTGAAGTTACTGAGATTGAAAAAAAAAAAACAACACAAAAAAAAACACAAACAAACAAACACAGCTTGTTAAATTACCAAAACGCAAAGACCTTCATCCTGGAGACTTTCTTCAGATAATTTACGCAAACAATGAAGCCGTATTGTCTAATCACCGGATGTTAGAACCATTTTACTCCGATCAGGAGGTCTCATTTTGGACTGCTCTTCAGGTTGACCTGACCTCATGTTAACAAATATAATCTTGTCTAAGCCAAACCAGACAAAACAACAACGACGAAATAAATAAATAAAACAAACCAGTGCTGGTCCCCCCCCCCAGAGGCTATAGTTTATTCACCACAGAAGCTACGGCTAATAAGAAGAATCTATAATCCGTTCGATTTCCTGTCCTCCAATTCTTTGCCCTTTTTTCTAATATAAATTTCATCAAATAAAATGGCAAGTGTAATAATACACCCGTCATTTATAACAGTAAAACCACCTGCCTAATAACGTGTAGGTCCCCTTTGTGCCGCCAAAACAGCTCTGACCCGTCGAGGCATGGACTCCACAAAACCTCTGAAGGTGTTCCGTGGTATCTGGCACCAAGACGTGAGCAGCAGATCCTCCAAAACCTGCTGTTTTGCTCCGACCCCGTCGTCTAGCCTTTTATAATTTGGCCCTTACACTTGCCCATTTTTCCTGCTTCCAACACATCAGCTTTGAGAACTGACTGTTCACTTGCTGCCTAATATATCCGGTGCCACTGTCACGAGATAACCAATGTTATTCACATCACCTGCCAATTGTTTTAACGTTATGGTTGATCGGCATGTATGATATTTCTGTCACATACTTATTTAGGAGTTGTTGTTTTTTTGAGTTGTATGATGACTCGTAATCGGTGCTTTGTTTACAGAATTGCGATGACAGCTTTATTACCTAGCGAAGTCTCACACCCTGCATTCACCGCCAGTAAATCACTAATCATGACAGCCCAATCCTACTGCGCATGTTAAAAAAAGCTTGGCGGGTTCACAAAGAATCGAAATGATGAATCATAAGAGAGGGTGGGGGTGGGGGTGGGGGTGAGCTTTCAACAAATCAGACAAAGGAAGAGAGGGAAGTTAAAACCAAAGTAAAATGTGAGTTGCACATTTAGTGCTCAGGGCTGTAAACTCGCATACATGGCCAAATATGAAATATAGAACAACAGTGTCGGTGTACATTTTGTTTCAATGTCAATCATGTATGGAGATATTTGTTTGCACGCTTTCTGACCATTTTGTGCACTCAGAATTGTTTCATTTTACAAATACTCTCCAATCGTATAATATTTCCTTTAACAGCACCATCCAAAGGCTGAATATTATATATATATATATATATATATATATATATATATATATATATTCCAAACTGTATACAGTATTGTATAACATCACTGCAAATCGAGTTATATTCCATCGTACTGTTCTTTTCTCCTTTGATAAAGCTGTAGCCTCGATGCAGATTCCTCTACCACCACCAAGTCTAGCGCTTCTGTTAGTAACCTGTATGCCAGAAATACCCTTAAAATACACTTCAAACAGGAAGGAAGATATTGAAGAAAAACTGTTTCAGGCATCTGACCTTGCAGTGACCTTGCCAAATCCAAAACCTAACCGGTTCATCTTCTGGTTTCAATTCAAACAAATCCTACAAACCACTCATTCTTGAGATATCACTCTAACGAGAACGCGGGAAGAAAAAAAACAACATAAAAATGCCGTTCTGACCCTTACGGTCGGCTGAGATGCGAACAGTGTCGCAGGAGAACTGTTTTTTTTGTTTTTTTTTTTTAATGTAGTTCTATGCACATGAAATTGATTTATGAACCGTTCTAAAAGAATCATTTCAACTGTCAGAGTAATGATTCAACTTCCATTAGCGTTCATTCAATTTGGAGCTCAACGTTTACGTCCGACGAGTTGTTAATCAAAGTGGCCTTCACGTCAGCGTGCAGAGCGGATATTTAAAATAAAAACGAGTGGGGGGGGGGGGGGGGGGGTTGTTGTTTTTTTGGGTTTTTTTTTTGCATGACACAATTGTGGTTTCTAAATACAAATCACTACAAAATACAATATTACTCTGCAGTGTACACATATGATCTAAACAGCACATGGATGATATTTCAGCCTGTAGCCGGTTGTGACTGCACATAATATTTTCGACCCTTAAAATGGCATTACTGGCTAAAAAATTATATATATATATATATATATATAAATATAAATATAAATCCCCCCTGGGCTAGTTATTTCAAAAAGCTCTTAACTTACATTCATAAAGTATCGAGCTGAGCTTATGTTTAGAAAGGCAAGAACAAGAATGTTATCTTCAAGGCGGTCATGTCAATGACTTGAAACTCGATTCAAATCCTACTGACCCGGAAAGTGAGATTACATTACAACACCACAAAGCGACGGTACGCAAGCTGAACTCACCTCTTGGCGCTGGTGGACAGTTTGGCCGCCGTTTTGCTGGAGATCTTGGTCTCTTTCTTCTTGGGCTGGGCCGGTTCGCGCTCCTGCTCCGGAGGAGCCGTCTCTCTCTGCTCGAGGTCCGAGCTCCCGCCGCTCGTGCTGGGGCTGTCGTCTGCTCTCTGCACCTCACTGGACATCCTGGCCCTAAAACAGAGCGACGCATTATCCACTGCGGCTCCAGACACCAGAATCTTTGTGTACGAGGGGGATAATTCACCTCAACCTGACAAACTAGTGATGTCAGTTCTTCGATTCATAATTTGAAGAATGAAAGCATTAAACAAGCAGAGTTTAAAATAAAAATAAATAAATAAATAAATAAATAAATCAGTTCAGCGGGGACTGCTCTTATAGGATAATAATCGACAACGCGGGTGTGTAGTAAGACCGTTGAACTTTTTATCCGTTTACAGTAACATCTACTGTTACTGCAATTACCACATGCAGTTATGCACTCGGGTCTCCTTTAGTGAATAGCGGACTATTTCAACAAACAGGCTTCATGTCTGACCTATAATGAACTTTCTTTTACTTTCACACGATCCGTCGTTACCCAGATGAGGACGGGTTCCCTTCTGAGTCTGGTTCCTCTCAAGGTTTCTTCCTCATATCGTCTCAGGGAGTTTTTCCTCACCACCGTCTCCACCGGCTCGCTCAGTACGGATAAATCCACACACTTAAAATCTCTATCCTGTGTTTATACGTTTCTGTAAAGCTGCTTTGAGACAACGTCCGTTGTTAAAAGCGCTACACAAATACAATTGAATCTAATTGAATTAATGTTGGGTAACGTCCATGACGTCCGATAATGTCCGAGGTAGTTCCTGTCATCACTGGAGACTCCTTTCATCAATGAACATATACTTACACTAACAATTACACACGTTTTCAAACCTATTGATGTAAAGTGTCCAGTATACAAGTCTGTGAGTTACTGTTACCGCCCAATCAACCCGGCTGATTGATTTCCAATAACAGAACGTCCCAGAACGAAGTGCTTTATTCCTCTTATCCTATATCCATTCATAGATAGGGTTGCTGCAGCGTGTCTTCGATTGTGTTCATTCTTTTTTTAAAAAAAAAAAGAAGAAAACTTTATTTGTTGCTTGTGAACTAAAAACTAAATCTGTAAAGTATTTTGGATGGATTCTAACATTATATTTGTTTCCCTACTCCTCTAAAACATATCATATTTTCTCATTTTAAAAAAGCATCTTATCTGGAAGGCCGTGTTTAAGATTAGATATCTCCAGAACTATTGTATGTAAATTGGCAGATGTAAAGATAACCTTGTTTACTATCTGTCTAAATGCTCAGAATGTCTAAATGCTCAGAAGTCACCACAGAAAGGCGCTATATATATATATATATATATATATATATATATATATATATATATATATATATATATATATATATATATATATATATATATATATATATATATTTATTTATTTATTTATTTCTTATGGGATACATCCTCAAAAAGTCTGTCTTCACCAGTCTCACTCTCTTCTCTCTCTTGAACTCAATCGGAATAAAAAATTGCAGTTTGATAAGTTATTAGAGGAACCTGAACGCGTAGATGCCTCTATCCTGAAATATTTCCCATGTTGGAAAACTTGCTGTTGCGAAGTATTGACACTGGAGACTCCTTTGAGAAAACTTCACATCACCACGACACATTTTTCAATCCATTTATTAGTAGTATTAGATTATGTAGAAGTCCCTGTGCAAGTTGTTACAACAGGACCGATAATGAATCCACACCAATCAGATTGAAGAACTCAACAGCGCTATAGTACAAATGTATTTGAACCTGTAGAATCGTGATGCACTTTCGTCGTCGTTAAACCGGTCGGCTTAACGACCAGGCCGCTTAAAGTGCACCTATTATGTTTTTTTCAGATATTACCTTTCATGTAGTGTGTTATAGAGCTGTTTGTGAATGTAAAAAGTCTGCAAAGTTTAAAAAAAAAAAAAAAATCAAAGCGCACGACAAACGACTCCCAAAAGAAGGAACCGATTCTGAATGGCTGAATCGAGTCCTTAGTGATTCCAGACTTTACTTCCTGTACTAACTTACTTAGGTTTGTAACAAGAAGCCCCGCCTCTGCGTTTCCTTTTTTAAACAGCGGTAGACCAATCACAACAGACTGGGACATCTGATCAATCAGATCAGCGTATGCTCTCTGAAAGGAGGAGTTCAGAATGAATCCTTAGAACGGATCATTGAACGAGTCGTTTGTGACACTGAGGGGAAAAGGGTAATGCTGCAGTTTAAGTTATGAGCACGTTAAAGTGTTTTTTGCCCTTGGATACATGTAAATTTATTGTATGAGACCTTTAAAACAAAATTAGGCACGTTTCAAATCCATAATAGGTGCGCGTTAAAGTTAAGTGCCATTCATCTGTCTGAACTTCCACTCATTTTGACTCGGCCCTTAACAATCGGATTAAATGTAATTTTTGTCTATCAATCGCTGATTTTATAGATAACGGCCGTCGGTGACATTTTACAGCGAACGCCGCCTGAATGTCGGGTGATTTATTTCCTCTTCAGTGCCCTGGGCTTGTGAATTCTTTACACACTGACTCATTAATGCGAATACCGAAGTGATTTCTGCATAAGAGATCATGTTGTGACTATGAGGAAAAGCTTTTCCATCTGTTATTTATAGAACGGCTGTGACCCGGCCATGATCGGCTCGCTTTGAGGGGTTTTTTTTTGAAAGGGATACAAGGCATTAAGCTAAAGACTGGACAGAAAGAAAGAAAAATTAAGACTAGTGTGGGAATCACTTAAAGAATATGGGGGGGGACAATACTTTCTTTTATATCCGGATGTGGTCGCAAATAAATGAGACTACAGCTGTTTTTTCATCTGGGAAATGCTTTTCCCCCCAAACGAAGGCTAGCAGTGCAGCTACGTTTCTGTTGGTTTTGCTATATAAAAAGAAAATGAACATTGTGTTTGATGCATTAGCATCAGGAATTTTTATTTCTGGTGTCTTTCCCCATCTTCTGTCTCAGCTAATTTCCATCATGGTACAAAACCAAACAGATTATAATCACATAAGACCAGCTACTGCTCTGTGTTATGATATTTAGAGTCAGTCCAGTTGCGCTGGTTTGGTTGGTTGGTTAGTTGTAGGTGAGGCACTACATTTATGCGTCTATAGCATTTTTTTTTTCCCTGTCAGAAACATTTCCACTACATTTTTCCCCCTCGGGATTTTCCGTATCAACAAAACAACAAACAATTTATTTGCTAATGTAATGAAAAATAACTGATAGCTAATAAATTCAATTTCTATTTCTATCAGCAAATATTTCAAAGAGAAGGAGAGGGAAAAAAAAAAATAAAAAAAAAATAAAAAAAACCACCACCCACTCTTCTGGCAATCATGGAAATTGAACACAAACCATTTTCAGCCAAAATGCTAAAAACATCTAGCATTCAACTGCTGAGATTGGTTTCTGCCTTATTAGCAGTAAATAAATAAATCTATCAGCTCAATCAGTGTAAACATCATAAACAGAGACTATTAGGATTGTCTCGCTTTAAAGCTGATGAAGTAATCCAAAAAAAGAAAAAGAAAAGAGAATTTGCAGATCAAAATAGATGGACAAAAATTTCACAATTTGTCCAGTCAGCAATTTAGATATAACTTAGTATTTTAGCTATTTTATTTACTATATTATTATATTACATGCTAGTATTTTAGCTGGGGCTAAGAATATTGCGGTCAGAATTTTAGCTAGCTAGGTGGTATTTTCTGGAATGATTTAGAGTGTTATTCAAGAAGGGAGTTTTATATAATCTTGGGCCTGCACATTGCTAAAATTCTCCATTTTGGATCTACATCAACAATTGCTATTGTTTATGAACGACCGTGTTACTGGTCAACGAGGCAAATTACACCGTTTCAAACTGGGTCACTTATTCAAACTTGAAGTTTTAACACAAAACCCGGGACCCAATAGCATCACTACACAAATCATGGCTTAGATGAATAAAGGCCTGTTAAACAGCGCAGACTGGGGCCCGGTCCCAAACCAGACAACCCTTTCACACCGAGTGTTCTTGCTAAAACTTCAGCCACTGAAACCCTCAGCTGCATACTACCACAACAGAAGATTATTCTGGTGCAGAGGTCATGGCTTGAACATAAGCAGATAGACAGACAGGAAAAGACTGAGACAGACAAGCAGACTGACAGACCAAGTGTATATATTATATATATAAATATAAATAAGACAACATCAGACAGACCAATACAGCCAAACAGTCAGAGAGATAGATGGATAGTAACTGAGTAAGTAAGTAAAGCTTTATTTATAGAGCATTTTTTGAAAAACAAATGTTTACAAAGTGCTTTACGGAAGATATACAGTAGATATGGGAAAATAAAAATCAGTAGTAAGAAATAAAATGAAAGAAATAAAAGGCTAAGCAAATGAAATAGAATAAGTAAAATAATGCAAATGAAGTGAAGTGTGGAAAATGAACTGGTTTGAGGAAAGGCCCCAGTGAACGAATGACAGGCGGACATACAAAAAACAGACAGACGTGTAGAGAGACAGACAGAAAGGAACAGACAGACAGACGTACTTATAAACTGACAGGTAACTGAAAAGACAAACGAAACAGACAGAGAGATAGATGGAAGGAGACAGACAGACAGACAGACAGACAGACAGACAGACAGACAGACAGGAGAACAGACAGACAGAAAGATAGACAGATAGATGAACAGACAGACAGACAGATGGATGGATAGATAGCTAGATAGAGAGACAGACAGATCGATAGACACACAGACAGAAACAGACAGACAGAGAAAGATAGATAGGTAGACAGATAGATGAACAGACAAACAGCCAGAGAGATAGATACACAGACAAACAATGATAGATAGATAGATAGACAGACAGATCAATAGACATACAGACAGAGACAGACAGATAGCTAGACAGGCAGACAGAAAGATGAACAGATAAAGACAGATAGATACACAGACAGACAGACAGACAGACAGACAGACAGACAAACAGATGATGGATGGATGGATAGATAGACAGACAGCACAGGAGAAGAATATTCTGGTGCAGATGTCATGGCTGGAACATAAGCAGGTAGACAGACAGGAAAAGACTGAGACAGACAAGCAGACTGATAGACCAACTCAAATACAAAATAAAAAAAAAACACCACAGATAGAAAAACAACAACAGAGACACACAGATGGATGAACACACAGACACAGACACACAGAGAGATGGATACAGGTAGACAGACAGACAGACAATAAAGAAGTTTTCCTTATTCTGAACACTTATTAAAAAGGCACTGCAAACACAGTGATGGTTTTATCATTCCTGATGCATGGCACATTTGTTTGTTTTCCTGTTCTAACACACCTCACCCAACACATCCCCTCACTCACACATCTTTCACGAGGTTAAAACACATGTGTCAGAGATACAGCACACACTACAACAGCGATTAAAGGAGCAGGGTCAGAAAACCCTGGACTGGTGGCCCCTAAAAACCAGAGCTGTCTTCTGTCTTCGGTGCTGGGTGAAAAAATGAAATAAGGTAACAGAATGAGAGGAGAAGGAGGGGGTGTGAAGGCTGTCACAGAGAAATGGGGGAATGTAATTAGCAGCGCATGCAAACGCAGATCCTGCTCATGTTGCCAGATTGGGTAGTGTCACCTCAGTGTTCTGCTGTTAATCATTCCAAGGTGGGAGAAAAAAACATTACACCGGTTTTACACTGTTTAACACTAATACTCGTCACACTGTACGAGATGATCCCGATAAACGCTTGTGCGAATTCTATACCGTTACGTGTTCTCCGCATCTGACTACATGATGAAGTTCCTCTCACGATAGACTTACGATGATCAGATCAGCGTGATCTGGGGTTGTTCAGCAAATGGAGGTGCACAAACATAAACGATAGAACAGTAGCAATGTTGCGTCAGAAGAAAAGTGAAGAAATGGAGTTTGGGGTCGTTCGTAGCTGGATGAAAGTGAGGTGAGCTTGAGGTAGAAAGGACATCTTTTTCTGGGCATGAGCATGCCTGCAAGGTATTGTACAAGTGGTCAAGCATGTATGCTCATAACATTCTATTAAATACCGTCAGCTTTTTAAAGCCATCACTTAAAACTTAAACGAATCAATTTGCGGTTCAAGTCTCGCGTCGTCCGTCCTGCTATCAGGGGCTTTTGTACGAACGTCATAGCAGATCACGGGTTCAGATTTTCATGAACATTTCTGGCACAACTTTGTTGTCAGGTACTGATCGTCACATTATGCACTTTAAGACCACCGAGCTCAACTAATCTCCCAAGACGTCTTTAACAACGTGAGATTTCCACCCACAACAGCAAAATCATGCTGAATAAATGTACACTGTAAGTACACTTGCTGAAACTGGGTTCACACTTACCACTTTAAACCCAAAGTTAAAGTTTGGTGCATCTCACTCACAATCTGGCAACCCTGTAATGCTGATATACGGCTGTAACCCGCATCGCGAGCGACTGGTGGTGCGATCACTGAACAGAATAACGCCAACAACCGAGAAACAACAGCCACTGGTTGCCAGATTGTGCAAAATCAAAATCTCTGGATCTTTTAATTGCATTTAGGTTGAAGAGGAAAAAAAAGCTCTCGGTGATACATACGATTTATATTCAGATAACAAACTCGGATGTTTTTAAGTGAACTGGTTAGGGGTTTAAACCGAGATTCATTCTGGCAACCCTGTATAGTCGTGGTTGCAACCAAAAAAAAAAAAAAAAAAAACACCACGAAATGACCAAAGTGGCCAGCATTAACACAAAGGGAAGGAGGTTGCCAGATTGTTCGGATGCTCTGCAGTCTAATGATTGTTCTAAATCCTTCGCGAATGACTTTTAAACATATCATAATGCTGTAATATCAATACGCTCCTATCACAAATACCTGAAGGTGGGTGTGGCCATAGGTTACCTCCTCTCACGAGGACGCATTTACCATGCCAGTCAATCACTGTTTATAACGCATGGCCTTGTGGGAGTTATTGAATAAGTTGCGTGCACAATTTACTCTTTAAGGCTTTATTTTTCCTTAGAAAACTCACCCAGATTCCTAAATCTTCCCGCTCGTTTTGTGCACGTTTTGTTGTTTTAACCCCCTTGCAATATACCCCATTCAAGCAAAAGTAGAATATTGCAGGAGGAATCCGTCACAATCTGGCAACACCCGAGGACAGCCAGGCTCGTCCCGACCCACACACACACATGCCCTCGTTGAAAGAAAAACACTTTCGCGAGACATTTATACACTTTTCACGCGCGCCCCGAGCACACCGGGTGGCACGCGACCACGTTACCTGTCGAGCCGCCGTCGACGTTCAATCCGAAGCGGTTTGGTTTGACGGTAAATCGCTGTCCTCGCTCGGCCGTCCGCTCGCCCTCGTTTCCTCGCTGTTTAACTGGAGCCTGGAAAAAAAAACCGATAACAGAAAGCGAAGCAGCCAGACCGCCTCCACGCGCGCTCCCGACACGTGAGCGCGCGGCGCGTTCACGTGCCTCTGATGCTGTTGGGGGGGTGTTGGAGTCTCTCGAGTTGTTACATTTGGGTCTTTTGAGTGATTGTACTCGTGTGAGTCAGTTCAGCTCGAAAATATTCCTTCACTGACTACGTTTACACGGACAGCAGTAATCTAATCATTGACCTTATTCTGAATAAGACGTATAATATTCTGATTAAAGTGTTTACATGAGTTGCTTTTAGAATATTCCTGTCATGTTCCCGTGGTTTAGAACGTAGATCGATTAACGGCACACGTCATTATGTCCCCATGCCACGCCGTCTGACGTTCCTTCCAGAACTGAACTCGGGGCACAAGGCGGGGGACACCCTGGACGGGGTGTCAACCCATCGCTGGGCACATTCACACACTACAGACAATTTGGAAATGCTAATCAGCCTACAGTGCATATCTTTGAACTGGAGGAGGAAACTGGAGATGTTAATGCATTTTTTTAACGCACGATGTTAACGCACATCAATAAGCCTTGGGCACACATGTTTCTGTCACTGGTTCACCGGTTGTCCTTCCTTGGACCACTTTTTGTTGGACAACTGCATACCTGGAACACCCCACAAGACCTGAGGTTTTCGAGGCGCTCCGATCCAGTCGTCTCGCCATCACAATTTGGCCCTTGTCAAAGTCCTTACACTTGCCCATTTTCCTGCTTACAACACAACAACTTTGAGAACTGACTTCACTTGCTGCCTCCAGTAATATATCCCACCCCCTGACAGGTGCCACTATAACAGGTGAATGTTATTCACTTCACCTCTCAGTGGTTTTAATGTTATGGCCGATCGGTGTGTTTTTCATCGTAATGTTTCCACACATTTAATAAGAACATTGTTCGTATGTGACAGAATAAGACTAAAGCGCTAGGCTGTGCTTAATGTTTCCCTCCATTTTTATTAATCCAATAGTAAACAGGAACTTATTGCAGGTAGGAACTATTCTTCGGAGTGGGGAACTGAAGAAACGTCGGACCACACCTTCCTTCCGTAGGATCGATCCGATTGGTCGTTTGTGAAAGCTGCGATGTCGTGACGGATGCGTAATGTTCAGTCGATGGATGAAAATGGAGTATTTTTAGCGTGAATGTCATCATTTTCGGCACCGAATAAACCTTTTTGGCACTGATGGATCCTCATCAGTAAAATTCCATCAGTTTGTTCGACCCTGAAGGAACCAAATCCGTTTCAGCCCAGATTTTTTTGAGCGTCATTTTTTTTTTGGCCACTGGTGGTGCACAAAACGTCGTCATTTTTGACACTGATAGAAAATTGTCAGTTTTGGCACAGATGCAATGTCACGCTTCATATGTATAATGCAAACCCTGATCCCAGATCAGGACTTGGCCAATGGAATAATGTGTCTAATTAAAAATAAATAAATACATAAATAAATAAAAGGTGAAAGACAGAAGTCGTCACATCCTTGCTCTTTTCCCAGACTCAGTGATGTTGTGTCTATATTTATCTGATCAGTCTGACACACATTTTCGGCACTGATGTCAGTGTCAGTGTTGAGTCAGCGACCCAGCGAGTCATCAGACACCAACAACACACACTCCATGGGGGGGTGAAAGAGGGGAAGAATTCAACAGACAGGCAAAAGCAAGAAAGAAGGTGGAGGAAAGGACACTGGACCAAGTGCAGACCAGGAAAGAAAAGAAACTTACAGAAACCGCCAAATTATTTGACTCAAATTGCATCACTTCTTCTTCGGTGTATGTTTTCTTGGTTTCTTTTCATGTATATCTATTACACACCCAGCCTGTAGAATGCTTTTCCCCCTGAAGCATGACTTAAAAACCCCAGCGCATAAATCTCCAGGGCTGTGTGTCTCACGTCAGAAGGTTCTAGAGCCTGAGGACAGGGGAACATCCTATTCTTTAAACTTGCTTTAACCAGGAGAGTGAATTATTACATGCTTTAAATCACCTTGGCATTAATGAACAGGCGGAAAAGCAGAAGATTAAAGATACAGATCGGACAAAAAAAATGAAACGTACACACTGTTGAATTCTCGATTACGATTGGTCGGCAAGTGGTGATTAATTTTCTATAACAGCAGCTCTGACCGTAGTTTCGGCTGCGAGGCAAATCACAAGCATATTATATTAGCGCGCTTGTTCGGACACGTTACTGTTTATATAGTAACGGCTCATTTGCAGGCGCCTGTATGACAGACGCGCCATGAAATGTTTTATAAGTTTAATAATAAACAAATTTAAAATCATGCTGGAGGAGTTTTCTGAACGAAGACATTTATTGAACATTTATGGAAGGAGTCTCCAGTGTCAGCGCTTCCTGGCAAAATGACAAGCTGGATTTGTTGTCTTATTAACGTCACAAGAAAGTGAGGGAACAACGGTTTATAGCTGATAACAGGACCTAACTTGTTTTCGTGGACATTCCACAACATAACTATAATCAGTATGAACGGTCTCGTCCTTTAATAATGAAAAAAGCGCAACAGTTGGTGTTATAAGAGGAATAAAAATGCAGGACCTGCTACTATTGGAAGATATTCTACTTTGGGTCGTAAAAGTATCTCTGTTTGACGTCAGGCCACATCACACTGTCCCGCTGTTGATTATTTTACTTTTTCTGCACACCTCAAAATGTTTTGTTGCTTACATATCGGTTATGTGGGACACTTGGGGTTCTTTGGAAAGAATGGAAAGATGGAAAGCCAGATAGAGAAGGGTTCTGAGCGGTAAAGAAACGATGAGGGTTTCCAAAATGTTCAAAACTTAGCTTGCCTTCGGACACAGGAAAGGATATACATGGCTTTCTGAGATATCAGGTTTTTAAAGGTAGTAAATATGCATACTATTATGTCCTGCATATCCCACATTTCTGTTTGTCTCCTCTGTAAGCATCAAGTGTGGACAAAATGGGTGGGTAAATAAGTTCTTTGTAATATTTTTTTTTTACTTCAAAAAAGAAAATATTTGGCGGCCTCTCTTATCCAGCGATACTTTATAACAGTAGCGGAAAAAAAAACTTAGGCCTGGTCGCCTAGGTGCCATTATATTTGCACATAACATGAATGTGAACACGTCCACTAGATGGCATAAAATGAAGAACTAAATGAAAGTCATATTTCTCTGCAAAAATAATTGTATTGGGTTCTTCAGATGGATGAAAGCTGGTTTTTAGGGACCTCATGCACATGATAGAGGAGATTATATTAGTCAAAGTTCACTCGATTGCTCGTTAATAAATCACAAATAACTCAGAAAATGACTACAGAATACAATGCTGTCCAATCAGTATATTAATATTAAAAGCATCTGTATTGTGTATTATTTATAAAGTCCATTAGAGTGGAGTAACAATTTACACCGATCATCCTGTTCAAAATTTTACACCCCCGGGCTCTTAATGTATCATGTTGCCTTCTTGAGGAAAAAAACCCCAAAATGTCATTTTTATGACCCCTTTTATTGTCTATCCATCCATCTTCTATACCGCTTTATCCTTTTCAGGGTCACGGGGAAACCTGGAGCCTATCCCAGGGAGCATGGGAATCGAGCCCCCGACCTGTCTCTAAAATTAACATTGTGCAGATTCTGCAAGGTATATGTAAACGTATGACCCCAACTGTAGTTACGTTTAACGTCGTAGAACGTCCACGAAACAAGTGCATTCCCTCACCAACCGCTCTATTTTCTCTCTCTTGAAATGAATTAAAAAAATTTTTTAAATGCAGCTTGTCATGTTATGAAGAAACCACAAATCACAACAACATTCCCGTGTCAGAAAACGTAAAGTTACAATCTTAACCTCTGGCTGATAAAAAGCGCTGACACTGGAGACTCCTTCCAGAAACGTTACATAAGCATAATCATTTATAATAAACTTATCAGCAATTGCACCCATTTTAATAATCTGTTTATGTTTAACGTCCACCATACAAGTCCATGTGTAATTTGTTACTACGCAATTAATAATGTATTAGACTGATTTAAGTGCGCTGTAATATAAATATTATTTTTCCCCTGCAATTATATCAGTACATTATTATTATTATTATTATTATTATTATTATTATTATTATTATTATCATCAGGATAAACCGTGTAAGTGCATTGTGCGACTAAACCCAGAGTGGGTTCTGCTCTGTTTTGTGTGTGTGTGTGTGTGTGTGTGTGTGTGTGTCTTCTGGTGTCAGTCAGAGACAGCCTGTGTGTTTACACTCCAGCCTTGTCAGTACATGATTGTGTGTTGTGTCAGTCAGCACTCTGTCAATGCTTTCAGCATGTGTACAGAGACATGAGGAGGATCAGGGGTCTTGTTCATACTGCTCACTGTTTATCTGACAGGACAACACACAAATACACACACACACACACACACACACACACACACACACACACACACACACACACACACGCGCGCTCACACACAATGAAAGCACTCATATTTCCCATATGTCTAAAGCACGGAGCTCTGACAAGTGCTTTATGGATAAAATGATCTTCTATAAACATAAATATCTATATTAGAAAATCTAAATCAAACCCTGTCACATCAATATTCATGAGCCAAAAGAAAAAAAAAACCCTCTTTTCATGTCTTCCCTTTCACATTGAAGTGAATTTTGTTTTTATGATCATTACAGCGGCTCTACTTGAAGATATACTGTTTGAACAAGCTAGTCCTTTTAACTCATCCAGCATGCTAACTTAATGATAAGCTTATCAGATAGCGTACTTGAAGTCGTTTTGTTTGAAGATGTTCATTATCCTCAAAACCTAAACAAATATACTGTACACGAATCCATTTCCTTGATGTCTTCAAGCTTGTTCAAGGTGCTAAATTGTTGACTAGCTGGACAAGCTACGACGTACTTAAAGCTTTTCCTTTGAGTGTGTACGTACTGTAAAAAGTGCAGCGTATGGTATGCTAACTAGGCGGCTAGTTTGATTACATGGCGCCATTTTTTTTTTTGGTGATTTTCCAAGTTAGTTTTAATTACGTACACTGTTTAATTATGTACAACATGCTAAGTAACTGACATGCTAATTGGTTTTGTCTAGCTAGCTGGCTAATCTTCAGACCTCTTCTTTCTCTAGATGATAAACATAGCATAATGGCTGTTAAAAAAAAAAAAAGCCATCAGGGTTTTAACAAAGGGGGAATGAAGAGGGGAGTCAGTAAAAGTTTGAAATGAAATCTTTGTCACCTTTAGAGCATTAGACCAATGTTGGTTTTGTCACAAGCAGCTAGCTCTTTGTGGAACTGGACACACTAGGCTAACTAGTAAGCCTTCTTCCTGCCTGACAGAAACTCCAAAGAACATAGAAAAGTGTTCAAATTAGAAATGTTCATGAACTCATGGGGTTAAAATCAATCTTAAATTTCCTAGCGCTAGTGTCAGTAGCATAAACACGAGCCTATTTTAGTTACTATGTCCATGACGCTTATTCAAACACCGTGACACCCTGGACAGCCTTCATGAAAACTGCTGCAGATAAAACTGCTATTTATGGACCTGCATTTCTTCCACGACCTTTGCAGTGTCTGCAAATTAGCATCGATGGTTTGTTTATTTAGGTCCAATTCCAAGTGTTTTAAATGATAGGGGTCATGACTGAGTAAACCATCCTGGCTGTAGCTTTTATGGCTCATATTAGAACAGGAAACTCTTATCAGCTGTAATTATGTGTTTACAGAGGCAATGATGACCTTCAGAAGAGATTAGCTCGTGATAGCATGCTAAGTCTCAGGAGGCAAGCTATAGTCTATAACTTATCACTGAACGGCTTTATTTCTTATAGTCTAGAAATGTTTCTGCTTATATATATACTGTATGTCCTTAGGAGATTATTACTAAGAAATATTTTTAGATTTTTAAAAATTAATTTTAAAGTTTAAAAATGAGATAAATATGTCTATATACTGTATAATTTGTTTTTAAGGTGTATTTTTTAATAAGAACCTTAATTTCTAATCTCTTTGTCTCTGTATAAGCTTCATATCTGATTTTCTTGAAATTTTCAACAACAACAACAAAAAACAAACAAACAGTAAGTCTGCAGCTTTTCTGAAATGTAATGGGCCGACAAATGTATTTAAAGTATCATTTTTAACAACAACAACAACAACAAAAAACCTTTCATATTTAACAAAAATACCACTTTTACATATTTTTAGAAACAATCCCACGGCGCCGCTGTAATTATGCCACATACCACAAGGAGTCCTTGGAACCCTGGTCGAGAAATTAGAAGCTCTTGGAAGAGTATACAGGCGAAAAACTGATTTGTCTTGCATTGCAGCATACACACAGCAGATGGTAGTAGCGCACTTGTAGACAGATTTTCCTTCTTCTAACTTTAGCCATAATAACTCAACTTTTTCAGCACTATAATTTCCCACTGATTGACAGGCAGTAAGAGAGATTTTCACAGTCACTGTAGTGAAGTCTTTCTTTAGTCATTTCCATTGCTGTTATTCTAACAAAAGGGTCAATTCCCCGAGTAACCTTTACTCATCTGACTCTAATATGCAGTAATATGGAGTAATATGAAGTATGTATGCAGAAATTGGCTTTTGTTATTCAGTATGTAGAGTGGAATTATGGGTAAGGTACTCTGTGTTTGCAGGAATTAATTTGTTCATTGGAGCACAGCAGCAGCGCAACACAACAACGTCGGTCACGGTTCGGAGCCGCCATGATGGAGGTCTTGCAGAGAGCAAAGATTTCTGCGTCTGGTACAAGCACATACTCTCTCTCTCTCTCTGTTTCTTTTTTCCTTTCCTCCCTCCGAGGAAAACATCTGAGCAGAAGTAACCCATCATCAGATATGATCCGGCATGAAAAATGGATTCAACAACAACAACAACAAAAAAGCACAATCTCCCATTTCCTTCAAAGGCAGTGGGCATTTCTTTTAGAACCGCAGTGACACATACAGGAGCTCTGAAGCAAAAGGAGTTGTTAGTGGTTAGAATTGAAGAAAAACCCTTAACAGTCTGTGGTTTTTACTACAGAGTGCAGAGATTTCGCCTGGTCATTTCTATGATTAAAAAAACAACAACAAAAAAAACAACAACTGCAGTATAAATAATAACATTCAGTTTCATACAGTAAGACCCAAGGACACTCTGCAATGAAGCTGTAACAGCAGGAGGCCAACGACATGCTCAGCGTAGTGGGTAGTTCACTTGGACACCAGTGATAAATCAGTTTAAATGAAACAGGAAGGGCTCAAACACGGAAACATCTAGATACACCACAATTAGAAGATCTTAGGAAAGAAAGAAAATTGGAAACATGTTTGTACACCTCGAACACACACATGTTGGACAAAATGGTGTACACTAGATACCACTTTTTTTTAGAGAAGCACTAACTAGCATTAGAAAACATTCCCATTCCTATGTTCACATACTGTGTGTGTGTGTGTGTATATATATATATATATATATATATATATATATATATATATATATATATATATATATATATATATATATATATATATATATAATTACATATTTTGTTGGCCACTCAGACATGTTCAACATCTTCATAATATGTAACCTGACAGGATTTCTGAAGGGATTTTCAAGTAATATCCATAAATCCCTCCAGTAATCCTGTCTGAAAAAAAAAACCCCAAAAAAACAAAAACAAAACAAAACAAAAGGTTAAACAATAAAGAGAATTTTTCACAGCCTTCTTTGCACATATTTACCAAGGGTGCTGATATTAGCGGAGTGCACTGTATATATATATTTGAAATAAATAAATAAATAAATAAACCCCCCTTTTTATACAAACTGGCTTCTGTGAATTCTTTTGAATTTGGAATCATATACGGCTTATCACACACAGAGTCCCTGTTTATTAACAGACACTGGGGCTGTCTGGATAGAAGAATGTTTTTCTGGAAGATAAAGTGGCTGATAACTGGAATGATGGTGCACTCTGCTCAGACTAAACGGCCCAGAGAGCACAGCGGGGTTTCAAACACACACTTATCTGGCCCAGACGCAGCCTCGGTGCTGTAAATAATTAACACAAGCTTTGGATGCGGCTCTGGTTTTTAGAACATCGCAGTATCTGCTTAAAACTTCACATCCTCAAAGAGGATAATGTTAAATGGTGTGTAACATCACAGTGGCAGGCGAAGGGTTCAATTAGCGATCAGAAGCAGGCCATACATGTATTAGATATATATGTTACTATAGGAATGATAATGGATTAGGAAAGGATTATATAAACCTGTGATTTATAAACAAAGGAACTATTGTCGCAGTTGTGGTTATAGAAGCTTAATCAGTACTTCTTTTTTTTTTAACCAATGAGAATTGAGGATTCAGCAGTGTTATGATGTAATACATTTTTCTTCGGCTTTTTCTTCCCACAATTATGGCATTTATTGCATTTACTATAGTTACTGGAGCTTTTATTTCTATGAAATCATAATCACAGGAAACAAAACAAACAAAAAATATTCCAGTTACGTACTGTATAATTCATCTCATGTATGTGAAATGACCAACACACACACACACACACACACACACACACACACACACACAAATTCAACATGCAGGAAGAGGTTAAAATCAAATGTAAATATTCTGAGGAAAATTCACGGACCTGGCAACACAGACCTGTTATACCGTCTCTTATCTATGTTTCTATGATCTAGATTGATTGCTTTGGCCATAAATATGCTGATAAAGTTCATTTGAATTTAAATAGGTAATAATTGGTAGAGTTCAATTCTGCATTTTTGATACACACTTTTTTTTTTTAAATGTCAAAATGTCATTTCTGTCGAGAGGAAACTTTTAATGGCTTCTGCTTCTCCTGATAATTAGTGTTTTCATGCTCGTGGCAGTGAGCTGGCTTTTAGCAGGTCAAAATATTAGGACTAAAGACAAGTTTCCAAATCTCTTCCAGAGTGAATGCGTGCTTAGAGTTTAATATTCAGCTGTGTTTAAATAAAGAGGCCTTTTGTTATCAGGTATGGTAAGAATTACATTACCGTCGGTTAGTGTGGTCTATTGTCAAGTGCCAGTATTATCATTAATTACCATAATAGATGCATCGTTTATTATGTAAAATTGCAATAATGATGGCTTTTTAGCTAATGAACTCCACTTCACTGCATATTTTATTAAGCGGTCATCACCTTCACTGAGTGTTTGAGTAAATATTCATATTCAGTGAGGTTTTTTTTTTTTAGTTTATTACATGGCACATCATTGCTAGTGGGGGGAAAAAAAGAAACATTGGTAGCAAGATACAGTCAACTTCATAATCACTGCCATGCTACATCAAAAATGCGCAAAGTGAAATTTAGACATACATATAAATATACATTACATATATGTATGTCAAAGCATAAAACAACAGGCAACTCCAGAATAAAAAGTAAAACTGCAGAAAACGCGAGAATTATGTGTAACCTTATAACAATGAAAGCTTCACAAAATGGGGCGTGGCTATAAGAAAATAGCACAAGCATTCAAAATGCCCATTTCCACAATCAGGGTAATAAATAAGAAGTTCCAGTCAACTGGAAATGTTATGAATCAATCTGGAATTGGACGCGTGGCTATATCGTCTCAACGCACTGTGAAGTGGCCAAAAACTCTCCAAAGGATCAGAGCTGGAGAATTGCAGAAGTTAGTTACATGTTACATATGTTACAATCCGAAGTCACCTACATCACCACAAGGTGTTTGGAAGGGTTTCAAGAAAAAAGCCTCTACTCTCATCCAAAATCAAACTCGAGTGTCTTCAGTTCGCCAGACACTACTGGAACTTCAAATGGGATCGGGTTCTCTGGTCAGATGAAACCAAAAATAGAGCTTTTTGGTAATAAACACCAGAGGTGGTTTTGGTGCACACAGAGAGGTAGCCATACGGAAAAGTACCTCATGCCCACGGTTAACTATGCTGGTGGCTTTTTAATGTTTTGGGGCTGTTTTTCTGCCGGAAGACCTGGACATTTTGTTAGAATACATAGCATCACGGACTCATCTTGGCATCATGGATATTAACTGAAAACCTGACTGCCTCTGCCAGAAAGTTTAAAATGGGGCGTGGTTGGATTTTTCAGCATGACAATGAAAACAAAACATTCATCAAAATCAACACAAAAATGGTTTACTGACCACAAAATCAAGGTCCTGCCATGACCATCCCAGTCCCCTGACCTGAAGGTTTCCTGTGGGGTAAACTGAAGAGGAGAGTCCACCAGCATGGACCTCGAAATGTGAAGGATCTGGAGAGATTCTGTATGGAGGAACGGCCATGTATTCTCCAACCTCATCAGGGCAAAGTATTGTCTAAAAGGGTGCCAATAATTGTTGCACACCTATATTTAAGATATATATATATATATATATATATATATATATATATATATATATATATATATATATATATATATATATATATATATATATATAAAAGGTTAAACAAAAGGTTAAACAATAAACAATATAGATTTACCAAGGGTGCCAATATTAGTGGATGGCACTGTATGTTTGTACTTACTTTTTTCTCTGTTGTAATCTCTTGCTATGCTTTTTTCTCTGTACTGTGCAGTTCATTTTCTGTATTTGATTGCTCATAGCTTTCCACATTTTGTGTTTGTCCGCGACTGTTCATTGTTTAGGTATCACTGCATTGCTATTGTGTAGCGTCCTTGAGCTCTGGACAGGTGCTATATAAGTGAAACATATTATTATTATTACCACATTTAACGTGCCTTGGCTGTTAGACGACTATTTGAATAAGAGGAAAAATATGTCACTTTTAACATTAAGCCAAACATTTTCTTTAATCCAACATACAAATCCATATTCATAAAAAAAAAAAAAAAAAAAAAGAGAGACCAGGTTTTAAACAGTGGAGTGTCTGTAGAAGTACATACGAGTATACAGAATACAAATGAGCGTTGATATTCAGCTGTTTGCATTCTTTATGCTGTAACGAATGTACGGAACTTCCACGTAAGTGCAGTCTCTTCATTAGGGCTCATCCAATATTTATGGTCATAGTGCAGAGCGGGGGTCAGATCACTGATACACACAGTAAAGAGACGAATCCATAACCATGCAAATCAACCAGCCTTGGGTCAACAGCAGAAAACGATATAATCGTGACTTGGATCTTTAGCAGCCTAAAGAATTAAGTGGCTAAGAATTGCAGCACTAAAACACACAAGACTTGACAAAGCACATGGATAAGGATAGTGTGCAGATATGATATTTTGTAAAAATCATAGAATTTACTGCATGTAACTGCATAAATACTGTAATAACAATGGCAGAGTTTGGTTTTGCTCTTGGAGATGGATGGATTTTGCATCTGTGCAACTTCAAATTAAGCCAAAACCAACAATAAAGTTTCTCTGGGCTTTTTAAATGATGACAATTTGTTGGCATGTGCTTTACAAATTTATGTGTGGGGTGCCAATCATTTTGACATGAACGAAGGCTGGGTCGTGGAACTGTGAGTCACCAACTCTACCTGCCAGGGAAATGCTGTTATTTATGAAAAGAAAAAAGTTCTTAGGAACAGAAATGTAAATAGTGTCTCTGATTGTTTTTAGTGAAAGATTCGAATTGTAAATTGTTTATTTTATACAATGTATACAGTATTTGTCCATTCACTTAAAGGGTGCCAGTTAATACTTATAATTTTATTGAATTTTTTTTTATTGGTGTCTAAATGGCTTTGTAAGCCTTTCTTATTCTGTCATTATGCTTGCAGTGAAACTTTTAATTACTGAGAGAAAAACAATCATGTGAAAATGTGCATTATTATTATGAATATTATTATTATTATTAGTAGTAGTAGTAGTAATAAAAATAAATAAATAATAATGAGGTTCTAACAATTAACCTATGTTTGTTTGTTTGGGTTTTTAAAAAAAAAATTTTTTAGGATTTTTTTTGCTAAATTCCTTAAATATATGTGACATAAGCACACATGTATATTTAAGGGATTTAGCTAAAAATCCTTATTTATCAACATTTTATTATTTAAATGTACTTTGATAAAATAGAGATTTAAAGTTAATATTAGATTAAGAAGAAAGTACTATAGTATTAAATAGAAAAAAATAAATAGTGTCACAGTAACTTAAGTTGAAACACCAGTGTCAGGTTGTTGTTTTGTTTATTTATTTATTTATTTATTTATTTATTTATTTATTAATTATTTTAGGATCTGAGATAAAATAACAAACCTGGACGATTAATAATAATAATAATAATAATAATAATAATAATAATAATAATAATAATAATAATAATAATAAACAAACCAACAACCTGACACTGGTGTTTCAACTTAAGTAATAATAATAAAACCTTAGTAATAGAATATTAATAAAATAATAATAAATAAAATAATAATAAAACCTACCCATGCAAAGAAACACATCAGCTCTTTTTTTGTAATAAAAGTAGTCAGTGAACAAACAGTACACGATTATTCTGTTCAGAAGTCTAATAAAACACATATTTAGAAATATAAATCATTACAATACTGATGAAATCTTTAGTGAGGTAATTAACCGTCAGAAGCTGGGCTACATTCGCTCAGTAATTAACCCAACACTTTAAACACACACAGGTTAATCAGACACAACAAGAGTAAACTGGAGGAATAGATGCTAGGGATAATCAGGGGAGGGTTCAGGAGGTAAGACAGGTAGTGAGACAGGCTGTGTGTGATACCCGCGCTCTGTAAATCTGCTGAATTGAACTAGCAGAGATGAGAGCAGATGACAGCATCGTTATCTCACCTCAAATGTGCAGCAATCTGACCTTGACCTTGCCTTGATCTGAGGAGGATAATCAGATAGTGCCGCTATCAGATGGGACAGATAGCAGAGATCTGTCTGGATCCAGAGACAGGTACAATACATTCAATAAACACACAATAAATACTGTATAATATCGAAATATAAAATCTAATAAAGTGCGTGCTGTTTGAAAGGTGGTGAAGTAATGAAGAAACATATTTAGAAACACACGTGAAGGATAAAAGAGTCACTATATTATACTTACTATATCGAATAAAATAATAACACGAACGCAAAATGGAATAAAATTAAATTTAGAGTATGTTTAAAAAGTTTTGGCTAAAATAAAAAAAATTAAAAAGTAAAATATAGAAGTCACTAGTGATGAAATAAATAAAAACAATTAAAAAAGGTGAAGAGGACAACAGGGATAAAATATTACATGTAATAAATCCAATGCTAAATATTTAAACATTTATTAAAACAAAATTATTAACCAAAATATTAATCCATTAATTTAACATAAAAAGCTACTGTTTGAACCATCATTAGTCATTAGTTGAAAGAATAATAATAAAATAAATTTAAAAAAAAAAAAAAAAAAAAAAAAAATAATAATAATAATAATAAATGAAATATTAAATTTAAAATTTGCGGTATGTGGAAAATCAAGGTCACTAGTATGAGATACATTTTAAAAGAATAAAAATTGAAACTAAATGATAATTTAATAAAAAATAAAAATAAATATTTTTTATTTCTGTCACTTCAATTAAGTTGAAAACAATTTGAGATATGAAAAGTAGTGGTATATGGAATACAGGCGTCAACAGCGGTAAAATAAAACAACATTAAATCAAATATAGTGCTATGAAAAATGGGTGTTTAATTTGAATGCGTGTTTAAGTGTTGAAATTATCCATAAAATAAAAACAAATGAATGAATTATGAAATAAAATAAAAAGTGTTATGTGAAAGACACTGTAAGAGTAATTGTAGTTATACTGAGTCAAACCCGGCTATAGAGATGAACGTGAGAAGAGAAACAGGTTTCAGGAGCTTGTCCGCTCATCTGTAATCAGCTTTCAGTAGAAAAAAAGCTCTTCTGGTGGCTCAAGCTTCCTGTGTAGATAGCGGCAGGGCGACAGGAGGCCACATTGATTAGCTGTCTCACATCTAACGCAGAATCTCAGCTCCATGCACTCCGAGTCTGACAGAGATAATTCACATCAGTCTCTGAGGAAAAAGATAACTCAGGACATGGTCTTACATTTTAAACAGAATAAAAATGGATTTCATTGTTTCCTCCTGATTAAACACAGACGATGCCGTACAAGAAACCTCAGAGATTTAGATTTAAGTAAAAATAATTAAAATCGATAATTAAATCAACAAATAAAACACATGAGCGATGACATCCTCAGTCGTTTTACAATGTACAGTGGAGGAGGCGTGGTCTCTGTGACCAGCAGGCATACTAAATAGGGGTGTGGCTTTTGTGACTGTTGGTGGCAGGTCATCTGTAGCTGTAAGTCCCAGTTTAGAAGGCGTGGCCTCTGATTGCCAGGCCTAGTGATGAGGGGTGTGGCCTTTGTGCCTGTCAGTCACATTGAGGAAGGTGTGGCTTGTGCATTTGTCGGTTACACTAAAGGAGGTGCGGCCTCTGTATCTGACAGTTTCAGTGAAGAGGTGTAGACCCCTTGCCTATTAGTCAAATTGAAGGAGGTGTGGCCTCTGTGCCTGTCAGTCAAATTAAAGGTGTGTCCTCTGTGCCTGTCAGTCAAATTGAAGGAAGTGTGTCCTCTGTGCCTGTCAGTCAAATTAAAGAAGGTGTGTACCTGTTAGTCACACAGGGGCGTGGCCACTGTGCCTGTCAGTCAAATTGAAGAAGGTGTTGCCTCTGTGCCTGTCAGTTCTAATGAAGGAGGCATGGCCTCTGTTGGTAAGTCTTGGGGAAGGAAGTGTGACCTTTGTGCCTCAGATATCTGAACATAAAGATTCCATGCAATGAAAACACACGACCTGATTACATTATTTTGTGATAAGTGAAGAGTCTGATATTCATAACTGATGTTCTTTCCTATTCTTATTATTTATTTTGCCTGCTTTTGATTCAAATGCACAGAAAAACAATCCAACATACCACAAACACTTTCATTCCTCTTTAACAGGATAGCCTGGCAAGCAGAAGTAGGGAATTCAATAAAAATCATATTAAGACATCCATGCAGTAAACATGACACCAGCTACTGACCTGATACTCTTAACCTCATTGTCAGTTTATTCACAACCCTCTCCCACATTCATGCGAAGCTTCATGCTGATATCTGTATCCAATCCACTAAACTATAGAAGATCAGCCAAGTATGTGACCCATGTTTTGTGGAACTGAGTTATTTGGAACATGGCTCTAAGCTCTTACTTTTATCCCAAAAAAAAAAAAAAAAAGGCTTGTGAGTCATAAAGTAATAACATTTTCATGAGAAATTTTCAACAGATCTTCTTCCTCGGAAAAAGCAGAAAAGAGAAAACTTTTCAGAAAGGAAACGCTCGCACCATTTCCTGCCTTTACAGGAGTTACTCAAATCGTTGAAGATTCTCCACATAAAGAGCGAAAACATTATTCAAAACCCACACTGCTACTGCAAAATCACCGAGAGCACACGGAACAAAACAATGTGACTGAATGGCATGAAGTATAAAATGCCTACGAAGTAATAAATGTCACTCAAAGTCTGTACAATTTACAAGTTTATGTCTATTTTCTTTACTTGTATGTAAAAAGGAACGAAAACCTCACGTAGACGAGGCCCGGTGTCATATCACAGCAAACCAGTGACCACATTTCCCATCCTGCACTGCGGCCTACAAACATGGCCGCCATAGACTACAATTCCCAGAACACTCACAGTCATTCTAATCACGCACACCTGCATCAAATTCACAGCACTCACGACCACAGTATAAAGAGACTGTTTGAACACAATGACTTTGCGAAGTATTGAGTGTTATCACCGTACCAAGCGTTTGTACCCTGTTCATGTTCTTTGATCTTGCTTCTTGTTCCTCGTTCTCGAGTCCTGCCTTGCCTCGTTTATGTCCGGTTTTGACCACGCTATTGTCTCATGATTTGGATTTGTCTGCCTGCCTCTCTCTATTAAAAGCTCTTATCTGCGTTTGCATCCGTCCTAACCTCCATTACGTGGATTTCGTGACACCCGGTACTTCTCAAACTTGATCACCTCTGAGTCGTTACTATATATGATGCATAAGGAATAAAACACCGGGCTCATGCTGTTATAGGAAAATAATCAATACTCAATAAAGTTACCGTTAACTCAAAGTTGATTATATTCCTATAACAACATGTCAAATGTTTGTATTCCTCTTCTACCACAGCAATTTGCCAACTTGAGTGGTTTCTTTTTATTTATTAAAGAACGACGCGTCGTAGTTTTTATCCATTCATACTTACGTCTATTGTAAAGTCCGCATGAAATCAAATTTGGAGTTCTGTGACTTTTAGCATAAACATGTTAGCCTTAAGGTTATCTATAAGCTAGTGTACTCCAAAGCAATGACAATTTGGAACATTTAGAAGATATATGCATTTACACTCTTTCTCTACCACCAATACGGGTCAACAATTTTCACGACATCGTTCTGCACTTCAGCTCCTCGTCCGATTTTCTGCCCAATCAAATGCTCTCTAGAATCTGAAGTGTCCCGCCCCCAACATTATAAAACCCCATGGTACTAACTCTCAAGTACGGCTTAGCCCGTGCTGTGAAATAAGCTAAACACTATTTGCTATTTGCTAATGCTATTTTAAAAGGGTGCGGAGCCGCTCGATATGTCCTGCCCTGACTTCCTGTTTCAGTGGAAATTGCATCACTACATTGAATAACAATGCACGTTCCAAGGCACTTCACAGGGATTTTAATATTGTGGAACATCCACGAAAGTTAGTTCCCGATATCACTTACATTTTCTCTCTCTCTCTCTTTCTCTTGAAGTTCTCTCTCTTCTGTCCTGAAGACTGTCAGAAAAAATGACAAATTAAAGTTACAACGTAACCTCTGACTGTTACAAAATGCTGACCTTTCAAAAATGTTAAATAATCGTCTCCTGACAGAAACAAAATCAACAATTACGCACGTGTTTTTTTTTTTTTCCCATTGGTTTCTGTGTAATATGTTACTAAATGCAAAGTGACATAATTCGTATAAATCTGTGACCTGTTGTTATAGAAAGTTACTCAACACCTTCTGACCAATCAGATTCGAGACTTCAACAGCACAACGAAAATGTAGGAAATGAATCGCTCATGTGAACCGAGCTGAGGAATCATTGGTCATGTTGAAGTATGATGTTCACCAGGACTCTAGGTAAAACTGTCCAGAGCTAGCAGCATGATTTAAAATCCGGTTCAACGGTGCAACATATCTTCAGGACTACCTTTACTGTCACAGAGAAATGTGACCTTTGACATTGTAGCCTTACAGAAATCATTGCTTGGCTCATACTGCTGGATTTACGCCGTGAACCATTTTCCCGGGATTGCTATCTGATGAAGCAATTCATCTTAAGTGCTTTTGTTCAGACATACAGCTGCCTTGTTTAACCTGCCATCGAGCCCTTATAATAGCCAAAATATAGCTGAGAATCAACCACTTCACACGCACTCTCTCTTAAAATTAATGAACCCCCCACCCCACATCATCACACACTGGAGATAATTACATATTGATAACAGAGGCATAATTGATGATGAAGACAGTGCTACGTGTGCAAAAATCCATCCAAGTCCCACGGCCATTTGTCAAGCGCCGTCATCCAAATCTGCCTAGCAATTTGATTTGTCCGAACGTCGATCAGATCGAACGAAATCAGAGCTAGTGTAGCAAGCATCCAAAAATGGATGCTAGTATGTGGAGTCCTTATCAGTAGAGAAGAAATTTAATAACTTTGTACAATTGCAGTGAGTTCAGGAGTTAACCAGTAAACAACTAGTTAATTGGCGAAATAGTGCTTTATAAAGCAGAAATAAAGCACCTCATTAACCTCAGAGTCAAACACTTCACCCATAGACCACACAGCATCTGATCTGGTTTGTACACTTTTCTGGCCACAAGCTTCAGAATCTTGAAGGCTGCATCCTGATTGGTTCTCTGCACCTCTGTGTGGCAGTTTGAGACAGAAAAACAAATATTTTAATAATAACAAATAAATAAAATTGCCTCTTTCTGTGAAAGTTGTTGGTTCTTGGCCACGTTTATTGACTAAACATACCAGACTCTCTAGCGAATACTTTTAACCAGGCTTGCAAGTCTAGTCTAGCGCTTGATATCGTGAACAGGCTTGCTACGCTGATGTGAACCCTAGCTATATGCTTACAGTTTTTAGTGCGTTGGAACCATTTTTATTTATTTACTGCGATTCCAGTCTACTATCCAGCAGCAAGTCAATACCTTGGGCAGTGGCCAAGACTCCTCAGCATGGCCTCTTTGTTGCTCCGTCTCGCAGCACTGTATGCTTTGTCAATATGAATAAAGTGGAGTATGCAACGTGACCTACGACCTCTGGGAGGCGAGACGATGATGCTAGCGTGATCGAAGGATCTGCTATTGACAGGTCGTCTGGGCGGAGAAAAGGTCTCGTTTTAGATTAGAACGATGATACAAAAGAACAGCACTCGGCCATTTGTGAGTGATTACAAACACACAATGATTCAATTTGAAGTGTTTCATCTTGTGTGTGGAGTAAAATAGCTGGTCAGAATTACTATGATGGCTCTGTGTGTGTGTGTGTGTGTGTGTGTGTGTGTGTTAACATCACAATCGAGCCCGTAGGCCTCTGGAAGAGAAATGGTCCGTGTCTGGAGGACCGGAGGGGGACATGCATGGGTGACGGCTGTGTCTCGGAGACGAGGCTTTGCTGGAGGTAGCGGTGCATGTAATGAATGGTGAATCCCCACCCTTCTCCATCCTGTCGTCCCTCTGTGAAGCTTCTTGGCCAGGTACGGTGGAGTCAGGCTGCATAATGTGTCCCACACACACACGCACACGCACACACACATTCTCATTTAGCTCTTCAAACAAAATCGCATCATCCTCTGGCACGCAAGTGTCAAGCTGTCACCTTCTATAGGAGGAACTGACATTCAGTAAATTATCTCCAGACCCCCCTCTCTTTCTCTCTCTCTCTCTATCTATCTACCTATCTATCCTTCTCTCCCTGCTCCAAACACATGCTTCTGTGTATTCTCTAGGTTCAAGATAGGGATAAAAATAAAAAAACCCTCCCTTTCTCTCTTCTTACATCCTATTGAACTCTAATGCCATTTAAACACTCTAAACCGACCTAGTAACCGACCTCAGATGCTCCGCCCACAGCCTACAACACCCCAAATGTTTTCTACACTTTTCTGGCCACAAGCTTCAGGATCTCGAAGGCTGCGATCCGATTGGCTGCACATACCATAGTGTACTGTCCCACTCCAGCAATATCTGCAATATTTTGAAACGTACTTTTCCCCAAAATATAAACTAACTACTAATTTAAACGAAAGTGACCCTGATCACGATAAAGAATTTACAAGCACACATCCGAAATGCTCCCAAGTTAATGAACGTGGCTTATCTTTGTCCAGAAAGCTTCATATCTATCTATAAAATTACTCCTGCTCTAAAATAAGTTATTGCAATAATTATTTACATTTTTTTACGCCCCATGCACACTTATCAACGCTTTGTTTACTGTTTTTTTGTTGCTGTATTTCTGTCCAGCGGAGGAAAAAAACTGCATGAACGTTTTCAGCCCCGCCCCTTTCCCACACACCTATCAGCAAATTTTTTTTTTTTTTTTTTTGGTTCCTTTAATTATACTCAGTGTTTGGGAACATTTTCTTTATAAAAGTGTACTGTAGGTGCAGAGTAGGTGTGTGAATGTGTATGTTTGGGTGTATAGATGCAAAAAAAAAAAGGTGTGTCCAAGGTAGAGCTGGAAAAAGAACAGGGAAAGATATTCTCTCACGCTTTCCAGGCACACTCCTAATCAGAAAGGTAAAAAAAAACTAGCCAAGATTAACGTTCCAACTTTGAAAGGTTTGGCCAAAGCGAGTCGTTCTCATTTTTAAACTTTCCCACACTTATACACACACACACACACACACACACACACACACACACACACACACACACGCTAAAAAAAAAACAACAACCTCAAATCCTTGTGTTTATAGGTTGGTGCGTTTGTGTCTCCAGCTGCACGAAGTTTAGAGTGATGAATAGTCATTCCTGTGTGTGTGTGTGTGTGTGTGTGTGTGTGTGTGTGTGTGTGTGTGTGTTCTCATAAAGAGCATGTGTGCTTCAGTGCCAAGACAAAGGCTAGGCCCATTCATCAGCCCATACACACCAAACTCTGCAGAATAAAAATATGCAGAAGAGGAACATCCTCAGCTGGACAAAGGGGGGATTTTTTTTTTTTTTAGAACCAAGAAACTCTGTGACGCTTTTTATGAATCATAAATTATGAATCATAAGTGCAAGCTTGGCTGTGATGGAAAGAAATATAAGATTCTTTTGAAATCTGGAAAAATATGTGTAATTGCCAAAAAAAAAAAAAAACAGCTAATGTGCCATGCATACGGAGAGAAAACATCTGGAGTGTTCACCTCCCCCGACCGATACATGTGTATCGTCGCTGTGGTCGTCCTGATAAAGCACAACTCGTGGGATATAGTGCTGTTGAAATGCATGCTGGGTAGCAAGCCCATAATCTCGTCCACGTTGACATCATGAACTGGAAATCACCTAAAATATTCTTTAAAGGACACTGTGAATCACACAGCCTTCAAAAGTATGCAGCAGATTGAAACAATAAGGTCTGAAGGTGTGTCTTTCAGATCGTATATGAAAATCAGAGCAGCTGCGAGTGGGCGTGCCCTTACGACCATATACGGGAATGTGGGTGTCATTGAGTCCCGTATATTGAAGTAAGTCTTTGGCATAAGCACAAAAAATACAATGTAAAAGATAGTTATATTATCTCATCCAGCTTCCTGACTGACATTTTTATTATTATATCAAGCTGCATATTTTTACGGAATAATTTACAGCTGGGTCAGAAAAAGTAATAACGTGTTTAAATTTCCTGCGTGCACCCGGCATTGATGGAACAATGACTTCTGAATTATACCAGAGAATTCCGAAAGAAAATGTCAGGACATCTATCCGTGAACTGAGTCTCAAGAGAAAGTGGGTCAAGACGTAGCAAGACAATGACCCTAAGCACACAAGTCGTTTTACCAAAAAGAAGAATAAAGTTAATGTTTTGGAATGGCCAAGTCAAAGTCCCGACCTTAATCCAATAGAAATGTCATGGAAGCAGTTCATGCGAGGAAACCCACCAACATCCCAGAGCTGAAGCTGTTCTGTACTGAAGAACGGGCTGAAACTCCTCCAAGCCGATGTGCAGGACCGATCAACAGTTACCGCAAACATTTAACTGCACAAGGAGCTCACACCAGATACTGAATTCAAAGGTTCACATACTATTGCCGCTCACAGATATGTAACTCTGGATCATTTTCCTCAATAAATAAATGACCAAGTATAATATTTTTGTCTCATTTGTTTAATTGGGTTCACTTTATCTACTTTAAGGACTCGTGTGAAAATCTGATGATGTTTTACGTCATATTTATGCAGAAATATAGACAATCTAAAGGGTTCACAAACTTTCAAGCACCACTGTATGTTATTCTTAGCTTAGCAGTAACAGGACAATGCTAGCAGAAATTAGCATAGTTATCTGTATTGCATTAGATTGTTCTTTAAATAGACAAAGTTTATGTCGCTTCAGCTAGTTAAGAGTTGTTTTTTTTCCCCCTGACTTTAAACCACTCATGTCTTTGTTGAACTTTCTGAAGAACTTATATTTGATATTCATGGCATCACGGTATCGACAAAATTACCAGACAAGTGGCAGCTGTTATCTTAGGGAAAGGCGATGAGGTGTGGATTTCCCTTGATTTAAATCTGTACACGTCTATCAAATTTTTCCTATCATTTCCTAACAAGTATACGTTCTGTTTTTGTTTATCTTATTTGCTTTTCTTCTTAAACCATCTATAAATCTTTATTTTTATAATTCTGACATTATTACTGATCACGCTATTATATTATACTCCAGAATAGGACCTGCAGGCCTTTCTTGCATCAATAAAGGTCATTGTTCATGACTCCACTATCAGAAAGACACTGGGCAAAAATGGCGTCCATGGAAGAGTGGTGAGGTGAAGACCACTGCTAACCCAGAAGAACATTAAGGCTCATCTGTATTTTGCCAAAACACACCTTGATGATCCTCAAACCTTTTGGGAGAATGTTCTGTGGATTGATGAGTCGAAAGTGGAATTGTTTGGAAGACAGGGGTCCCGTTATGTCTGGTGTAAACTAAACACTGAATTCCACAAAAAGAACATCATACCTACGGTCAAGCATGGTGGTGGAAGTGTGATGGTGTGGGGATGCTTTACTGTTTCAGGGCCTGGGCAACTTGCAATAATTGAGGGAAACATGAATTCGGCTCTCTACCAGAAAATCCTGATGGAGAATGTCCAGTCTTCAGTTCGTAAGTTGAAACTCAAGTGCAACTGGATTATGCAGCAAGACAATGATCCAAAGCATGGGAATAAATCCATGTCTGAATGGCTCAAAAAAGGCTAAATTAATGTTTTGGAGTAGCGTAGTCAAAGTCCTGACTTGAGCCAATTGAGATGCTGTGGCAGGTCCTTAAACAGGTAGTTCATGCTCGAAAACCCTCCAATGTGGCTGAACTAAAGCAGTTCTGTGAAGAAGAGTGGGCCAGAATTCCACCACAGCGATGTGAAAGTCTGATCTCCAGTTATCGGAAGAGTTTGGTTGCCGTTTTTGCTGCTGAAGATGGCACTACCAGATTTTACGTTTAAGGGGGCAATTAGTTTTTCACATGGGTGATAGGTGCTGGATAACTTTTTTTTTGCTTAAATAAAAACTGTATTGTGTGTTTAGTCAGGTTGCTTTTGTTTTATTTTGTATTTCAGTTGAACATCTGAAACTATTTAGGATGAGATTTACACAAAAACAGAAGAAATCAGGATGGGGGCAAATACTTTACCACAGCACTGTATATGGTAGATGGGAAACTATAAATAGGAACCTCAGCCTACTGTAGGCTCATGAGGGATAATTCAAATGTGTGTGTGTGTGTGTGTGTGTGTCTGTGTGTGTGTGTGTGTGTGTGTACCTAGTGATGATGTGACACGTTCTGGAATGTTCTTTTATCAGACAGTGGCATCTCTCTGTCTCTCTCTCTCTCTCTCTCTTTCTCTGTCTCTCTCTCTCTCTTTCTCTGTCTCTCTCTCTCTGTCTCTCTCTCTCTGTCTCTCCATCTCTCTCTCTCTCTGTCTCTCTCTCTCTCTATCTATCTCTCTCTCCGTCTCTCTCTCTCTCTCTTTGTCCCTCTCTCTTTCTCTCTGTGTCTCTCTCTGTCTCTCTCTGTCTCTCTCTGTCTCTCTCTCTGTGTCTCTCTCTGTCTCTTTCTCTCTCTCTCTGTCTCTCTCTCTCTTGCTGTTTGTCTCTCTCTGTGTCTCTCTCTCTCTCTCTCTCTGTCTCTTTATCTCTCTCTCTCTCTCTGTCCCTCTCTCTTTCTCTCTGTCTCTCTCTGTCTCTCTCTCGTCAACATTTTTTCCACAATCGGCTATGAAGAATACATGTAGCTGCATGTCAAACACATCACACTGCTTATCTTTATTGCTTCATGTTCCTGTGTTCATGATTTGCAGTGACTTTTGTCAAGCTCTCGTTTCAGACCTGCGATTTTCCCTTGCTCTTTATCACACTTTTACCATTCAGTTTTCCACTGTTCCATGTTCCAGTTCTATAAACTGTCTAATAATAACAACAGCACTAATAATAAATATCACCGACGTCACCTTGCTTGTTGCTTTGGAAATGCAGATTTGCGACGGGGTTTGCGTCAGAACAGATCACACACTGCCTTTCTGAAGCAGAATGGGAAATCTTTCCGGAATTGTTCGGGGGGGAAAAAACCCACAATTTTCCCTGCACCTGAAATTTAATCGAGCCATGTTTTACGTCTTATGTCTTATTATGAGCACATTTTCCAAAAACTAGTGGAAGTCTCTCACCTAATTTCTTCCATAAATACAGAGCCAAATGTTAATGTACTCGACTTAGTGATTTCTAAGGCATGCAATTTCATTTTCAATATATTGTAAAAAAAATTTTTTTTAAAACATCAGGGAAAGTCAATTTTGACAAATTTGAATATTTAAGTTTACAATTGAACTGCTATCATCCACATAATCCACACCATCTTCTGGTAAAAAAAAAAAAAAAAATTACCATTAAAGGAAGGTGAAAATTTTATAAATTTGACATTTGGCCAAAATGTATTCAGCCTACAACGCATGTCTTTGAACTGGGGGAGCAAACCAGAGTACCGAGACGAAACCCCTGAAGCACATGGAGAACATGCAGGGATTCGAACCCCCACCCCTGGAGGTGCGAGGCAAATGTGCCACCTGCTATTGATTACTTATTAACCATTCATTATTTATCACCAGTTTCTACTAAACATGATAACTATATGAACTATTATGCTAAAGAGCCAGCTAATGAACAGTCCATATAGGATTTCACGTTTTTTTTGGTGATTGCTGCGGCCGAAAATGCTTGATTCCGTTGGCGGCTTTTTAAAAAATTTGTGGAAAACTACTTGAATTGGTGAAATTGTCTTTCACAGTGATGTACGTTGTTAAATGAGACCTTTTAGCTGTACTCATGTTCGACGAACGTGAATCGAAGGGGCATCGTGATGACGTCACGTGACGTATCTTTTCCCAAATCTGCAGAAAACCTGGAGTCATGTTGAAAAATTTCAAGCTCCTGCGAAGATTACAGAGTCTCCTTGACTTTGTGTTCATTTTTGTGATCGCAATATCCTGGAGGGACTGAATGAAGCATAAAGACTAGCCGCTGGTTTACAGGCTCGACAAAATCCATTTATTATTCATCCTTCTACAGAAATCATTTGTTATGGAACTACTTTGTAGTTAAAAACAGATATTTGAAACTTGATATTTGATTTGAATTCATTCATTTTTAAGTTTACTTCTTTCCGTACCTTGTAAATTGTCGTATAAAAGTAATAGAACACTCAAAGTGGGGATTGGTAAGGATAAAATTAGGGGGGAAACTGGGCAAAAATGTAGGACAACACTCTTTGAAGAACAGTTTTAACTTCATACGCTATCAAATTCTCAAGTTTCTCAAACATGATTCTGTCATTTTTCGGTCATATTTAAATTTCTGTCAAAATAAACCCAATAAAAGTGGATTCTTATTCACTAGAGAGAGAAAAAATGTCAAATAAAAATGTTTTTTAGTAGGCAAGTTCAATAAGCAATACATCTGTTATCATTTAGATAAAATATTTGGTGTCACAAACATTTCGGGGAATAAGTAGAGAGAAAAAAAAAGATTTTCATGTGAAGAGTATTCATGGGTAACAGTTAAGCATGGATTTGCCTATAAATTGGGGTTTAAAGTAACTTTAAAGTTGGGAGTTGAGAACTGCTCTGGAAAATCTGAGTTAGTACTGAATGTGAATGAATAGCAAGAGTTATTGCATCATAAAATATAAGAGCCAATCCTGTTCCAGTATGCAAATGAAGGCTGTAAAACAGGAACGGATTTGAAACCTTATCGTAGCCTTTATTTCATTTATTTATACATTTATAGAATTTTTTTTTGATGAGCCTTAATTTCTGTTGCTATGTCAAGCCAATTGTTAGTGAATATAATATAATTTTGTTTACCTTTTTGGATTCATGTATTCTTTAAGCGTACATATCAAAAGGGAAAAAATTGCTTAAGTCTTTCATACTTTTCAACCCTACTGTAAAAGAATCCCTGAGTATCAACGTACCTGAATCACAGAGGTAGACAGCAGGTCTAGCCGTAACCGTAGCATGCGTAAAGCCTGTAAACCTTTAATTCAGCAGCTCAGCTGTTCTGGGAAGGTCAAAGGCAGCGGAGTGTAGAGGAAAGAGAATGAGATGCCACGGTAGAAGTGATGGCACGTGACGAATGGCCGCACGTCGCCTTGCCGGATGTTAGGACAATGACTTAGAGGTGATGTAGCGCTAACTCAGTCACAACTCATTCTAAAGGTCATAATGTTGGGTGCTGTGGGGTATGCAGCTGGCATTAAATGCGAGTCCCATGAATGGCATGAAACGAGTTCCATAAATGTTGCAGGTCCTCTTCTCCTAATGTGCTATGCTTAAAAGAAGCTGTCTTTTTTATTATATTTTACCGCCCGCATGACCAGGTGTTTGTTAGTTTAATTGCATATCTTGCACTTTTCACCTTCTAGATGTCTTGAAAAAATAAATACCAAAATCTGCCCGGCTGAAAAAAACAAAACAAAAAAACCAATAGAAACCATCACAGAAATTCTAATGGTTTCCACTACAAATACCATTACAAACAAACAGCTAATCATTAAACCATTATCATTATTGGTCCTTAATGGTATCCACTATACTTAACATGCCACCTATAGAGTACAAGGCAAAACAATTGACTAAGAGACCCACAGGGAACATTACAGTTTCCATTAACACAAATACAATTCCCATTATAACAATTAAAACCATTACACATTCTATGAGGGTTTCTATTGTGTTTGTGTTTTTTTCCAGCAGGGCACACTTGACAAAAAAAACTTTTAGCCAATTTTTGAGAGCACATATTCTTGTATCATTTTCATGTTGTATGTTACTGTAATGATAAGAAATTCTTAATTTCATCATCAGAGGGTGCACACACAATGTGCTCACAGTTAAAGTTAGCACAAGCTAAGGAACGACTGAGCCGAACAATTTAGCTAGCTAGCACATAGTTAAGCGTTATAGTCAGACAACGTGAAGTCAGAATGAAAGTGGAAATTTGATCAAATGGTCGGGAGTACCAACATTTTCCTCAGACGTGTCGGTATATCACTGAGAAAAAGCTGTGCATGATTATAATCACACAGTAAAATTACATTTAGCAATGACCACTGAGGGAAGCACTAGCTTAGCAACACTAAGCTAAGTAATGACAGCGCGTAACAATTTAGCTAGCTAGTAGATAGCTGTTAAAACTCATATACCGACAAAGTAAAGTCAATGTGGCAGTCGAAAGTTGATAAAGTGGTCCAGAAAAACCAACATTTTCCTCAGATGTGTTGGTCAATAACTGAGAAAAGGCACTTAGCATTACGTTTAGCATTGACCGCTAATTTAACATTATCTCAAGTTGGAGAAAATTTCGACTTTGGAGGCAGTGAATAACTTTTTTATATGAAAATGATCTTGTAAGTATGACCCATGACATCGCAAAAGAAGACTCAATCTGTTTGCTCCCTCACATTTCAAAAAGAAGAATAAAACATTTGAGGTTGTGCTGTTACAGGAAAATAATCAACAACACGGTGGTGTGAAGGGGTCCGACATGAAGCAGAGTTCCTGTTACCACCCCAAATGCTGATTATTTTCCTATAACAGCGAATCCTGACATGTTTTATTTCTCTTATTCTACACCAATTTGCACAATACATTTTTTTACTCATTGAAAATTCATTTATCTGTTTACAAACAGTTAATTACGAAAAAAAATCCCTCACCAGCCTCTCTCACTCTTTATCCATTTATAGTTACGTTTAATGTTGTAGAACGTACACGAAACAAGTTCGTTCCTTCAACAACAAAATCGCAGCTTGTCATGTTAGCAAAAAACCACAAAACATAAACTCTCTGTCCTGCACACTTTGCCATGATGAACCTTAAAGGAACACCTGTAGCTTTATGCTTGAATGCTACTGTACAAAGCATTGACACTGGAGACTCCATCCAAAATGCTAAATAAACATCTCCTTACTGAAAAGTTCACCACTTCATCAGCTACACTTAAAAAATAAAATAAAATCTCTAATCAAGTTCCTGCTGTACAATTGAATAAGCTGTTACTATAGAAACAACAACATACAGTCTTAGAATGAGCACATTAACTTAAACATTTTATGGAAAATTACTCAACACGTTCTGACCAATCAGATTGAAGAATTCAATTCAGTGCTCTGCATGTATTACCTCCATTTTATTCAGAATGAAAGTGAATTGAGACAATGTAGGCGTTCGTCAAAACACAATAAATACATCCTAAGAATAGCAATGATAAGCTACTAGATATGAACAAGACCAACTTTATTACTTAAGCATTTCTAACACACTTCTCAGTGCTGATGAACTCACCTGAGGACCTGACCATTGTTTCAGAAGAACGTATGGAAATATAAATAAAGTCCATCTCCATGCACATGAATACGCACCCGCTTTAATTTATGTGTGCAGAAGTCGCTCCGGCTTAAAGTCGCTTGGCTTTACGGAGTTGACCGAAGAGCGGGGTTGAGTGCACGGAGAGAGCCTGGTCTTAATTAGAAAAGGCTGATGGGAAAGGGAGCTTTGGAAGGCCGAGATTTGCAAGGGGATCAAAGCAGAGATGACGGATGACAAATACCCGAGGGCCGGACTCTTCTGGAATTTAACTGGTCGATCGTCAAAGCCTGATGAGGAGAAGGAGGAAGAGGAGGAGGAGGAAGAGGAGGAGGGTGTACAACCATCCATCTTAACCCTCAGTACTCAGTACAGCTTTCTTTCTTCACGGCGAAACATTTCAATCCCGAAAACACAAAACAGGTGCACCATGCTCTTTCCACAAAGTCTCAGGGTCTGCTCTGTAAAGTTGTTTACCTCCAGCTCGCTCGTTCTTTGTTGTGCACTGATGGATACAGTGAAGTAATCGCGCAAGCACGAGGTATGCGCTAGAAAATACGCCTGTTTCGTCGACACCTGCTGAGAACCAGACGCGCTCGTTTAGTCTCTAGCCGCATTCGCTCATTCGTTAACTCTGTACAATCGAACCTAGACAGGAAACTAAGGTTTTTTTCCCCCCAATACTGAACGATCAGAGCTCACCTCTGCTTTTGGAAATCCTTGCCAGCTGCTTCCCTGCAGGATGTCTGATCACTGACACACACACTTCCTCTAGTTGACCCCAGGCTGCTTTTATAAGAGAGTTTATTGTGTTTCTGAAGCGCAAGAGGACCCAGAGCAGAGATATAAAAGCAAGCCTACTAACATGACAGACGATGGTGACTTTTGCTAGAGACGTTTGCGCCAGCAAATAGCACTAAGAACGGGATTATGAAAACAGAATTGGATTTTCGCATGCTTGTTCACTTTGGTTTGACGATTGCCGGGTGGGGCGTGGACGACAATGAAATGTTCATGCACTGAAATGAAACAAGTCCGAGAGTGTGATTAGCTTGTTCCTGTGTCTGAAAACCTCACCCTGCCTACTTAAGAAGAGTCCCAGCAGTACTTAAATTTAAATTAAATTTCTGTGAAGCATGGCGGAGGCAAACTCGGTCTTGGGAAAGGTCTACCACATTTTTTAAAGTTCATCTGAATAAGAATCATAGAGTGCTATGCAAAAGCTAGAGAACCCCCTTTTATTTTCAACCGAATGGCCATTTTGTGCTTATTGTTAATTATTTAGATGCAGAAAATAATGATGGGAAGATGTACAGTACATTAATTCGAGTTTCAGTCAAACAGCGATGCGGTATTTATTTGTGCTGATCAGTATTAGTAATAAAATATGTACTGATTTCATACTGGAGAAGACGATTGTGTTATTTATGAAGAAGAACAGTGATGGAGAATAATGGTGAGAAAGGGTATTTAACAGAAAATCAGACCAAGGTCTACGTGTATTTTTTTCAATTGGGCCAAAAGATTTTCAGCCACCTTTAAATCCAGCTTGCCAAAGTTGTGCGAATGCCAGCCATTCTGTCAGGTCAACATTATCAGGTCAACATTAATAATGTCCATTGGGCCGACGTTGGGTCAGCAGGGCCATCTTTAACTTTCTGCCATCTTTAAATCCACCTTGCCAATGTTGGAGCAACATCAGGAGGGTCAGCAGTGGCAGGGTGCCTTGCCAACACTGGGCAGGTATCGGGTCAACTTGGGCAAGGATATTATGAAAAGCTCTCCACTGCCAACATTGGCACATTGTTGTATAGGTAGGGCCTGAAATATCCACTGAGTGAACGTCAGTTTGAAGACAGAGTATGGCCTGTATGGCATGTTCAAGCAGTAATTTGGGTAAAAAACATGGCATTAAATAAGCCATTAGAGGCAGTGTAATGAACACCAAGTCAGTGAGGAATCAAATAAGAGACTTCAGTCAGTCAATTTGAAATCATTAGCCTCATGAATACTATATTGTGCCGTAAAGCCACATCCTAACACATCTGTTTCAATAGGGATCTCTTTTTGCCTCTCAGTTGTGTGTTAAAATGAGGTTCTTTAATTCTCAGAGGTCTCTTTGTTGTGCTGGCCCGAGGCGAGCGCAAGCCTCTTAAAACCTTTAAGAGGGTAATTGCACAAGCGAAATAAGGAAATTTCGGGGGGGAATTAGCATGCCCGAACCAGTTTTTCCAATTGGAGCCATATTGTGCATCAGGCTTCATTGTATCTCAGCAGGAAGTGTAATTCTGGTATTGTTTCTTTTACGTAAAATCCAGCCTGCGCTGGCGTATAGCTTTCTCATTTTATTTCCAAAACTGTGAGAGGTCCCAATTTCATGGTGCTCCACCGGTTCTCCATAACTAGGACACTCCATAGTTTCCTGGCTGCCTCAATGTGTCAATTAAACAAACACAACAAAATCAAGTTTACAAGTTTCTGGTCGTTTTTTTTTTTTTTTTTTTTTTTTTTTTGCACATTGTGTAGTGAATAACATTGCCATCAACATTAGCACCAGTGGTCATGCTGGTTTCAGAGCACATTATAGAGAGTTTTTATTGGACACAAAGATGTAATAAATCACAAGCACTGATTAGAGTAGTAATGTGGATCAGAGTGTGTCAGAGCAATTACATTCCTAGCCCTCATGGGACTCTTTCTGGACATCCACCACCACATTACCAGACATGTATAAGCCATTTCTGCAAACCTGCGTATCACAAATTAGAACATACGTCCATACTCACCTTAATTGGATACCATATTCCTGCAACTGTAGTTTATCTAGCTAGTTCTCATAGTTAACTTGTCGTATGTCCTGAAGACTTTCCTATGAGGAAAAGTTACAGCTTTATCTATGATGGTTACAACACGCTGACACCGGAGTCTTCCTCCATAAATGCTAAATAAACATCTCTAAGCCTCACCATATCGACAATTACTGCTTTTTCATTCGTTCTTTCTTTCTTTCTTTAAACAAACCTTTTTGTACTCGTAACTTGTTTTTACAAAAAAAAAAAAAAGATCATGTATTAGAACGATTGCATTCATAGACACCAGCACTACTCTCAGAGCTGCAGTTAGAGAAAATGATTCAACACCTTCTGACCAATCAGAATCAAGAATTCAACTGTACTATGATATAAATAATAGAAACTTTTGTTCTAGGTCACATTTCAAGCATACTTATTTTTTACATACTCCAGACCACCATTATCCTAACATGACTACACACACACACACACACACACACACACACACACACACACACACACACACACACACCATGCTTTAATATTTTCTGATTGTGTTCATACCAGCGACTTGAACAAAAGAAGAGAGAAAGGTGTCTGTACTTGCTCTCCTTTATAATGATCCATCACTAGCATCACTATTATGCAACTAAATCAGATCAACTAAATCAGATGAAGTCCTATTATGTAGGCATTCAGTGACTTTTACAGAACTTTATGGAATGACACATATATTGCAAGGTACTAAAAGAATTCAGGTCCTGAATATTCTCTGATGTATAAGCGTTGGTGTTTTACTTATTAATTCTTTCGTGCAGAAAACATTCAGGTGGGTTTTGCAGTATGCTCTAATAATATCTGCTCTCGTTTCCTTTCTCGCTCTCTGCCCAGGGCCAGACAAGTGCTAACGCGTAGTAGCTATTCCACAAAAGTTATGTTTGTAAAATCTTCTTATCCAAAGCGACTTACAAAGGAGGCCAATCCATGCCTAGAGCTGAACAAATTAGGGGTAAGGTTCTTGCTTGAAGGCTCAACAGAAGCTCTTTGGAAGTGCTGGGATTTGAGCATGAAATGTTAACTGCATAATCACCAATGTGAGAGGCTGGGCTCTGGAAGTTCGGATTTGGATGTTTTTATTTTATTTTATATATCATTACAATTTCACTTTGAACAGCCTGAACTAACCCTAATTAACCATCTGTAGTTCCTGACTCTTATGAAACAAAAAACACCCTAAATTCCTGATGCATAAGAGGTGATAGCGACGTGTACACTTGCCAACATGCCAATGCACGCAACAATGCAAGGGGCTCTGCAAAAGGCATTTCTGGCCTATGTGTGTAGAATATTTGTGCATCGAATTGCTGATAGAGGTACTATACTGCATATGAACGTTACCCTGGGCCTATCAATATAAAAAAGAATGCATTACAGGAAGTAGAAGCCATTTCAAATCCCCAACCTGCATCAAAACATCCCAGTTTACCATAACGCTCTGTGTCCATGAACCCGCAGATCTACACCTTCACCTGCGAGAAAACCTATTTAACAAAATGTCTGACTAAACAAATAGGTATTCAACATAGACGTAAAGATTGAGATTGTGTCTGATTCCTGAACTCAAATTGGAAGGCTGATTCACAGCTGGGAGGCATTGTAGGACAAACCTCGGCCCCTTGCTGTAGACTTCATTATTCGAGGTACTAATAAATAAGCTGCACCTTTTGATAGAAGAAGCCAAGGTTTATTTTATCATAGTAGGCCAAAAAAAAAAAAATCACCAGGTCCTGCTACAGTAGTAGTATTTTATAATCATAAACACGAAACGTGAAATCCAGTGTACTCTAGTGTGGGTTATGTGATAAAAACATTTTGGTTCTAGGAATGACTCTGGCTGCTGAATTCAGGGCTAACTGGAGCTTGCTTATGCACCTACTGGAACAGCCAGTCAGCAAGACGTTACAGTAGTCTGACCTAGCCTGAACAGAGCCTTGTGGTACACCAGACTTTACTTTTATATGCCTAGAGAAGTCACCATTAAGATTTACAAACAGATAGTAGTCAGTCAAATAAGACCTGAGCCAGGGAAGTGCTGTTCCCTTAACTCCAACAGCATTATCTAGTCTGTGTAGAAGAATATTGTGATCTATGGCTCTGGGCTTCCTTACCCAACATGATCGTTGCAGAAACCCTAACTATAAATAAAAACATTTCCGAACAGTTTTGGTGATGGATATTTATAATTTCTTAAAGTCGAAGTGACAAAGTGTGTCATATTTCAGCCACAGAGACACCCAATAGGGGATTTCCCAGATGGCCACGCATAAAGGTTTTGTTTGTATGTCAACGGATCCCCTAGGCTCTTATCCAGACTCTTAGTAGACCTAAAAAGGTCAGTTTTGAAGAAGCCCTGCCTCTCAGTTCTCATTTAGGCCCAAAAAACAATCTTGTTCAATGTACTCACGAGACACTAGTGCAAAAAAATCGTGTCCTCTGCTGCAAATGTCATTTGCTCGATAAATATAATCCATCCTAGTCTTTTTATCGCAGTACATTTATCTTTATTGCACAAATAACTTCTAGAAGAGTTCATAAGTTCATAATGCGATTTGAGACGCTTTCTTTACTACCGCTAAAGCTAAATTCTATCTGACAGCTTTGTACTGTTGGATCATGTGCACAGCACTAAGATAAATCTGCTATCAATCTTGTTTTAAGATTCACGAAAAAGAGCCGGTGAGTGTAAAAGCAACCCCTAGAGTGTGTTGAGTATGTATATAAAGTATGGCTTCACTTCCTGCCTGTTGAAGATGCTGTCAAAGTCAGAATGTTTCAATGCAGTGTCTCAATTCTTAGATGAACGTGAAGGAAAGTACACGATGCATGCTTTCCTACTCTCTGTTATGTTTCCGAACATAATAAACACAAATGCTGGTGCTTTGTGCCGTTAATCTGCATAAACAGCGATCTTTGGTGCTCTACATTACAATATCCATTTTATTAATTACGACACCTTTATAGTTTGGTACAAAACTTGACGAACGGCTCGGCGAGTCCGATTTTTCTCTCGCCGGCTTTAATGGTTCCACAGGAAGCAGGATTTATCGGTCGTGTCCGTACACTCCCACTCGCCTACAACCTGAAGGTCGAGGTGAGGGCGTTGTTTTCAGGCTCTGGAAGCATCACTCAAATCGTCCATCATTCACGGCCGTCCCGTTCGGTGCTGAATGGTAATTACAGCCACTGATGTGTGTCTGCCTAATAAACAGCTCGTTGGAAATTTTCAAGGACTAACGCGTGCAGCACACCGACCCCGAGCTTACCATTACTCATGTGTCAATCTCGTGCATTTTCTCCACCTGCTCCTTATTTCTCGCCTGCTGTCGTTCCTTTCACAGTCTTCAGACTGCAGACGCTTTTAGGTTAAAGTGACAGCCAGTCAATACTGTTTCTCAATGCAGCGGTTTCAACATCAGCGTCCAAATGTCAGAATATCAAAGATTACACTTTTTAAAAAAAAATTATTTATGTGAATCATCTGTAATAAAGTATAACATATGACATATTAGAATAAGCACATTAATACAAACAACTTGATTTGCCTTGGAGCCAGAGCTACTGCCAGACCTGCTGTTAGAGAAAATTAATCAACACCGTCTGATCGAATCAGATTCAAGAATTCAGCAGCGATGTTCTACAAATACCTTTCAAACGAGGAATTTTTCTCGCTATTTTGACATTTATCAGTTACCGTTGCACAGGGCTGTTCAATACAATAATGAGAAATATAATTCCACAGAAGTGTATTTTTTATTAATAAATAACAATGATGAAATAAAAAAACTGTTTTTTTTTTTTTTGTAGACTCAGGATTTTTGGAGCCTACCATAGTTCACTTTAAGGTCAGTTGGAAGTAGGGGCTGGTCCAAGTTTCCTCAATGAACCGCATATAACAATAATGTCAGCTTGGAAATAATGGGTCTGTTCATTCTGGGCGGATTGTGTGTTTCTGCGCAGGCTTCAGGCAAGAATGGAGAGTGATATAAAAGCCTTTATCTCCGTCCTTGACAGTAGCAGTGTGGATCGGAGCATCCATCTTGGCTTCAGAGGCCGTTTGAGGATTTACTGGACTTTCGGTAACAAGGAGGACACTCTCTCTCCAGACGTTGCCTGTCGCGTGATGGCCGTTGGAAGACTGTAAATAAAATTGTGGATGAGTGCTCTGTTGGGGATACAGTGCGGTAAATTTATGGTTGCTAGGATTGTTGCCAAGATAGCCATGATACTGGAAATCCACCAGGAATGGTTTGCTTCACATTTTGTGGGACGTTATGACAAACCCATGATATGACTGTCCAGTGTCCTGAATTTACACTAACAAGTAACAAAGTGAAATGCAATCATTTATTTCCACAACAACAACCTGTCAACAACAACAGTCGCACAACATTTGAATGTTCTTACTTTTATGCAAATTCTTTACAACAAATGATTGGCTCGAGTCATTTTGGACCAATTTTATCCTGTGGGTTCTGGCATTGCTCCATTTCTGTATTCTCTTCATTTTTTCCCCTGCATTCCATTGCAGTAGTGTTTGCCAAACAGAAATGGAGGAAAAACTCACTACGGATCCCCTCCTTGGTCTCATTAATAAATAACAAGTTACATGCATGTATAATTCATACAGGAGACTGAATTAAGGATGCATGATGCTTGATGAAATAAGAATCCGAAGTGTAAAATTGAGATCATGATTATCACTCACAATTCTGTGATCAGTTTTCTAAGAAACAACATGTACAACATGGAATACAACACAATCGGACATGGTGTTATAGGGGAAACATCACACCAGCTTATCCCTGATTATTTTCCAATAACAGCACATCCTGAAGTGTTTTATTCCTCTTCTACCAGAGCAATTTGATAACCAATGATACCATTTATTGTTACATTATATGCTGTGGAATATCCATGAAACAATTTAGTTCCTGTTATAACTTACCTTCTAGCAGCTATGAGCAGTTATTCTGTCATGTTTTTCTCTCTGTCTTTCTTGACGATAAAGGCTCAAGAAATGCCGCTTGTCATATTACCAAGAAACCACAAAGTCCTCCATCCTGAAGACTTTCCCATGGTGGAAAACTCTACCTCAGACTGTTACAAAGCACTGATACTGGAGACTCCTTCCAAAAATGCTATAATTATCCAAAATGACACATTTTTAAAGCCATTTATACAGAGCTTCCACCATAGAGCAGTATCATCTGTTCGCATACAAATGGCAATGCATTAGAAGAAGCACATTAATATAAGTATTGGAAATCTCCTGATGGATCAGATTCAAGAATTAAACAGCAGTGTGGTATAAGTGTATTTATTAAATTCTTTGGATTACTGATCGGAAGGTCGGGGGTTCATGCCCCAGCACTGCCAAGCTGCCACTGTTGGGCCCTTGAGCAAGGTCCTTAACCCTCTCTGCTCCAGGGGGCGCTGTATCATGGCTGACCCTGCACTCTGACCCCAACTTCCTGACATGCTGGGGTATGCCAAGAAAAGAATTTCGCTGTGAATATGTATATGTGATAAATAAAGACTCATTATCATAAATCTATTTTTGGACCACTTATTTCCCATGTTTAATATTTTCATATATTCTGGAGCCAGTTGCTTCAAAGCTATGGATACCTGAAAATGTTTGTAAATGTTGGATAAATGTTGGAACTTTAGGCTTTTCATAATATCGTGCCACTATTTTTAATGGCAAACCTGTATATCATGGTAAATATTATAAATATATCATGAAGATGTCTTTGAATATTTGGATATTTTTGGCATATTGCTCATCACTGTAGACAAACCCAGAGAGGGATTTATTACTTGGCAACTCTCCTAATTTGGTCGAAAGTAATATTCAATATGATATTTCAAAGTAATGGTAATGTCGTAAACTAGACTGGTGTATCATAATCATAATTCTATTTCCTTATTATGTTATACTATATTATCATTTTAAAGCTTCCATCAGGGTTAATGGTACATAATGACTCAAGAAACTGTTAACTCACATGGTGGTCTGGATAATAGTCACCGTTATGCTAATGCACGAGAATACAAGCGCTCGTGTATGCGCCCAGAGACCCGTGATAAGGTGGGGAGGCGTGCGCCCCTGAGACCCAGCTCCGAATGTGACAGCATTGTTAATGAGCTATAAGCTAAATACACAGCGAATACATTAATACATTAGCATGGTATAATTCTCATTGCGGATGCTGATCAGCCAGACACATGCCACTGCAGTGTTTGCAAGAGCAAAGAGCCTGCAGCGACGGCCGTCTTCTTGTACTTAATCATCCAGACACTGACATTTCAAACTTCACCTCTGTAACAGATGCTTGAATTTCTGTCTAGTCTTCCTTAGACATTTTAAGAAATGCAAGAAGCTATAGAATCTGCTCTAAAGTCAAATTTCTCAGTTTTTTGGACATGTGATGAAATGAAACGGAAAGGGAGCAGCGTTACCCGCATGAGACGCTGTACGTTAGCTAGAGCAGGGACAACTGGGATAACTGGGCGAGCATCGCTAAGGTCTTTCGTTGATGAATAAATAAATAAATATAAAAAGTTACATTTTTTTTAAACAGATTTTGTGGAACCACGTGGAACCACTAATGGTCATAAGAGACTTCATACAGAGGATGGTATGAAAAGGCGAGGCTGAGACTGATTTCTTTCTAGCCCAGGCTGTAGATTCATGCAGCAAAGATTCAATGGCAGTTCGACGGGTTTTCCCAGACAACCATGCTTTTATGGAAACTGCTTTAAAAGTTATCAGCCCAATGTGTTTCAAATTTATATCTAGCAGGCTTTGAAATTAGAGAGGAACTTGAAGGTATCCATGGAAAAGCACTTCTTCGGAGATGATATTAACTCGATACATTAGAAAGCACTCCTGCTCTGGTTGGATGCTTTCTCCAAACTCATACATCATTTCTTTCCTTGACCGAATGGTATTTTTCTGTCTTTCTGGAACTGATAGACAGATTGCAGTCCAACAAAGTATTTCATTCAACTGAACCGAAAAACTGCCTGTAGTTCATCAACTCCATATTTCTAAACATGAACCGGCATTTCTGTAAATTATTTAGCTGAAGCCAGCTCATTAGAACAAAGACTAGCTACGGGGCTAAATTAGCTCAGAAAGGGAGCGTTTTCACATAGTCGAATTCAATGACATCACTAGTTTATAGAAAAATCTACAATGAAAAAAATGAAAAAAAGTATGCTTTTTATTTAAAAAAAAAATCTCACTGGTGCTATCATGAAATAGGTGACATTTGAAAGGTGGCTTAGCAACCATTTTTATTATATACGCATTCACGTAAACGCGCACAGCTAAAACCAATCTTCGATAAGTCTAGTTGTAACTTTGGCTGGTGCAGCACTTGTAAAGGTCTCTATATAAACTGGTCTTATTACGATTTAAGTAAGTAAGTAAGTGCAGCCAGTGTCTGATGTCTTTCTGAATTCGTTCTTTAAGAGGTAACTTGGCAAGAACTGTCTACACAGGAACACAAGTATTTTCTTCACATTCTTGTTCTCGATAGACAGCCAAAGTTCACATTTTCTCTCCTCTAGCAGACCTTTAACTCTTGAAGGACTCGTTAGGATTTGATATTTGCTAGGATTTGATGTTTTGTTGAATCATGTCTCTAAAATAGATATGATTTTAAAGGAAATAAATCAATAAATAACAGATTGTGCTTTTTCTTCAGCGAGGTCGAGGGAAGCACTGAAACTGTCACGTGGAATAACAAAAAAAAGAAAGAAATAAATAGATTTCATTGAATTCGTGTTAATACAGGCCATGGAAGATAAGGCTTGGGACATTCTTCCATCTCAATGAAGCTTCACCTTTGACCCGCTCCCGAGAAATGTCATCACAGTCAATGTTTTGGTCCTGCTGTGATATTTTTCCGAGCTGATGTTTTTCCTCCTCTGTGGAAAATATCGGGAAGGCGAGTTTTTACCTAAATACTGATCGAGGCCCATCTTCACACCACTTTTAGTCATTTTAATTAGCGTCCTGCTGAGTCGGTGATATGTCCCGCCTTGGAATACGGCTGGACGTCTTTGCAGAGCTCTTTGTCCCCGAAGTCTTGTAAATCAAAACCTTATTGAGCTGGTAGCGCTGAGGTGCTGGCAGAAATCAATAGTGTGCTACAGCTGAGATGGGACTTCTCGTTGTCTGTCACATCAGTTACAGTTAAAAAACCCAATTAACAGCTAGACAGGCTTTATCAATTGGCTTCACTTATATTCAAAGTTTAAGGGCTGTTATTGAATGCTCTAAATAAACATATAAAGTATGTGACTATATAACATTAACTCAAACATAACTATATTTAAACCAAGGTAAAGTATGACAGACGTGAAAGAAAATCTGTCCTTATGTAGTTTGGCCCAATTTCTTCAAAAATAAAAAAAGCACGCTTTTTGTTGTGTCCATGTGTTATCGCGCTGAATCCTCCTACATTAATTACATTGCTTACAAATGCTTTCTCCTCTCTGAAAACGCAGGAATATAAAAATATATATATTCAACAAACATGTCGTTTGCATAAAAGTTTAATTGCCCTTAGACTTTGTTTTCTGTTCTAACTTTTCAGGGAAATTTATTGAAATTAATGTTTGGCACAAATTCAAGTATAATTCTGGAGTTTATTTTTGGTTTTTTTTTTTCTAGACAGACAGTTTATGTCCTGAAATGGATTGAATGCCACTGTTGTGCCCATTGGGTTGTGTATTTTTTCGTCGGTTCTACCACAAGCCACACAACATAATTAAATAAAACGTCCTTTAGTATTGTCTCTAGAATGTTGTATAAGACAGAGATTTATGAGGCCACATTTTTAAGTTCTTTAAGCTGATTGTTAAGAACAGATGCTGTAGGCAAAAACAACACGGCCAACTATTTGTGTAGCAATGACTAATGACTAAGGCATGCTCCAGCTGTGTGTGTTGGTTAGCAGCGGTCCGCTGTCTTCACACAGCTGGGATTCAGTTCTCCCTCATGTAGATGCACTTTGGTCCAGCCATGAAGTGGAACACAATCCATGTCTGATACTACTTTACCTAAGTAGTGCTTCTAAATATTTGCATTCTTCTACACAACTAGCAACTGTCAATGAGGCTCCAGATCAATATTTGTCAATATTTATTTATATGTTATTTTTATATTCTTTAACGCTTATTACTTGTGATTTTTGAGATGGAAGTTTAAGAGACCTTTACTGGGATTTACCGACATGCTAACAAGCCACACATCCTTCAATAGGACTGAAATGCACACAAGGAACTTCCCTACCTGACAGACACAGACACAAAGGCCACATTGAGCTTACAAATGCTTTCTCCTCTCTGAAAACGCAGGAATATAAAAATATATATATTCAACAAACATGTCGTTTGCATAAAAGTTTAATTGCCCTTAGACTTTGTTTTCTGTTCTAACTTTTCAGGGAAATTTATTGAAATTAATGTTTGGCACAAATTCAAGTATAATAATTCTGGAGTTTATTTTTGGTTTTTTTTTTTCTAGACAGACAGTTTATGTCCTGAAATGGATTGAATGCCACTGTTGTGCCCATTGGGTTGTGTATTTTTTCGTCGGTTCTACCACAAGCCACACAACATAATTAAATAAAACGTCCTTTAGTATTGTCTCTAGAATGTTGTATAAGACAGAGATTTATGAGGCCACATTTTTAAGTTCTTTAAGCTGATTGTTAAGAACAGATGCTGTAGGCAAAAACAAAAATAAAAGTTTAATTGCCTTTAAAAGTTTAAAACTTATATATATATAAGAATATAGACAGGAAGTCCACATCTTCTTCACTGAGATTGACTGATAGGTACAAAGGCCACATATCTTTCTCTGGAACTTATAGACACAGTGGCCACACCTCCTCCACTGAAGCTGGCAGAGGCCACACCTCCTCCACTAGAACTGACAGAGGCCACACTTCCCCCAGTGGAACTGACAGACGCCACATCTCCTCCACTGGAACTGACAGAAGCCACACCTCCTCCACTGGAAATGACAGAGGCCACACCTCCTTCAATAGCATTGACTGACAGGCACAAAAGCCACGCCTACTTTGAGAAGCATGGAAGTTAAGAGAAATGAAACTTCATTGGATGACGTTTACAAAACGTGATTATTGAGTCAGACGCATCAATTTAAATCTGTCAATCTTCACACCTTCACACTAGTTTTCAGTTCGCTCGCCACAATGTGGCAAATATTCACTATGGATATTGATTTCTAAATCACAGACTCCAACCTCAGAGGCGAGGAAACCAATCAATAAAGATGCAAAAAATGTTTTTAAAAAGTACAGCTATGGATTAACCGGTTACTGAAAACACAACAGTGGACTAGATACATGAAAGTAAATGAGATAAATATAGATTAACTGCAAGGTGATAAAAGTTCACTATTAGTTCATCCAGGATACTATTTGACCTGAGCCTGATTTTTCATACTGTATATCCGAGACTCTAAGCTTTCAACGCGATAAAATCATACGCTCTGCCTTTTAACTGAAATCAGCCTCAAACCAGGGATCAATAACATCCCTGTTTTCCCACCACTGCTCTTCTTTACAAGCTGTTCAAGCAGATAAAACTGTGAGTGAGAGAAAGAGAGATAGAGCAAATGTGTTTGTGTTTCAGTGTGTGGGAGAGAAAAGCAGAGAGAAAGAGGTAGAAGCACATTAGGTCCCAGGCTGGAAAAGAGCTTTGATTGCTGGAGCCTGACAGGCCTGCGCTGCATTAGTGCACTGATAGCTGCAGATAAAGTGCTTGGGAAGATTTTCCACAAACAGAAACTCAATCCATCAAAGATCTTCAGAGGCACAGAGGGAAACGAAGTGTGCTTATATTAAAAGCACCACGGCGGCTGATTGTACGTAGTTCGACATCTCGTTGTGCAGCGTTACTTCAGAGTTATAACCTCTATAATCAACCGAGTTCCGATTAATGCCTTGTTGAACTCGCAGTCATTTTCAAATCAGCTTCATTGTAGTCCGACCCCAAAAAGACCATGTACCTGGGTGTAATTCTGTTAAAAATGTCAAGAAGTGTAGACGAAAATGTCAAGAAAACACAATAGGATACTATACGAAGCACTAGATACAGTATACGTGCAAGAAATTGCACGTGTAATACACCCATCATTTGAACAGATTTAAAGTGCTACAAAACGGTTGCTAGGAAACTGGGAACCATTGAGCAAAAGCTAATGACTGAGGCACAATTTAGCTAGCTATCATTAGCCATTAAGTCTTTTATATAAAGAGAGCAAAAGTAAAGTGACCATAGAAACAACACAAAGCCATTCCGAACAGCAAAACTGACCTCAGATTCGGTGGTAATTTACTAAGAAAAGAGCCCCTATGGCTAAAGGACACTATTACTACACTGAACATTGGGAACTAACTGCACTTGGCTAACTGAAGTAGTGAATATCACAAAATTAAGTCACTCATATGGAATTTTCTTATACAGTCCAAGCTGAAACTATTGAGAGCGAATCTTACTGCTGAGGAGTGGTTTGCATCTCGTGGTATGGCCTCTATATTTCTGCTCTCGAAGTCTTCTTCAAGCAGTGGATTGTGATACCTTCATCGCTGCCCTGTGGTGGTTTTTGGTGATTGTTGACTGTTGTTTTTGGGGTTTTTCTTCACAGCTCTTTTCTTCACAATATTACTGTCATCAGCTGTTGTTGTTTTCCTAATGCTCAATGTTTGTTCAATGCCTCTGATTCATTTCCCCTCTTTTCTCAGCTTCAAAATGTCTTGCTTTTCTCCCATAGACAGCTCTCTGATCTTCATGTTGGCTTAACCTATTTAACAATAAATGCAGTCTCCGCAAATGAAACTGAAGGCTAAAACAAGGAATAGATGTTCAGAGCTTTTTTTTATTGTTTAAACAAGCAATCTAACAGGACACACCTGGGTAACAAGAAACACCTGTTAGTCACATGTTCCAATATTTTTGCTCGCCCACAAATTGAGGTGGTCTGATACAAAATGTGCTACGTTCTATGTCGTCTAACACATTTCCATATAACCACCAGGAAATAAAAGCTGAAATTCTAAAGTCTCTTCTCATATTCATGTTTTGATCTCCAACTCAAATGTTTTGAGTCTACAGCAAAAACAAATGAACCGGCCTTGCCGTTCCAATAGTTTCGGAGGGGACTGTAGATTCAGTAAGATGACTCCACTTGGACATAGAAAACATTAGAAGTTTAAAATTGATGAATTAACCCCAAGTAGCTACTAGTAACATAGAAACATAACCTTATAAGATATTTCAGTATAATATATATTTATCAAATAAAAAAAACAATACTGTAGTTTTTCTTTTCGAACAAATTGCTGATCCCATAAGCATTTTGAATAGAAGATCAATCAAACAAACAAATGTATAGATTTCTGTAAGGAGATGTTTCTGGAAGGAGTCTCCAGTGTCAGTGCTCTGACAAATTAAAAAGAGAAAAAAAAAAAACAGACTGGTGAGGGAATGACTCTAATGTAAGTCATAATAGGAACTGAATTGTTTTGCGAATGTTCCATAGTATTAAACGCAACTATCCATCCATCCATCCATCCATCCATCCATATATTTTCCGTACCGCTTATCCTATGCAGGGAGTCTGGAGCCTATCCCAGGGAACTCGGGGCACAAGGCGGGGGACACCTCAGACAGGCTGCCAACCCATCACAGGGCACAAACGCATGCATCTTCACACACTACAGACAATTTTGGAAATGCCAATCAGTCCACACCGCATGTCTTTGGACTGGAGGAAGAAATCAGAGTACCCGGAGGAAACCCCCAAAGCATGTGGAGAACATGTCAACTCCGGGCAGAGGCAGGATTCGAACCCCCAACCCTGGAGGTGCGAGGCAAACGTGCTAACCACTAAATACAACTATAAATGGATAAAAACTACTACGTGTCATTCTTTAATACATTTTTTTTAAAAATAGAATTGTTTGCAGATTTCTTTGGTATAAGAGGAATAAAATACGTTTGTTGATTACATTTCTATAAGAGCATATCTGATTGCTATAACACAGCAACAGTGAAATTACACAGTTAAACATGCACTCACCGTATAATCGGTGTCACTGTAGTCTGAAAACACAGCTGATATGGAAATTGCGCAATTGTACTAAAATGTCAGACGAGCACCAGCGGCGAAGGAAGGCTCCATAGTGAGTATATTTATTTAATTATACGAAATGTAAAAGGTAACATTTACACTGTATGGCAGTATAATAGCGCGAAGCTGCATTGATGGAAATTAGTATTTCTAATGGCAGTAGGTGCGCAGTGTGTTATACAGCGAGCCATGAGCTGGAAAATTGTTTTTCTCTTCTCCACTCTGGTCAGAGTCACGCTGTTGCTTTAATTCTTTTTCCGAAACTGAATCTGCCTTTATTTATCACTCGGTGTACGCTGAGTTGCCAGTTTATTAGATCCTGGATCAATATAGCTAATCAACTAGCAGCTCCGTGTATGCGTGAAGTACTGTGAATGATCATGAAACTTGTTTGGGAATAACTATTCAGAATAAATGGGAATCCAACGACCAAGGGAAGCGTAATTATTATACAGGCGCTCCATTTTATGCACACATATTTTATTCTCCGAATTTTATTCCTAACACGCGTGTTAATTCTCCCACAGCGGGACAGAACCAGGCAATTTTTCTCTATGATGCTGTGCTAATTTCTGTTAATTTCCAAGCAACAGGAAACCTACATTTTCTTTATGCATGGTTAGATTTAGAGGGAAATACCTTATGTGTATGTAGTTGTGTGCGTATGTGAGAGACAGCGAGAGAGAGAGAGAGAGAGAGAGAGAGAGAGAGAGAGAGATCAGAAATTCTACTGAGTGACGTCTATTAAGACGAGTGAGTGAGGGCGAGTGAATGCGAGGACGTTTTTCACACATTACAATGGAGACACAACGGAAATGTTTAAATAATATCTGTTGTTTGTCTCGTCGTTAACTTTTAATTGTCTCAAAATGAATGTGGATGACAGTTTAGCTATCTACCTTAAAAACATGCTGTAATCATTAACACCGAATTATTAACATTATATACCATTTGTGAATAAACTTAACTAGTGTTTTGGCTCAGCTAGCTAGCTACATTATCATACATGCGCTAACATAAAGCAAACCAACTCGTAGTTAACTAGCGTTAGCAAAGTTAGCTCGCGCGCAAAAACGTTGAGCCGATGAGATAGCTACAAATAAAATTCCGTGAAAGTTTGTCAGTGAAGAGAAATATTAATATTAGCTAATATTAATACTAATATTAGCTAAGTCAGTTGGTGAAGTAGCTAATTTTATCATTAGGTAAAAGTTTCAGTTTTATCAAAGGTTTGCTGGGGTTACATAGTTACGTCTCAAATGATATCAACTTTACAAAAGTGAGCTGTTTGCTAGCTAACGAACACGAACCACTAGCTAACTATTATTGCCATGCTAGCTAATATTAACCAAAACCCTAACTTGTAGTTATCTAACATCAGCTAAGTTAGATAAAAGAAAGAATTCATCATTAAGTAAAAGCCTGTTACTGAAGAAAAAAGAAAAAAAAAAACTGTTGGCATTTTAGAGATTTTATTTTTCAAAGATAACAGTATTCTGTTGTTCATGTAGCTAATGTAGCTAATATTAGACTCTTAACTATCTAGACTCTACCTAATTTCAGCTTAGTTAATTGGTGAGTTTTCTAAAATTATCATGAGGTGAAAATGTAAACTTTGTAGAAGGTTTGCTGTCGTTACATAATTATTATTCACATTACTTAAACCTGTGAACAGTTAGCGAACTAACAAACACAAACAAGTAGCTCACTCTCGCTAGTTAACTGTAGTTTGCTAATGTCAGCTAAGTTAGCTAGTGAGGTAGCTATAAACAGAAGTTGACATCTTATACAAGGTTTGATGTTGTTACATAATATTTGTTAGATATAACATACAACTATTAATATGAAATGTCAGCAAGCTAAATAACAGAGACAACTAGCTAACTACTGTTTCCATGCTAAGTAATATGAACTCTGAGCCAACTTGGAGAGTTAGCTGACGTCAGCTAAGTTCATTAAAATAATATATTATTGGGGAAATATTTGCTAGTGAAGGTGAACTGTTGAAATTTTTTCAAAGGTTTATAGTTGATGTTTAATTATGACTGAACGGAATAAACCTATCTGATGTGAGATGTTAGGTAGCTAGCACCATGCACTATTATCAGCATGCTAACTAATATTAACTGAAACCACAACTGGTAATTAGCGAATGCTGGCTAAAGTTAGTTACCTAGCAACTAGGTCGGTGAAAATACACCATATGATGTTTGATTTCCAGTGTGTCGTTATATAAATGTCTCAAATGAAGAAAGTTGGCAATCAGAAAATCGGTTGTTGGAATGCTGGAGATTTTTCCGCACGGCCTTGCGCTTCACATCATCAGTCTGAGGTTCCGCAGTTAAAATCGATTCTATTGGGAACATAGAAAAGCCATTTTGAGTGGATTTTGATATTAAAGTTATTAAAATGCATTTACGTGTCAGCCAGCATTTTGACATTGAAGATAGAAGGGAAACTGAGTAAAGAGGGTGAATCAAAAGGCATGACAGGATCGAGGTCTCAAGCTGCGTGCGTGTGTGTGTGTGTGTGTGTTACCTCTTTGCATATTCCATTATAGCAACACAGACTTCGTGGAAAAGCTGTGCATCTTTCCCTAACCTCACACAAGCACCTGCTCACACACATGCAGCCATCGCCTGTTGATCAGATAGCCGCCGTAACTAATGAAAAGTACCGTGGAAGTGACAGAAAGATTAATGAAGTTTCCCAGGCCGCACTCCTGCGGGGACGGCGGCGCGTTAAACGCTATCCGCGGTGACAAATAATGCACCTTCTCAGCGCTGACACCTCCGAGTCAAGGTTAAAAAACACATTTGGCCAGCAGGAGAGGAGCGCCGTCCACTCCGAGAGCCTCTGCTAGCGCAGATATGGAATGAATAGATTTACTCAAAGAGCTTCTGGTGATGGAGGAACAGGGGATTGTGGGAAAATGCAGAAGAAATCGGGGTGAACTGGAAACAGGAGTACAGCAATGATGACAAGTAGTGTTGTCATCTCAGCCTTGTACCTCAAATGATTTGATCAGCCAAGACTGGTTTGGTGTCCAACTTTTGCACGTGTGGCTAATGGAGCTAACAAATAACGGACATGTGTCTGACCGAAAAATTGACATTTCTGCCTCAAACTATAGCCATGCAAGCCCAAGCCATGACACTACCTCCACCATGTTTCACAGATGAGCTGAACAGATCGTTTTTTTCTCCAAACTTTAGCCTTTCCATCGCTTTGGTAGAGGTTAAACTTGGGTTGTGGATTGTGATACCTTGTGATACCCTTGCCCTGTGGGGAATGTTGGTGATGTCACTGACTTTTTTTGGGGGGGATGGTTCTTCACAGCTCTTACAGTGTTTGTGTCATCAGCTGTTGTTGTTTTCCTTGGCTGACCCATTCTGTTTCTGTTGCTCAATGCACCATTGGATTCTTTCTTTCTTTTTCAGGACATTCCAAATTGTTGTACTGGCTATGCCGAATGTTTCTGCAATGCCTCTGATCGACTTTCCATCTTTTCCCGGCTTCAAAATGGCTTGCTTTTCTCCCATAGACAGCTCTCTGATCTTCATGTTGGCTTATCCTTTTGACATAGTTTTGCAGCGTCTACAGCAAAAACAAATGTATTGGACTTTCCCTTCCAAAAGTTTCGGACGGGACCGTATTGGTAAGTTTGTAAAGACTATGTTACAAAACTGGTTATTTAAAAAGATGTACAACCTGAACATTTTGAAGTTACATTTTCCGTTCAGTTTAGTGAGAACGTTTAGACTAACATTACCAGAACGATTGTTGTTATCTAACTGGAAACACCGTGTGAGCAACATTCTAATAACTTTGTCAAGTGTTTTTAGAACGTTGCAGGAACGTTGTTTATTGGAATGTTACAACCTAACCCTCTTAGAAGCTGTTGAAGACTGTTGTCTGTCTTAAGCAAATACCTGCCTATTAGAACATGAAGTAAATATTGACTAGGTTCTAAGATGGTTAGGGTTGTAATGTTCCTGCAACGTTCTAAAAACATATGTTGTAATAACGGTTTGCTTCACAAGCACTGTTATTTGAACGCGCACAGCGTAAAACACTTATCCGAATATACACTCATAAACGTCAAAGTAGAATGACAAACTTAACAACGTGAGCAAATACCTAGCTAACAGAGAATGTTATTTAAACGTTCAATAAATATTCAAATGGTTCTAAGAGGGTTAGGCTGGAACGTTCCAAAAATAAGGTTAAATATAAAATGGGTCTTTTTGACCTGAACAGAACATAAAGGTTAATTCAGTCTGTGTCTAGTGTTGACGTGTGATCTGTGTTGTGTCCGTCATCACAAGTGTTCACGGGAAGTGTTCACAGTCTTTCGACTGGAACGGAAAATCCGATCCGATCTCGTCCAAAAATCTAAATCCGCCGAGACAGTGAGGACTTTTTTCCCTTTTGGATAATGTTCTAATCATAAATGAAATGCATTTTTCTGTCTCCTTCTCTCACTCTGTTGGTGTGTGTGTGTGTGTGTGTGTGTGTGTGCACGTGCTGTGTGGCCAACTTCTCCTTTGGCTAAGCCTCTCATTTGCAGTCGAAAGGTGTGGGCCAGCTTTGTAGCGGTCAATTCCTCCTGACCTTCAGCTGTATTATGTCGAAGCAATGGAGGAGATCTAAGCAGAGACAAGCAGCCGGTCAAAAGGAGTCTGGACACACACACACACACACACACACACACACGCACACACGCACGCGCGCATGTCTGCAGTATCCGTTCAGGGTGTTTGGGGACGTTGTAGGGATTTGTTGTTTCGTGATTGATGCAGGTTCTGTTCTTGAAGAACAGTGATGGAGTGACGGAGACAGAGAGAGGTTAAAGTTGAGACCTGAAATTTCGAGAAGTATCCCTTTGCCAAGACATGTTTGGTGTCAACTTGAAATACAATGCTAATAATGCTAACAGGTAATGAAAGCTTAAGGCTAACGAATTCGAAAAACAAAACATCGCAGTCTTTTTGCTCTGTACCATTTAAACCACGCACTCTTATTAATTACTACATGCAGTTTTGCACTCGGGTCTCCTTTAGTGAACAGTGGACTAGCTCAACAAACAGACTTCATATAAAAACCACAATGAACTTTCTTTTACTTTCACACGATCCGTCGTTACCCAGATGAGGACGGGTTCCCTTCCGAGTCCGGTTCCTCTCAAGGTTTCTTCCTCATATCGTCTCAGGGAGTTTTTCCTCACCACCGTCTCCACCGGCTCGCTCAGTACGAATAAATCCACACTCTTAAAATCTCTATCCTGTGTTTATATGTTTCTGTAAAGCTGCTTTGAGACAATGTCCGTTGTTAAAAGCGCTACACACATAAAATTGAATTTTCCCGGTTACACAACTGCACTATTTGAACATGTAGTATCAGCACATTTATAGAAGGGACGTATTTATAATTATACTATTCGTTGTTACCCAGATGAGGACGGAATACATGATTCCTGCCATACATATATGACCTGTTATAACATGTGTATAGAGACATTATGAAGAAAAATAAACCTTGCAAGGAAGTTCATAGACGTACGTAGTAAATACAGGATTTCACTGAGCTGAACATGTGAATCGAAGAGGGCTTTGGCTGATGTGTCGTGATGATGTCACATGACGCGTCTTGGCCCAATTCTAGCTCCACCGAATACTGCGGAGTTTACTCGATTTTGCGTGCATTTCTGCAAAATCGCAAAATCACGCAATCCTGAAAGGACCGGTATATACAGTACTGTAGTTGACTCTAAAGTAACGAGTGTGTGTGAAGGTGTGTGTCGCTTCCAGGGTGTATTCCTGCCTCGTATCCAGTCATCTAGCGAGAGGATGAGGGAACGAAACCGATTATCCTATATAAGTATTATACAGTTATTCATCTTAAAGCATATTATTCAAAGACGTTGTCATTGTTGTAAGGCGGCATCTTCTCTTGGTTATGATTTATTTAATATCCACGCTCTCGTCACTTGATTGACAAATTCAGCTCACCTCCTGCGACTTTCCTCCTGTGATTAATCGACATAACCCATTTCTGTCAATTAATCAAGGACGACGTTCTGTCAATTAATCAAGAGACGGCGTACAGCTTGAACAGCAGAAGGAGAGAAAGAGGAGAGGAGTGAATGAGGCAGTAAAGAAGGGACGAAGAGATGAGAGAGAAGTGAGGGAAAGGTGGGTGGGAACAGAAGAAGGTAAAGACAGACCAATGGAGAACGAGTAATCAGAAAAAGAGTGGAGAGAGAGAGAGAGAGAGAGAGAGAGAAAGGGTGAGAAAAGACAAGCCAATGCAGACAGAGCGCGAGTACACACAGATAACGAGGGAGTAAGGAAGAGAAGTAAAAAGAGAGAGAGAGAGAGAGAGGAAAAAGAGGCTGAGAGGGAAGAAGAGAGACATATTCAGAAAGAAACAAAGAGACAAAAATAGAGAAATAAAGAGAGATAGACAGACAGTGGGAGAATAAGACAGACAGACAGAGAGAGAGAGAGAGAGAGAGAGAGAGAGAGAGAGAGAGAGAGAGAGAGAGATAAGCAACAAGAAATGGTAATGAGCAGTAACAGATAAAGCCAGAACAACCGAGACAGATAATGAGGAAAAGAAAGATGGAGAAAGGGGGAGAAAAGGAGTGAGAGAAAGAACAAGGGAGAGGATGAGAAAAAGAGTGATAAACAGAGACATGACATACCAGCCCAGAGAGAAAAATAAAAGACAGATGGAAAATAAAAGAAGGGATGAAGAGATGAGAGAGAAATGAGGGAAAGGAGAGTGGGAACAGAAGAAGGTAAAGACAGACCAATGGAGAACGAGCAAGAGAAAAAGAGTAGGGGGGAGAGAGAGAGAGAGAGAGAGAGAGAGAGAGATAATGAAGAGACATCCCTTTTATTGGCATTGTCAAATATCTACAATTTTAGTAAAGAAAAAGAAAGAAAGAATCAGAAAAGAGATTTATATTAGAGATTAATAAAACATAATTACAAAGGAGAAGAGAGAGAATAAGAGACAGAGAGAGAGAGAGAGAGAGAGAGAGAGAGAGAGAGAGAGAGAGAGAGAATGAGAAAAGGCGAGAGACAGAGAAGCCAATGCAGACAAACAGAGAGCGAAGAGACACAGATAACAAGGGAGTATGGACAATATAGAGAAATAAAGAGAGATAGGCAGACAGTGGGAAAGTAAGAGAGAGAGCGAGAGAGCGAGAGAGAGAGAGAGAGAGAGAGAGAGAGAGAGAGAGAGAGAGAGGAGTGTTGAAAGCAGTAGACAGCAGATGCGGAAAACCAGAACAAGGGAGAGACTGAAAGAGAAAAAAGTGGAGTTTGGACGAGGTGCACTGTACATACGTACACACACACACACACACACACACACACACGCACACCAGGAACACTCGGACGAGAGAATGAGAGAGAGTGTGTGAGAGAAAGAGAGAGAGACAGTGTGTCAGAGAAAGAGAGCGAGAAAGAGAGAGAGAGAAAGAGAGAGAGAGAGTGTGAGAGAAAGAGAGAGAGAGTGTGTGAGAGAAAGAGAGAGTGTGTGAGAGAAAGAGAGAGTGAGTGTGTGAGAGAAAGAGAGAGAGAGTGTGTGAGAGAAAGAGACAGAAAGAGAGTGTGTGAGAGAAAGAGAGACAGAAAGAGAGAGAGACAGCGTGAAAGACAGAGTGAGAGTGTGAGAGAAAGAAAGAGAGACCGAGAGCGAGAGAGAAGGAGAGAGAGTGTAAGAGAAAGAGAGAGAAAGAGAGAGAGAGATTGACGGAGGAGGGACAAGACGGTGTTGTGGCAGCGCGTGCGGCGGTTAAACCACACACGCGCTCTGTCTCTCCTTCAGAGCACCGTCTCCCTCTCTGACACACAGTCTCTCTGACACACACACACACACACATACACACACACACACACACATACACACACGCGCGCGTGCTGAGAGCATGGAGCGTCCGTCGGCGTCTCCAGCACGCGACCAAGCCGGAGAGCTGCGCGCATAACGGATTATGGAGCGCAGCATGTTTCTGGGTAAGTGAGAACAATACACACACACACACACTCTCTCTCTCTTTCACACACACACCGTCTCGTCCATCACTTAACAGCTGTGCGTTTCAGCCTCAGTGGAAATCTGGAGGTTTGAGTGTTTGCTTGCTGCTTCTTGTTTTCATTTATTAATTCAAAACATTCTTATTTTATCAATGCATGTTGATTTATTTGTCCTTATCCAGAACTGAGTGTCATTAAAAGTACAAGGGCTTTTAAGGAAAGGGCTGCAAACAAAACAAATGCAGTCCATCAGCCAAAACATGTCTGGAGTCTCAAGTTTGCTCTTTTCATTTCGAAGCTAATGTTTCTAACAAATAAAGGTGTATATAAAGTGTAATAAAGTGTATAGCCTCCTGTTTAGCACTGTAAACGTGCTCAGTGTATCAGACCTGTCTCACACAGTTCTCTGGAAGACCCTTGAAGCCAGCAGTACATTGCTTACATAAGCAGTAGATTTAGGAGGTGTGGCTTGCTGAAAGTTGGAAGGCGGAGTTATACACTTGGACCGATCGGGTCCGAAAATATAGCAAACGTTGTCCACTTACTGGGAATTTTTTCAAGGCTATTTACGTCGATCCTTCGCCGTCCTGTACGTCCCATGATCCTGTGCGTATAAGAGCAATTTTTGTATAGGTATAAGTTTTGGTCCATTTTGGTCATTTGCCAATTCACACTCACTTATCATACGACAGCAACCGGCCGGGGACGGCGAAGGCGAACACGTTACACGTCAGCTACCTCTAAAACACGTGAAGCCAAGCAAACACACTCGGAGAAAAGCTCTATCTGCCCTCTTACGCATACTTGAGCTCACAGATCACCATGATTGGCTAGTGTTGCTGTGATTGACAGGGGAGAGAGTATGGCACCTCCCACCCACGGAGCACAGACATGGACAGCTGTGCCACCATCAGGATTTGAACTCGCGATCTCCTGATGATTCATCATTTTATTTGTTTTTGTTTTTTTAAACAAAACTTATTCTATTTTACATTATATTTGTGTAGGTTTTTTTTTTTTATCTCCTTCTGCTTATTTTTGTACTTATTTTTTACTCCATCTTTTATTTCATCCTTGTGAATTCTATTATATTACTTTTTTTATCATATGATATGTACTGCTCGATTTTTGCAGCACTTTGAGCCACCACATGTATGAAAATTCTCTATAAATACAGTTCTTATTCTTCTGCTTGTTATTATTATTATTATTATTATTATTATGATTACTCAATCAAGCCTAACTGATGTATCGTTACTGTGCGTTCAAGTCCTCCTGGGAAGTTCGTATTTACGAGTTAGGAAGTCGTACTTATGATATCAGGTGCATTCAAGTCACTTTAGTCGGAGCGAGATGGCGATAAGCCTTCTCTTAATTAACTACAAAAAAATACAGCAAGGTTTTTTTTTAACTCTACGTCTAGAAAATGAGGAACAAAGAACGTGCATCAGGTCTGTTGATTTTTTATTTAAAAAAAAATGTTTTTAATCAATTTATGAATCCGCTCTAAACTTTATCGTTACATATTATATCGTAATTGTATAATTGCAAAAGACAAATTGCTGTTGTATTTTGTGCACGCAATTAGCTTGTTTAATTGTAACTAAAAAAACCGCAAACACATAATAACTGAAATCAGCTCCTCAGACGAGTAAACATTCAATTTCAACAAATTTACCTTCAGCTACAGACGCCGCATTCATCGATTCCTCCGTGTTTTCTTACTGACACGCCCCAACTCGGAAACTCTGAGCTGAAAGAAAATTCCAGAGTTTCCCCACTCGTAATTCCGACTTTGCGCTGGGGTTCACGTGCGTCCGACTCGTAAATACGATCTTTCCGTCATGACTTGAACGTACCATTACCAATAGTGCCTGTTAGCATATGTTGTCAGTATCTTGCTAACGTTGAAGCCTGCTTCAAACCATTTTCTTAAAGGTTCCTATGTAGCCAATGCCTCAAGACAGCTTGCTTGTGTTTTGACCACGCCCATAATTCCAGTTTGAATATTTGAGTACTCCAGTGTTTGATTATTTTCCCCAAAATTAGCATATCGTGTATGAGAGTAGCATGGACTACGATCGGACACGTGACCTTGCATTGATTAAAAAGAATAGAGAACTTTTTGCTTGAAACTCAGCCATAATGGAAGTCTAAGGACACTTGTTAAGGGAGTCAATAAACATTTTTATAATAATAATAATAATAATAATAATAATAATAATAATAATAATAATACGTTAATGTGTCTACAGTAACAACATGCTCAAAAGGTTTGTTATTTAACAAAGAATCAAAGGTTTTGTTCTTTTCTGTGACGAGACATTTGTTTAACATTTATGGAAGGAGTCTCCAGTATCAGCTTTGTAAATAATCAGCTGTGGTGGGGATGGAAACAGACGGAAATTTGTAAAGAAAACGTCTAAATCTGTATAAAAAGATGCTACTTGTTTTTCAGACGGAAGAATACATTTCATTGCGTTATCAACATTTGTAAGACGTTCTCTCGTATCTGTCCAGGAACCTTCTGAAAACGGTTTTAAAACGAGGTTCCCCGCAACCTAAGGTGAATGTTTACATCATAATAACAATAATAATTGAAGAAAAAAAAACAACCCTGGAATGTACCTAGTACATTTTGTAGACCATTTTTATAACGATAAAAATGGCCATAAACTTTGCACATTGAACATTCTCAGAAATAATGTTACAATAACCTAAAAATAACGTTATGGGAACGTTTGGGAAAGGTTCTTGGAATGTCTAATAGTTAGTTAGGTTTAATTGTTAAAGTATAATGGGTGTAGCTTTGAATTTCAGTTCTGTAATGGAAAATGTCTATATTTATTGACAGACTTCAACAACTACTCGTAAAATTTATCTTATAAGTGAGTTTTGCATAAATACATGAGATTATTTCTGACTCTTTGGTTCTCAGTACGGTCATTATTATTATGCAATGGATAAAGATCAGGTTGGGGAAAAAAAAGCTGTATTCCTTTCAAAGAAAAAGAAAAATCCTGCTCGACTACTGTACATGTTCCTCTATACACATTAGGTATTGATATTGATATTGCTTGTTTGTGATGCGATTATTCCTGGCATGATGTTTAGTACACACTCTTTAAACAGCTGTACTTCCATGAGTGTGTTGAATCGTGTTTTGTAACACGCAGTTGTTCCTTGAAACCCCTCCCGTCAGTGTTATCGGTGCAAACAACAACAAAAAAAAGTTTACCCGCAGGCCCTTAAAAATAATCCTGTACAAGAAATGAGCCGTGCTGAAATGATCTCATGCTGCGGGCACGGTCGTCTTATCTGGATCAGTGCTCGGGGCTGGGAGCACAGTTACGGTGCCGAGGTGTGTATGAACCGGCTCCCTGTGGGATTCTGTGGTCAGTGCTAATAGTGTTTAAACATAGCATAGTGTGCATCTAATGACTAAGCACAGAGCAGAGTAGTGAACACCTGCAGTCAGCTATAAGGTGCTCGTCTCACGTGTGTGTGTGTGTGTGTGTGTGTGTGTGTGTGTGTGTGTGTGTGTGTGTGTGTGTGTGTGTGTGAATCTGAAATGAGATAGTTGTAACCAGGTTCTAAGGGTCACTGTGCACACGTGGTTTAACTGTATTTTATATAGTAGTTAATCACAGGAAAACATGAGACTGTGGAATGGCTTCCATTTTTGAGCAGTTGAATAGAGACGTGTCGTTTGCGAATGAGTCAACTCTGATTCTTAGGGACGTGTCGTTTGGGAATGAGTCGACTCTTTGATTCGGCTCTTTTAGGTGATCGTCGGGAGCCGAAGAGCCACTTTTTTGGAGTCTTGTGCTGCTTTGGCTGCAAATGTATCAGTAGTCTATATGCACAAATCTCTAATGTCACCGCAAGTGCAAAACATCCAGTGAAACGTACGAACTTTGATCTCAATTTATTAGTATATAAATTTCAGCTCGTTTCACGGATTTCACGGGGTTTTTTTATCACCAAAATTTGTTGCGGGGTTTTTTTTTTGTGAATTTTTTTTTTTTAGCGGAAAACTATTTGAATCGGCGAAGTTGGATTCGCATGAAATTGTTCCGCAGTGATGTTTGTTGGTAAATGAGGCTTTTTAGCCGTACTCGTGTTCGACACGTAAAACGAAGAGGGCTTTGGATGAGCGCATGTCGTGATGACGTCACATGACGCGTCTTGGCCCAAATCTGCAGAAAATCTGCGGTAATTTTGAAAAACTGCAGGCTTCTCCGTATATATTGTGGTGTTCACATGATTTTGCGGTCATTTCTGAATCGTTAAATCCTGGAGGAACTCGGAGTTCACCTATGTGTGGTTGAGGTAGTGCGGGGTTTCACAGCTGCTTGTAATGATATGGTATATATATATATATATATATATATATATATATATATATATATATATATATATATATATATATATATATATATATATATATGATGTAATGAACATCAAAACAAAATGATTCCTTTTCCAATTCTACTAAATGAATGTTTTTCAGCAGGCACTATACTATAATGGTGCAGGAATCATCGATAAATAAAGATCACTGACTTTAGGATCTGTTTGAGAGCCGGAAGAGTCGATTCATATCGTTGAGCTGAACCGTTTGCCTTGACTCACTGAAACGAGTCAGTTTTAAAAGTGTGAAAGTCTCTTTTTCTTGGCTGACAGGAGTGGAACCTGATGTGGAACCTGATGTGGAACCTGACGTGGAACCTGAAGTGGTCTTATCCTGTTGTAGATCATCTGCCTCACGGTTAAACTTGCTGTGCATTCTGAGATGCTTTTCTGCTCATCACGGCTGTAAAGCGTGGTTGTTTGACCAGAGTGCTGAAGCTTTTTCTGACCTCTCTCATCAACAAGGCGTTTCTGCACATCAGTCGCATCGAATCGGTATTGAAATTGAGATTGTGAAAAGGAAAAGCGTTATTCTTTCCTAGCGTGGCTGACTAGTCAGGTGGAAATGCAATAACACGGTTGTGGTGTCCATCAGAATTTGATTAAAAAGATATGACACCGTGAGTTAATATTATTTTTCTCGCCCATGAGTATAGTGATGTAATGAAAAATCAGAAGACATTTAGAGGTGGGAAAAACTCATTGTACATGTAGAACATTTAAATATGCCATTTTTACAAATAGGATTTTTTTTTTCCGTTGTCGAGCTGAGTGCAAAAGCAAAGAGAAATTCAAAATCCTGAAACATGACTCTCAGATAATGAACTCTTTCAGCAGCGCTTCTTAAAAACCTTAATTCTGTGGACTTTTCAAATGGGAAGTGCTTCAGAATGCATTTACTAAGAGTGCGTAATGCGTCACGTTATGCTAATGCTAGCCGAGAGACTAACAGTTGTTTTTCTCTGTTCTACTTGCATCAGTGTGTGTGTGTGTGTGTGTGTGTGTGTGTGTGTGTGTGTGTGTGAGAGTGTGTAAGTGTAAGGCTTCACGTTCCACAGTTAGCGCTGCAGACGTGCATCTATTACGAAGGTGTCATCTTCGTCCCCGCAGACATCATTTTCTTTTCTCATCTTATTATGATCGGCACATCCGAGAGACGAGATGGGAGTTTGAGCAAGAGCGAAATTCTCGCTCGTGTTCTTTCTCACAGCCAAAAACGCACATTAGACTAATGCATCAAGGTCAGGGCAGGAGCTGTGACAGTGAGCGGGGTTTTAGTGATGGATGTAGCGTCTGTTTCCCAAAGGCAGAGAGTCAGGGTGTGTGTTAAGTTTGCGTGAAGCTCCCCACCCCCCACCCCCCCATCTGGTACAATGAGTTCTGCAATCACCTCTGGATTTGGTTCAATTCCACTGGGGTGTGACTGCACACATCTGTAAGAGAAAAAAAAGAGAAAAAAAAGGGAGGACTGGGTTTGAAACAAAAACACTTTCCTAAATTCCATTGCGACTTTATGGCATCATTTCTAATATGAGGTTATGTTTGTTTTCACTGACTCTCTGCTTCAAATCAGCGTGTATTGTATAAAAAATATTTTTCAACACCGATTTTATGGCCAGTTGCAGCAAAGGAGGCGTGGCCTGTATGCCAGTAAGTCCTAGTGAAGAGATGTGGCCTTTGTGAATGCCAGTTGCAGAAAAGGAGGCGTGGCCTGTATGCAAGTAAGTCCTAGTGAAGAGGTGTGGCCTTTGTGAATGTCAGTCATAGTAAATAACGTGCGGCCTTTATTTCTCAGTTCTGTTGAAGAGGCGTGGCCTCCGTTGATGCGACCTCTTATAGACTCTTAAGTGATTTTCTGTCAGAAATGTTATTTTCAGCACGAAGACATCTCATTGGAATGGCATTACATATGTTCTATAGCTAGCTGTGTAGTTTATATAATGGAAAGCTCACTAGCCAAATGTTAGAGAAGCAGGGTAACCATAGCAACCATTGGCTGTTTTAAATATCTTTTTCTTACATTGGATCATCTTGCAAATCGAATTACACAGGATGCTGCTACTGACCACAGCTGTTTAAAGCTTATCATGACTTGTTAGAATTATATAAATGTACTCATGCTAATTACTGTGTCCTAGTTTCCAGTTGTCGTTAGCCACATGAGCTGATTCGGGTTGAAGTATTCATATACGTCCCTGCTGTGTGGTCTGTCATTACTCATTCGGCCAGACCACACGACGTCCACTTCACTTTAAGCACACCATCACCGATCGAGCCCAAACCCTCTTTCTCAGAAGTGCAGGGGAATCCCGAGTGTGTTTTTAGCCACGTCCTGAAGTTAAGCTGTTCAGGACGAAGTGTGTTTTCTGGACAGCGTTCGTTCCCTGGCGACAAGTTCCTGCGGGTTTAGTGTACTCGTCCCGAGAGAAGCACGCAATAGAAGTGCAGATTTACGGCGCGGCTAAAGCCGGCCGGACGTTTTCCACATTACAGCTTGGTGGGAAGAAAAAAAAAACAATGTTGTAAAAGACAGTCTCATGCAATGGGCATGGTGTCAGAATCCCACCATAACGACCCAGCTTTCTACTCGAGTTAATAAGCCATACAGCCCTTAATCCAAATGGCTCTCCTCCAACAGCCATGTTGGAGTTTATAAAATGGGGGTTGCAACACACACACACACACACTCACACTAGTTCTCCAAGACAACACACCCTGTTGGTTATGGGAATTTTGCAAGGGTCCATGTTAGAAACCATATCTAAAGCAAAGTGTGTTTGTGTAAAAGTCAGAGGCTTATAAAAGAACTCTGTAATTCTGACTTCTATCCTATATTACTGTTCTGTTCTCATCATCAGGAAATGTTAAATATAAGTAAAAACTCTATTGTAGGGTTGTGCATAGACCCTTTAAAAGATCCCTCAGAGGTACAACCAAGAACCTTTCAGGAACCGTATTTTTTTTAAAAATGTGAACATACAGTATACCAACTTTCACAATTAGAAAAAAATGGTTCTTCAAGGGCTCTTTGAGGGTTAATTGGATAATCAAGAGTTCTTAGCTACCAAAAAGGGTTCTGCTTGGAACCTTTTCAAAGAATCTTTCAGAAACCGTCCCCCCCCCCACCCGAAAAAAAAAAAATGTCCAAACATACAATCTTCAAAAAATGGTTCATGGGATAATTAAGAATTCATAGTTTTCAGGGGAAAAAATGCTTCTACTTGAAATCTTTTCTTATTGGGAAACACTATATTGTAGGGGTCTGCATAGAACCTTTATGGGTTCCTCCAGAGGGGCACTTGAAGAACCATTCAAATTTTTTAATTACCCTTCAGAACCCGCTAAGAAGAAATGTTTCTTAAAGGAGTATTTAAGGGTTCATTGGATAATCAAGTGTTCTTAGTTAGCAAAAAATTTTCTACAAGGAACCCTTTTACAGAAAACTTTACAGAACCTTTTTGCTCCTTAAAAAAAAAGCACTCTTAAAAAAATAGTTCTTCAAGAGTTCTTAAAGGGTCCATTGGATTGTCAAGAGATCTTAACTTCCAAAAAAGGGTTCTACTAGGAACCCTTTCTGATTGGAAAACACTATATTGTAGAGTTATACATAGAACCTTTAAGGGTTCACCAAGTGGGACAACCAAAGAAACTTTAAGGGTTCAAAATTTTCTAAGAATTTCCAAAGAACTCTTTAAGAACCCTTTTCCCTAAAAGTGAACATATACCAATCTACATGTTTAGAAAAAAAAAGGTTCTTTAATGGTTCTTTAATGATTCATTGTATAACCAAGAGTATTAAGCATCCACAAAGGGTCCTGCATGAAACCTTTTCTCATTGGGAAACATTGTGTTGTATGGTTATACTGTACATGGAACCTTTAATGGTGAACACATACCAATCTTACACACTTATAAAAAAGGGTTCTTCAAGGGTTCTTTAACGGTTCATGGGATTATCAGTAGTACATGGCTTCCTAAAAAAGGCTCTATTAGGTACCTTTTCTGGTTGGGAAACACTCTAGAGGTCAACATAGCGTGAGCGTGGAGCTGAGGCAATGCTACGCCAGCATTAGCCCTGTCCATTTTATACAAAAAGTTCATGCAGATGATGAAAAGTCAACAATTATTTTACTTTATACCACATGACGTGTTCCATGAGAGCACGCCAACATCAGAACATTAGAACGCTGATTTAGGTTCCCAGGGGCTTTAATCAATGATGACCAGAATTAATGGGACGCCAAAAGAAATTGCTCCAACCACGTGTTGTTTCCCCCGGAGAAGAATCCTGGCCTCTTGTCCTCCTCTTTTTGGTTCTGTTTTCTAAAGAACTACCCGAGGTGTGTGTTCTGAGACACACTTCTGACCCAACATCATGTAACATCATTGTGAAACTGGTGTGTTTCAGGCCTCAGGCATTTCTCTGCTCGCGTGCAGGCACGCGGCTCGGCCAACAAAGCCGCAGCTCTTAACGTTTTACAACCTTTTCTTTTTTTTTTTCTTTATTCCCCCGTCATTAATGGCTTGCAGAATTTGAAGTGTTATATATTTGAAATCCATCTCGAACTGGTGTATTTTAATACAGGATATGTGCTGCTTTTAGTACCAGTTGTTATTGGTCTCACTTGTTCAAAAAAACGATCTGAAACGCTCTTGTCCTGAGGCGGTGAGCTTTTAATTCCGGACACACAAACTTCGGGTGGTGGTTTTTATAATTCTCCACTCTAACGCCTCTCCCTCCTACGATAATAAAACCGAAGCATTGACTTTTATTTTCCATCTCCCTCTATATGTCCCTCCTGCTGCGTCGGCTTGCTTAATGCACCAGCTTTTGTCTGGTGCACTTAATAAGGACGCGGGCATCGGTCTCGCCGTCTGACATTAAGCACCGCATTATGAAGTGCACTGGATAGTGGAGGTATCTAAAAATATATTAGAATAGAAATGTCTCGAGGAGGATTTCTATTAAGGGGGGGAGGGTTGTGTTTTCTACAGCTTTCCATTAACCGCAATTGTAGTTGATTAGCCAAGATATTAGGTAAGCTAAGAGAACTCGACCATGTGTGCATGTTCTATCTGTTAACCTCACTTCCTTGTGGTTTCTGACATTCCACGACACACTGTTATCTATAAAAGTGGACAAAACGACGCCGTTTGCCGTTGCTACTCATGAAGTAGCTAAGCTATAGCCAAAAAAACACCAAAAAACACAGTAGCTCCACTACAAGGTACTGAGAAAACAGAGCTTACTGCATTGAATCGAAATTGAGGAAAATCAGCTGTGACATTTACATTTTATTGTGCAGCTAATTTACTGCACAAAATAAAACGCACATGCTTTGTACAGGCTATGGTGGCTAACGCTAGCAGATTTAGCTCAGTAACACTAGCTAGCTCTGTAAAAATACAGGGTAGAAAACAAAACTATCACCTCTGGTGGTTTCCAGCGTGTGTATTTTTTACTACTCGAGCTGTGTTCTCTGTGTTTTTCATTACATGAGATGTGTACTTTTTTTTTTTCTTCTCTAGCCTGCAGTAGTTCTGTACTTAGGCTCGAGCTAGATAGTATTAGCATGCCAGGTAAAGCACAAATAATTCACTCTCATTCTATATCACCGTCTAATACACCTCCGTTTATTCACTACTGTCTGTCTGTACCAAGAAAAAAAAAAGTAGATCTGTTTTACTCTTGTAATATACTGTCGGAATCTTTTTGTCTCTCACTCCAGTTTGTTTACGATCTCATGTTATCTTTCTTGCGCTCTCTCTCTCTCTCTCTCTCTCTCTCTCTCTCTCTCTCTCTCTCTCTCTCTCTCTCTCTCCTGATTGGCTCCTGTCTCCTGTCTGTCAGCATATAGTTAGACTTCTTTCGTGCCTATATTTGTGGTGTATTTGAGCTGGCGTATAATATATGTAAACAAATTTCCCTCTAATTCTGACTGGGAGTTACTATTACAGGATTGTTTTAAAAAGAAATCACACCGTAGCTTTAAGGTTCTGTATTTTGCAGCTTAAAGTATTTTAAAACATTACCGTTTTCGTCCATATCATAATGTGACCTGTCCGCCATGATTCATTTCTCCTTAGTTTTCCCTAACATCACAGTGAATGAACGAAGCACAACTTGTTCTTTTTGTTGTTTTTTTTTTTTTTAAATAGACAGCACAGTGCAGTGTTTATGCATAATACTGTGATGTTGCCTATGAACACATTGTTTTTTTATTGAAATCAATTTCGAGAGGTGCATTTTTGCCGGATATCAGATTGTCCTAATATTATACATCACTGTGTTGCTGGATCCTCTCCCATACTCGCACATCTTTTGGAAGAAGTGCCTTTCACTGCTCCAAAAACAGCAAAACCGCCACATCTGGCCTTTATTATTGATCATCCTCCTGATCATGAACAGACGTTCTGCAGTTGACCTACAGAGCTAATCATCTCACCGATATGACGTTTATGATGCTCATGGATCGTGCACGTGACGTTATTGGTATTAAAACGTACGCACACTGGTCGTTGCGTGCCTGAACTCTGTGTACAAATACGCATGTAAAGCCTCAAGGCGGGAAAAAGACAAAAGACGCAGCCGATAGCACTGGTTGGCCAGGCCGACCTCACGTGATTCGAGGCAGTTTTTCGATGGCTGATGATGTCATGTCGAGTAATGTAAATTCATCTCTCTCGTCGCGTCTCACGTCACCTTCATCTGAATTTTAAAAGAGTAGCGTCGCGATAAATTTGTTGGTCCATGACAATTTCGACTCCTTTTCTCTCTGTCTCAACTTCTCCCACTGCTTTGTCTTCCTTCAGGGATTTATACGCAGGTTAGTAGACAATCCTGCAATACTGCTAATAAAAATATTACTTTCTGTTCTTCCATCTTCTTCCCGTCTCTCACACCTCATGTTTACGTTCAAGTCAAAACGGAAGTTTTGTGGCTTTTAGTATGAATATGCCAGTGTAAAGGTTCTCTATAATGCTAGTGTGCTCCAAAACAATGACAAAACTCGCATTTAGAAGATATACAGTATGCAGTCAAATGCTACGGTCTCTCTCTAGCACCAATACGGACCGACAATTTTGATGACATCATTCTGCACTTCGGCTTCGCATCAGATTTTCCGTCCAATGAAATGCTCTCTAGAATCTGAAGTGTCCACCCCCCAACAGTTCTAAGTTTCCTGGCTGTGAGGTAAGCTAAACGCTATTGGCGATTTAAAAAGTGGGAGGAGCCACTTGCTATGTCCCGCCCTGACTTCCTGTTTCAGTGGAAATTACGTCAACACATCGAGTAATGCTGCGTGGTTCAAGGCGCTTCACGGGGACTTTAACGAGTGACATGTACGTTATCTCTTGTTGTTGGTGCGTGTGGGCGTGGCCTCTTCAGTGTTTTTTAGTTTTGATGGGAAACCATAGTATCCAGGGGGCACGGTGGCTTAGTGGCTAGCAGGTTTGCCTCACACCTTCGGGGTTGTCGGTTCATATTCTGCCTCCGCCCTGTGTACGTGGAGTTTCCATGTTCTCCTCGTCGTTCAGGGGTTTTCTCCGGGTACTCCGGTTTCCTCCACCAGTCCAAAGACCTGCACTGTAGGTTGACTGGCATTTCCAAATTTGTTCGTAGAGTGTGTGATTGTGCTACGGGCATGTTACGTCATTCTCTGATTTTTCTGCGTGACGTCTCTATACACATTTAACGAGGAGACATATACGTGGGTCAAACAGCAAATGGGAACTAACTGCAGGTAGAAACTAAAGTTGTGAGTGTGGAATTAATTTGCGAGTGTGAATGTAGTGCCTGCTCTTCATCTGTCCATCTCTGCCTTTCTCCTTGCCCTCAAACTGACCTCACACAGTAGGACACAACATATCTGTGTTTATTTTGGGTTCCCCATGTTTGTTTAATGATTATCATTACCTTTTGTGCTTCAGATGCAGGCCCAACAGTCACAACACTGTGCAACTCTGAATTTCTCCATCGCCAGACTGAAATATGCGGTATTGCAGAGAATGTAATCCCATCAGAATATGGCTATAGGTGGATTTATCTTCTCGGTAGATACGGTTCTTTAGTTCTAAATGTTTAAATACACTGCACTGCCTGTAAAACACTCCCTTTATAGCAGTTAGCCACCGCAATTGGATGGTAAATTAAAGGATTTCCCTTGCTGTGCCAGATTTTTACCCGCTTTTTTGGCAGGTGGGCGGGTTTTCATTTCAAGCTCTGCTGCCAGCGCAATTAAAAGTGGCACACAATGCTGTAATAACTGGGAATAGTTATTACAGGATAATAATAGTAATATAGCAAACAGTATATAGAAACGACAGCAATAAACCTGTTTCTTATTATTCATGCACACTTTCCATCTCTCTCTTGCTCAGTATAGATATGACTGCTGGACCAGTCGAGACCTTGGAATTATATACAAATATAAATAAATATACATATAATATTACATTTATATATATATATATATAAAATATATATATATAAAAAGTATGTTATAATATTGTTTCTTCATCTCTCTGTCTCTTCCTGTATTCATTCGTGCTGCTCTCTCTCTCCTCTCTCACTCTTACTGTCTCTCTACCACCCTCCGTTTGTCTTCCATCTCTGTTTCTTTTCTTTCTCTTTCCTTTCCGCTCTTTCTCGCTCTGTCCGTCAACCGTTCGTCTTCCTCTGTCCCGCGTTTACGCCTCGTTTCCCTGTCGCTGTCTCTTCCTCTTTTCCCTCTGTCCCGCTCTCTTTTATTGTCTCCCTCCATCTGTGTGCCTCCCTCTTCTCTGTCATGTCCGTTCTTTCTTTTCTTTTTCCGCTCCATCTCCACTCCTTTTCCTTTTCGTCTTTCATCCTGTCTTCCTCCCCGTGCGCGCCCTCGATTTTTCAATTTCCTCTCCTCTTGTTGCTCCTTTTTTATTTCTTTTAAATGCTTTCCCTCTCTCTGTTCTTCCTCGTCTCAATTTCGGTGTCTTGTTCTCTCGTTCTTTACTTCCACGTCTCTACTTCGTTCTTTTTCTTCTCTATTTCTGTTTTGCTTTTCCTTCTTTCATTCAATCTCTCTCTCTCTGTCTTAACATCTGTCTCTCACTCCCACTTTCCCTCACTTTCTCTCCCTTCTCTCTCTCTTTCCATGTCTTACTCTCTACTCCCTGCCCCCCCCCTCGTTTTCTTTCTCTCTCTTTCTCTTTCTCTCTGTAGGTAGCGTGTGTCAGGGTGGCTTGTTGCCGGCTCTGGTTCGAGCTCCTCTCCCCCAGGTTCACTCGTCTGTGGGCCTGAAGCACTTCCATCCCTTCTCGCTGGAGGCGAGCCCCGTCCTCAACCTGCTGCCCACGTTCAGATCTGTGAGTCTCTATCTCGCTCTCCCGCCCTCCCTCACTCCCTCACACACACACACACACACACACTAATGAGGTGTTCTGGGTAGCTTCTGCTGTAATTGAAACCAGGATTTTTTGGATGATTGCTGATGACGGTGGTGGTGTTTGTGGGGGAGGGTCGAGGAAGGTGTGTGAGATGCTGTTAGCGGCTCTGAGAGCTCTGCTCAGAGTGAAGATGTGTGTAGTCGGCTGTAGCCCAGTGGAGGAAGCGGACAATGCCAGCCAGATGTGGATCATATATTCAGTTACATGAACTCACAGAACATGAAGTCACGTGAACAGAACTCAGACGAAACAATTCAGACACGTGAGAATTGGTTTCCTACTCGTGTCATCTCAGGGCGTTTTGTCTATTGTTACAATCCCTATAGAAATAAAAATGAATTGAATTGCGTGGGCGGAGTTTCCCTGTTTTTGGTTGATATCGTGACTCGAGCAAGGAACAGTATTAATTCCAGCACCACTCTCTGACAATTTATAACCAATAAAAAATAGATGTTATTGCTGTAAATACACAAAAAAAATATGTAATGCTAGTAGAGGCCAATATTAAATGCATAAATATGAAATTATTAATAAATAATAATAGTATTGTCCCTTTAAATTATATGGAATATATTTATTTATTTATTTCACACAGAGGACGTTAGAGGAGA